>NC_041404.2:40236968-40582384 GCF_900747795.2 Erpetoichthys calabaricus
TTGATGTTAGCCGTACACTCAGCTTTGTCCGCTTTAAGTCTTTGTCTAAGAAGACCCCGTGGTGGTATTAACGATGTGCAGTCTTCAGTAAGCCTCTCAGGCCTGAATCAGCAGAACGTCTCACAATCATCCATTGGCGCAGATTACCGCATATTGCTGGTGTGCTAAGCCTCACTTCAAAGGAGCATCACTGCCTGCTACGCGCGGTTTGTCCACGCTCACTTGTCCTATCGAGTTGCTGCAGTGACAGAGAGGGAGTCAGAAAATCCAAATTGATTAATAACATGATGGATGTTACTTTTTCCTGCAGCTCGAAGAGAGGCCAGCTTTTCTGTTGAAAGTTGCTTCTGTGGAGCTTCAGCTTTTGTAACGCCAGCAGTTTTGTATGTGCCATTGTGAGGGATGAGACATCAAAGATTTAATCTGTAAAATTTAACAAGATGCATTTATTCCAAGAGAGGACAGCCCAGCAGGCAGAGGGACTTCCGGTGATCATTGGACATTTTGTTTAGAAGAAGGACTCGCATTCAGACGTCTTTTGAAGTTTATTTTGTGTTAGATAGAAGCTCTCAGATTTTTATTGGACTGTATATCCACAATACACACTCAATGCTTTCCACATTTTCTGGGCTTGTACATTTACATTTTCCTTCATTAAAGCTTAGAATGCAGTGTTTCTCAGACATCATGTCCTCATGCTGTTGTCCAAGTTTAGAACAGGAATTGTCAGTTAACATTACCATGCTGACCTCTGTGCTTTGAAAGCATATGATTTGTGTTATGGACATCAAATTTCTGCATTGAGGATGAGGATTCAGAGCACAGTGACCATTACACCTCACCAGGGACAGATCTACTATGAAACTAATGAAGCTTAAGCTTTAGGTCCTCTAAATCCTAGACGGGTGCCAAAAGTCCACATTGCTTAAAAAATTTTAGTGTCTACTGTACAAGAAGGGTTTTTTAAAACCCTATATGTAGTGATTAAATTAAAAAAAATGATGGTGATCTATCGTGGAACAACCCCATTGAGGAAGATAACAGTGGTTACCCAGAACTCATTTCTGGTTGTGACCGGGACCCCATAAGAGTTCAGGCTTCAGGGCCACCACTGTCTTTCATGCTCCTTTTGAAGTTTAAGTGGATTATATAGTCCCTATCTGTGCAATTCTTACTATGTTCAGAAGAAGAAGACTCCAGTAGTCATTGGACATCATGTCTTCATATTGTTGTGTGTTTTGAAGAAGTATCCTGTTTTGGGTAAACTCTGTGCTCACACAATGTGTTCTAGATTGAGGACTAGCATTTAGGACTTGGTGCACAGGCTTTCTTTGTTCAGATTTAGTCCCCAGTGTGTCATCTTCTTTTTGTCCTTGTCTTAGTGGACATTTTGACTTTTAAATGCTTTCTGTTTGTGTGTGGTGCTGGTTAATGGACATCTGAATTAAGGAGAACCTCCCAGTTTTTAAGCTACACTGTGTCCACATCCTACTTTCTTACACTGAGTCATCAGTTCAGTAGGCACATCTAACTAGTAGTATACTGCACCCTATTTGGTCCTTGGAACGATACAAATTTGTTTGTTTACTATATTGGTGTGCATAGCATAGCTGAAAACTGTAATTCTTCCTAAAAGTCTCAAAAAGCAAAGACTTTATTTATCATAACCAGAAATAGGCCTCCCCAAAGCAGGCTGACCCCAAACTCTACTGCCTGGCTTTGGCCTACACAGGCCTAAAAGTTTAGAGTAGACATTAAACTATACATTCAGGAAAGAATTTGTATCCTGCTGTGTCCTGATTTTGAAAAATCTTTTACAGTGTCCATTAACTCCTTGAGAGTTAATTTTCTTTTTTTCTGGTTTGGCCCAAGGATGAATATTTTTTCCGAAAAACTCTGTTTTCTGAAAAGCACACAAAGCAATGATTTCACACATAAGTCAATATAAAGCTTCCGTTACTGTGTGCTGTGGCCACCTGTTTGCTGTCTCTTGCGGTGAAGCACACTGGCTGCCTGGCTGTCTTCGCGTGACATAACTGGTTTGTACCTCTTTGTCATCAAAGTGGCTGTCCTCCCAGACAAACCTTGCTGTAGGTGCATCAGCTACATGAGTGTGTCCAGCGGCGTGATCAGCAGGGGGCCGATCAGCTGGGCAGAGATCAGTTTCCTCACTTTCCTGTTCAGTCTCAATCTCCCGATCACTCGTCAGTGTCCAATTCAACAATAACGCACAAAATGTCGTCCACTGAGTATTTTGCTTTGCGCATTCACTTCGCTTTCTCGCCAGATGTTGGTGCCATTTTTGTTGTCGTTTGCTCTTTGTTATTCAAGGGATCGCAGAGAGTCTTGGTTAAACCAACAAAGCTAACTTTCCTTCTAGGAAAGAGAGTCGATCTAAAATGTAATGGCGAGTTGTGTTGCCAATAACAGCTGAAACCGCCCTCAACCATTTGTGTCGACCTCAGCCCTGAAAGAGTTAAACATTGTGTTGTCATGCTGTTCTCCATGTTGAGGTGGAATATCCAATGATTAGTGTACATTGTATCTCTGGAGATTGTTTGCTGTTGGGAAAAGAATCTGTTAAGTGAAAATTATCCTCTCTTACTACTCTCCTACTTCAGAGGAGGCTTCTTCTGTTCAATGGATGGTGTATCCTAAGATTTGCAATCTTCTTAATGTGTACAGTATGATCTTCAAATATTGCCTTCAATGCCTGAATGATCATTAAGAGGTCAGTACTGTTGTCTGAATTTAGTAGATATACGCAGCATTCAATGGGTGTGGAGTCCCCATGCTGTTTGCTGCGTTGACTAGCAGTGTCTGGTGCTTGGTGGACATCATGTCTGCTGCTTTTTGTGTTCCAGCCCTGATCTTCACACTGAGTACATGTGCCTAGGCACACAGAGCATGAGCACAGGAGCTCTGCGGCCAGGTGAGGTGTTGAGCCCTCAGTGGTGGTGATTGGCAGTGAACCTCAATGTTTCACTTTGCAAAAAAATTGCAAAATAAATGGTGCTTTTTGCTTCCAGTGAAATTCGTACCATAGACACAAGAAGAAAGGTGTCACAGGGCTCATTTCCTGTTACGTGCACTCATTTTGATCAGCCATTAGACATGTTGTGATTGTCTGGTAGTTATGTGCTGTGATACCAATTTTGTCAATCATAAAGAGAATCCATCCATCCATCTATTGTCCAACCCGCTGAATCCGAACACAGGGTCACGGGGGTCTGCTGGAGCCAATCCCAGCCAACACAGGGCACAAGGCAGGAACCAATCCTGGGCAGGGTGCCAACCCACCGCAGATAAAGAGAATCATGGTGATCATAAACCTAAAGATGCATCAGAGACCGAAATGAATTGTTCAGTTCAACCGTGCAGTTTTGTTTCAGCTTTCTTGCTGAGTATTAATCATTTATGACTGATCATTTGCACTTTATAGCATGTGATGTCACTGTGGCCATCTCTATATGAGCAATCCATGGTATCATTATTAAAAAATAAAAGAAAGGAATCTATTAATTTCTCAAGCAAGTCAAACTAGAGATTCACTCAGTTTTGAATTTTGTATCTCTGGTGACTTCAAATTTTATTTTTTTTTCCTTTGATCATAATGCTAGTGTCATGCTTTGCAGTTTCCTCCTCCAAGAACAAACAAGTGTAGTCTGCCTCAGCCAGGCCTTGAGTACTACCTGCCGACTTCAACTGCAGCAGGCCAAAAATGGGTAGCTGGCAAAACAGCTAGAAATATAGGAGAAATGCCCAGAATAGCAGGGATAACCGTAAACCCTAGTCTTGCATTAAAAAGGTCAAACAAAGACTCTTTATAAATCGAGGATTAATTGATGAAAATAGCAAATAAGGCAAAAATACTAAAGAGAGCAACAAAAAAAGGCAAAACTCTTCTTCTTCGATAGGCAACCCACAGCAAACAATTTCCAATATGATAGCCAATAAATAGATTCCTTAAAACAGACCAAGAAAAAACAGGAAATCCAGAAAAATCCAACAAAGAAAATAGAATGCCTACAGTTTTCATTGTGAGCTAATGCTCCTGAACTTTCTCAAAGGAAGTGATGTCAGGGTGGCCCCGCCTCCTGGGGCTCCACCCAGAAACAACAAGGAACAGCAGAGCATCTAAAGAGACAGAACATAATGTGACAGGAGTGAAACTGTCACCTGGTCCTTTGCCGCCTGTGGTGGACTGTTACGACAGATGGCACCTGTTTACTTAGGTCGACTCCCCAGCATGCCATGAGTTGGTGCATTGCAAGTTCTAATAGTGATAGACCTTCTCTTTTATGTTTTGGTTTAAGTTTATTTCAAGCAAGTACCAGTTTTAAAATGGTGGGAACAGTGCATTTTGCTTACCTTCTCAGTAATGTTCTCTTCTTCAGTGAGCTTGATGTTATTATGACACCCATTGGCAGTCAATGTGGCCATTTTCTTCAACAACAACAGCAACATTTATTTATATAGCACATTTTCATACAAATAATGTAGCTCATAGTGCTTTACATGATGAAGAAAAGAGAAAAAAAGACAAAGTAAGAATTGAAATAAGACAACATTAATTAACATAGAATAAGAGTAAGGTCCGATGGCCAGGGAGGACAGAAAAAACAAAAAAAAAACTCCAGACGGCTGGAGAAAAAAATAAAATCTGCAGGGGTTCTGAGGCCACGAGACCACCCAGCCTCCTCTGGGCATTCTACCTAACATAAATGAACAGTCCTCTTTGTGTTTAGGGTTCTCATGGAAGGACTTGATGATGATGGTCATGTAGACTTCTGGCTTTTAATCCATCGATGTAGGAAAATCATGGTGCTTTGATTAGGTGGTGTTGGCGCGGGTCGCCACCACAGAAAACTGGGAAAAGAAACAGAAGAGAGAGTAGGGGTTAGTATGGATTTTAGAGCCACCATGAATAGTTATGATAGTTAATTGAACATACAGAGCATCAGGATTAAACTAAATTGAAGTTATGAGAAAGCCATGTTAAAGTAATGTGTTTTTAGAAGTTTTTTAAAGTGCTCCACTGTATTAGCCTGGCGAATTCCTATGCAACCCTCACATACACTTTTTGGGTCATTTCCTTTATGCTATGAAAGTCAGCAAGTAGCTGAGTCTGCACACGCAGGATTAGTGAAACAAGAAAAAGGGAGAGCAGTTCCCGGAAAGGTGTTGTGATGGACGGCCGGCAGCTGAACCAGGCCAAGATCCCCAAAGATTGGAAGGATGGGGGAAGGCAGCTACTTTAGGATACTGCCTCCCCCAAAGCGCTAGATGGCAGCTCTCTTCGAGTGTAGCGGTGCCCCGGATTCCCACAGGGTATTCTGGGACTTGGGGTTCAGTTTCTCAGCCCTGTTGGGTGCTGCCAGGGGGTGCTGTGAGAGGTCCTGGGGGGTCATGCTTCCCTTATAGCCCAGAAGTACTAGAAAGTCACGAGGACTGACGCTCCGAAGTACTTGCAGGCTGATCAAAGACCTGGAATTTTCCATCTGACCTGGAAGTGCTGGCAAGTCACATGGGAGGAAGAACAGAAGCACTATTTAAAGGACTGCTGTGAACCTAGAAAATGAGCCAGAGTGGACAACAAAGGCTTGCTGGGAGGTGTGGAGGAGAAACAGAAAGGAAGAAAGAATAGTATATGTGCAGTGTAACTGTTTATTACTTGTGGCTGTAGTGATGGAGAGCACTGTGAAGAAAAGAAAAAGGAATAAAAAGTGTTCATGGTGCTTTTACCTCATGTTGTCAATGTCTGTCTGTTGGGTTTAAAGAGGGCAACAGCGACCCCTAGTGTTACAGTGTTTATTTTTTCTTTAATTGTACCGTATTTAAAAAATTTAACTTTGCATAAAATCAGGTTGAACGTATGCAACAAATGACTTCATAGTCAAACTAGAAAAACAAAGATGAAAAGAAAAGAAACAACATCAGAAAGTTATAAAAGGAAATCATGCAGGGAAAGTCTTAGATAAGAGTTTTAATTTAGCTGCTTTAATGTTGTGGCCTTTTTCCCATGAGGATATTTAGTTTTAATCCCCGGAGATGTATTAAAATGGATTGTACGATAGTTTAAGGGACGTGACCACAAGAGGATGGGTTCCTCTATTTGCCTGAATGGTGATTTAAAAGCCTCATGTTCATGACTGGTTGGTGAGAGTTGGTGTCACTCATCAGCTTCTAGAAAAGAGTCTTGAGAGGTTTTTTAATTTGTTTGATTTTGCTTTTTGGTGCTGAAAATGATAATTTAACACTTGTTAAGCCAAGGTGTGTCATAATGCATTGGAGTGCTACAGCATCCGTGTAGTGCACACTATTTGGCTGCTATAGAGTCCGTTGATTTAATCTTTGGACTTTCTTTTTTCTATTTGGCAGCATAAGACAATCTGGTGGAGTCCTTGCCAGTAACTGTAAATATTGAACATTTCCACCTTAATAAAAGGACAAGTGTCTGTGTGTCTATCTGGTTGCTGTAGCTGTTAAATGCCATTTGGTATTGGATTTGTAAAAGCAATACTAATGCTTATGATGCACCATGTGTTGGAATGGAAAATGCAATGCATTTTATTACTACTTGTACTACAAAATACATTCCAACAGGTCTATGTTGATTACGTAGATTTTAACCCAACTTACATGCAAGCACAGCTAGTCGCTGAGATAACCGGGGGAGCAACCGTGGGCAGAACAGTACCTCCCCAGGGACACTAGATGGCAGCCCCTCAGACTCCCGCAGGGCTTCATGGAGTTGTCTACAGACCTGTTGGGATCTGGGGGTGCCACCATGGGGTGCTGCTGGAAGTAGTTCATCAAGCACCTGGAGCACTTCCGGGTAACATATAAAAGGAGCCAGCAGACAGTACTCGGGGAGTTGGAAGGAGGGAGACGAAGCTTGCCAAGGAGGAGTGGAGGAGGAAAGAGAAGGAAAAGAAAAAGTATTGTGTTTGTGCTTGTGCTTAGTCAGACTGTGTTGTGCCTGTGGGAAACGGGGAAGGTGTTTCCCACGAGGTGAAGAATAATAAGTAAATTTTTGTGTTTTTGTAAGTGCCTCCTGCGTCTGTCTGTGTCGGGTTGAGTGGCTGCTAAGCCCTCTACACTTGTCACAATATATATTTATATATTATCAATAATACTTTTCTGTAGTTTTTGCTTATTTTTATTTTTTGTGCTCCTGATTTGTCTTTTTTCACCATCAACAACTGGATTGTGACGGCTCCTGCAATAAACACCTGAATCTTTGTTTTACTTCTGCTTTGTTCCATGTCTGTGCTATGGGGCTCCTTGAGTGCCATCTGATTATGAACTACTAGAGTGCACTTACTCTTGCAAGTTACCTGTGACACATAATTATATACTGTGGCAGGTGGCCGGGGTCCATGCCCAGCCAGCACACTATATTCAGGGGGAGCAGCCTGGGACGGTGCAAAACCTCCCCGTGGACGCTAGATGGCCGCCCCCTGGGTTGGAGCGGTGCCTTGGATTCCCGCAGGGCTCCATGGGACTTGGAGTTGGGTGCAGCCCTGTTGGGTTCCGCAGGCATCGCCAGGGGGTGCTGTACCTGGGACTCCTGAGCCTGCGTGGGCAGCATATTTGTCACACCTGGAAGTGCAGCTGGAACTTGGCGATCAAACACCTGGAGCACTTCCAGGTGGACTATAAAAGGCGTCAGCGACCAGCACTCAGGGGACAGAGTCGGGAGGAGGAGGACAAAGCTTGGTGAGGAGTGGTGGTGGAAGAAGAAGGAGTGAGACAGTGTTGCTTAGTATACTGTGTTTGGGGCTGTGTTGTGGATGGAGGGATCACGGGGAAGATGTGCCCTCCAGCTGAAGAAAAATAGTTTATTTGTTTTACCTGTGCCTCCGTGTCAATTTGTGTCGGGTTGGGCACAATATAGCGCCTTTTCTTACAGCACATAATACAAAATACATACAAATATGCCACATAAAGACTCAAAAGCAACAGATATAACAATAGAAAATATAAACACAAATAGCTTTTTTGTTGAGCCCATCTGCTGACCAGTGCCATCTCTGACCACTCCTCACAATCAGGGCCATCTTAGTGTATGGGCACAAAGGCCACTGGCAGGGGGTTTGGGGGTTGGCAGAAGTATAGGGACTCACGATGTTTCTAATGCCATTGTATGTTTCTGTGTTTTTATCAAAACAGGGGCTCTAGCGCACTACTTTGCCTGGGGGCCTATGACTCTGTTAAGATGGCCCTGCTCACAATTCTCCCAATCTGCCATTTCACATATAAGAGAAAGCGCACTTGAAGACCGTTTCAGTCTTACGGACAATCCAAATGAGTGGCACTACTCAACGTTAAGTCAAGACCTCAGGGGTCATTATGCCCCCTCTTAGTTCTGACAGCCTTCAGCTCCTTCTATGTTTTATTGAAGTCTGCAGTGACCACCATAGTCCGCTGAGCTGACGACTACATTGCATCACATTTTTCTTTGTGATGTGGTCTACTTAATGAATGACTCCACTCATATGAAGACAACAAAACAGTAAAATTCAGTTTTTGTTCTGGCGTCTTATTTATCCTGAGCATTGGTGTAATTTACATAAATACTGTATATCTCTAACCTTGTTTCCTCATATACAAAATACAAATCATACTTGTCCCGCACAGCCTCTTTTATAATATTAGCAAGAGACAACAAAACAGTATTTGTCTTATTTTAAGTTATATGCTACATAATTGGCCAATGAATAAACATTAGAAAGGCTAGGAGAGGAGCAGGGATTTGTTCAGGGCATTGGGAGTAAATCGATGCGCCTGTCAGCTGCTGTTGAATTGCAAATAGTGGTGAGTTCTTCGTGGCAGAACTGAGCGTCCACACTGGCAAGAGCTCTTCTTTAATTGGGTGGAAGTGGCGGAAGGTGGCAGGGGAGCACATCCTCTTCAGCTAGCATTAAATTCAACATAATGTTCTGAAACCTGCTGTCTGAAGAGCAGGAGGCAATCCTGGAGCCCAGGTTATAAAGAAGGAACCCAACTTTGTAACCACTCAAAAATCAACACGACAGGGAAGAAAACCATAGAGTGACACATGCAGTTTCCATGCAGGCAATGATAAGATCAGGGTAGCTGGATTCATGAGGTAGAACTAAAGTACCAGTTTGTCACTCTGCTCACTAAGAATGTGTTCTGATTGGTAGGTTTTTGGGATCTGCAGTATAAAATGAATATAAAGAGTTATTTTAGCATGATGTTGGAGCATGGGCCTCTGTGGTATTTAGAGAAATGTCTAAATGATTCTGAGAACTTTACTAAAAATTAGCATTGGACTATCAATGACAACTTCGCTTTCACACAAGTCAGATACACTGAAGGTCTAACTAACCACGAAGGGTAATACTTCATCCCAAAAAATCACTCACCCCGTGCAGCTTACAGCGATGGCCAGTTGTAAACTGGAGTCACAAGCAGGGCGAGAAAGGGGGTGTGAGGCCCACAAAGCAGGTCAGAACCTTCACTGACTTACCCAAATAAG
Organism: Erpetoichthys calabaricus; assembly: GCF_900747795.2. Taxonomy (NCBI): domain Eukaryota; kingdom Metazoa; phylum Chordata; class Cladistia; order Polypteriformes; family Polypteridae; genus Erpetoichthys; species Erpetoichthys calabaricus. The sequence goes on from NC_041404.2 coordinate 40,246,477, forward strand.
GGAAATTATCTATATATATAAAAGTCAATGTAAGTGTGTATGTATGTATGTATGTTCCAGCATCACTTCCGAACGGCTGGAATGATTTTCACGAAACTTGGTACACATGTTTCTCATTGGTCGACTAAAAATACTATGGTGAAATCAACCCTAACCCACCCCCTTCTGGGTAGGGTGGGGGGGGGGGGGGGGGGGTGATTGTGAGGTCTTGTATGCATGTTATCATCCAGTTGACACTCGGAACGACCACCAGAGGGCGAACTGGAGGTGACTGCCAGCATTCTTTATGTTTGAGCAGCACCGCCCCCCCTGTTGCTTTTGAAATTAAATAGAGTTGGCCAGTTCTGAGCGTCAACTGGATGATAACATGCATACAAGACCGCAAGACAAGCACATTAGTGAGTCTTCATTGTTTGTTAATTTATTTTTATTTTTAAAGTTGTGTTTTTTTAGATAGATAGATAGATAGATAGATAGATAGATAGATAGATAGATAGATAGATAGATAGATAGATAGATAGATAGATAGATGTTGTACTTCTTTTTGGTTGACCCTGTATAACTCTGCAATGGCTGTTGGGATTTTCTATACTATGTTGTGCTGTGCTGGTAATATCACTTCAAGAAAATTTTTTAATCCTTCTTACACGTTTTGCTCATTTTTTAATTTTTCTTCCTATCTCTAGCAACCAAACAGACACACAAACACACTGATGCTTGTCCTTTTATTATGGTGGATGATTGTACAGCACGCTGGGCTTGTAAGTGGCAGTGGGCTTTAAGATTCTTTAAATGCACAGACAGCAGGGGGACAAAACATTTAATGTGAATGGTGAAAGGGAGTGGGACCGAGCCTGGGTTTGTGTGGGAACAGGATGAGCAGGATGAAAGCTATTGAAAGCAATCATAAGCAGTTTTTAATAATCACTTTTGTCTAGCCCTCCATTTTACAACACACCATATGATAAAACATTAAAACAATCTAAACGATAACAGGCCATTCAGCCCAACAGAGCTCACCAGTCCAATCAATTTATTTCTTCTAAAAAACATCAAGTCTAGTAATCTGAAAGTCCATAAGTGTTACTGTCTACCACACTACTGTGTCTATGGTTCTCTGTGTAAAGATAAAAAACTTAAAGTTAAGTTTGTAGTCTTACATCACTTTAAGTGTGGGATTACATCGGTAATACCTCCTCATTCCTGCTTCACTGCCTTTGAGAATGATCTTGTTGATAAAGATGCAGACTGTGTGGTGTTCTGGGGTACACTGCTTATTGAAGGGGGCAGCCTGTTTTCCTTATCCCTCACTTCATTGAGGTCACTGTTAAGTTGGGTGTCCCATGAACTGGCCTGTCCCTCGTGTAGTCTGTGCTGCTAATCTAATCACCACTAGTAGATAGATAGATAGATAGATAGATAGATAGATAGATAGATAGATAGATAGATAGATAGATAGATAGATAGATAGATAGATAGATAGATAGATAGATAGATAGATAGATACTTTTAATTATATTGTTCTCAAACAATTAAAAAAAAATAACACTTTATTTCCCTCCCGGGCAATGCTGGGTATTTCAGCTAGTAGTCAATATAGTAAAAGTGACAGTTCTATCATGTAGAAATGCTTTTAAAAACTTAAAAGAAAGAAAATTGAAATGCATTTAATATTCTTGACTACTTCTGCTCTATAATAAAATCATATTCCCTGACGCTTATTCACAAACACGCTCACGTGTGGCCATTTTAAAACTTCCACTATCTTTGGATGGTGGTGGTGAATAACTGGAGAACTTTGAAAGAATGCTCTTCAGAGACAGGGGAGAGGTTCAAACTCCACACAGACAGATGTGCGTTGGACATGCTGTTCAAATCCCAGATCCACAGGACAGCGACAATAACCAACGTGTTGTAACCCCAAACCGCAGACACGATGCAGGCTCAGATAAATGTTTTTACTTGGCAGTGTCACGCCAGCACAATTACACTATTCGCAATCCCCCTTCCTCCTCCAAGAGAGTGTAGCCCGCTGCCTCCTGACTCGTTTAAGTGAAGCGGTGGGCTCTCTTTTAAACTAGACCCGGGAACTGCTTCTGGTTTTCTGTACGGACAGAAGCAGGAGCAGTCCTCCTCCAGCAGCGCCCTCTGATGGTATCCAAAGAAACCAACAGGGCTTCGTTTCCAGACTCCCAACTCCCATGCCACCCTGCGGGTGTCTTAATCTGGTCCAGCCTTGAGTTCTTTGGGGGAACAAACCACTCCTGGTAACCCCTCTTGTCCAATCCATCCATTATGGCCTCCTGGCTGGGTACGAGTCCTTCCTTTATCCCAGCCAGGATTCCTGCCCTTCCTTCCTGGCATCTACAGTGTGAAGAAGAATCCACAGGAGTTCTATCAGTCGGGGACTTTTGTTTCCTTCATTTAACATGAGTGTTGACACTGATAACAGACGTCTCCTAAATGCACTAACATCTCCGAGGTATTTAAAAGGATGCTTGCCCTTATATGCGTAAATAAGTAGTTTTGACGGGCCGAGGAAAAGGAAGATTTATTCCAAGATGGTTCTGGAATTCACAAAACGACATACTCTGAATTCTAAATGTCTACTGACATCTAAGGAGGTCAGGACAGCAGAAAGTTTGCAGCTCTGATCACGTTCTGACTGGTGGAGGTCAAATGCATCTGGGATTTCCCTGGTAGACTCCAGGTTGCTGTAGTCAAGGAAGGACCAAACCGCATGTCTCTCCTCAGCCCAACTGGGATGAATCTTTTACTCCAAATTGTAGAAAATTGAACTTCCACTGCCTAGAGAAGTTGGAGTGTGTGTGCAGACTCATAACAAATTTATTTACAGCGATTTGACTTGCTTCACGGTTTTATTGCCTTTATCGGCTGTGATACGAGAGTGCCTCCTGCTGGCTGAATACTTTAAATATGTCTTCACACCAATGATCACGTTTGATGCCAGGCACCCCACTTTTAACAGGGGGCCACTTGCTTCGGTGTTGATGATTGTGAGAGATACCAACCTCATAGGACTTGGGATCCCAGATGGAACAGAGCTTGGTTCCTTACCCAGAAGGGATGGCCATAACATGGAAGGATCAGGGAAGATATTCTGTGCGGAGCAGTTTCTTCTCCTAAACACTAGAGGGCAACCTCCCTAGCTTTGGTTTCCTACTAGGACACTTACAGGGCATGCTGGATATTGTAGTCCCATGGAGCAGCCCTGTCCGGCTCCAGGGGGAGCTGAGGGCATACATAAGCCCTACTTTTCAGGACTTCCGATTGACCCAGACGTGCTTCCTTCAGGGTGTGCCCAGGTACCAGAAATACTCCCGGGTCCAGGATAAAAGAGGAAGCCCGACCCCATACAGGAAAGTCAGAGTCGGGAGAGGAGAAGGAGAACACTCCCAAGGGTGTATTGGCAGTGTCTATATGGAAGGAAGGAGTCATGGGAGGTATTTTTGTTAATAAACAAACACGGGATTGTTCTGTGTGGTTTTGTCTGGCGTATTTGGGGTCTGTTGTGCCCCGTACCAGTCACATGATGTATAACAGCCAAAGTCACTGGTGTTGTCTGCCCATCCACATGTGTGTCAGTACCCACAGCATTTCATCTCAAAATTCATAACTTATAAAAACAAGATTATATATCATGTGACATTTAATAAAAAAAAGTAAAGCAATTTAATTCTCAAGCAACTCAAACCGAAGATCCCTCAGTTTTGAGTTTTGCCGGTCTGAGTAATCATTTAGGCAGAAGCTGCCTTAGGGGTGTGCGGGGCCTAGGGCTGACCAAACCCATGCGGGGCCGGTTACATCAAACGCTGTTACCGGTATGTGTGGACCGTATAAACTTGCGCGTGAATTTAATAAAAATAATCTTAACATTCACCAGATTTTCTCATTACAGTATTCAGCTAAATTTTTGCAAGGTAACACGTTGACTTTATCAAAATATAACTGGAGAATATAACTTGACAAATCCATACAAACGACACATACAGACCTCAAAAGCCGTGCCCCCTTAGGCACGGGGCCTGCGGCGGTCACCCCTCTTGCCACCCCCAAACGCTGCTCTTGCATTTAGGATTGCGTCCTGCCTTTGTGCCCAGCGCTGCAGGGATGGGCTGCAGTTCTTTGGGACACCGACTTGGGTTAACTGCTTTGTTTTCCAAAGGCGCTCATTGCTGTCTGTCACCCTGTCATTTTTATTTGGAGTTGCTCTTGGCAGCCTTTGATCCAGTCGCTCTTCAGCTCGATTTTCTCTTGACACTTTGTGCTGGTGTTCTGTGGAGTAGTGTGACCCTTTACTGGGAGAAACACTTAAAAATATCTGTATGGAAATTTTGAGATATTTCCACTATTTGCAAATCAAACAGCCTCTATGGACTGAATAAGCTCTTTGCCTACAGAACCTCTGCTATGGAGTCACTTTGTGAGGGACAGGAAAGATCAAGAATAAATACCAACCCTGAATCACAGTGGATTGAATTTGTCTTTTTTGATTAGATTAGATAGATTAGATTAAATAAACTTTATTAATCCTAAGGGGAAGTTCAGATGCATACAGCAGCAGAAACGTAAAAAAACAAGGACAAATAATAGCTAATCAATCCACTAAACAAAAATAAAAATAAAGTAAATAAATAATTAAATATAAAGAGACAAATAAGTGTTTATTGTTCAGATATGTCAAAATGGTAATTTAAAATAAACTTAACGAGTGCCCCACGAGGAATCATTGAAATGCCTGATAGCAGTGGACAAAAAAAGACCCCCAGAGGTGCTGAGTTGGAATGAGCCTGTGGCTTAATGTACTCCAAGAGAGAACCTCCTGGAGGGGATGGAAGGTCTTTTTTCATGATGGCATCCAATTTTGCCATCATCCTCTTTTCTATAGCAGTTTCCTGGGAGTCCAGGGTTTGCTCTATGATGGTGCAGGCATTCCTGATAAGTTTATTCAGGTATTGTGCTTCATTTGCTTCTCCAGGAGACCACAGCGTAGAGCACCACAGTGGCTACTATGGACTGGTAGAACATTTCCTGCAACTTGCTGCATGCATCAAAAGACCTGAGACTCCTTAGCAAGTCCAGTTTGCTCTGGCCCTTCTTGTACAGTGCCACCACTGTATTGTCAGACCAGTCCAGGTTGTTGTTTATATAGATCCCCAGGTAATCGTAGACCTGCACCACTCCTCTCTCTGGATGGTGACTGGACTGAGAGGCTCCTTGGCACACCTAAAGTCCACCACCAACTCCTTTGACTTGCTGATGTTGAGTTGCAAGTTCTTATCCCTGTGCCAGAAGAGGAAGTCCTCCACAACCTTCCTGTACTCTGACTTGTCTCCATTATTAGTGCAGCTTATGATGGAGGAGTCATCTGAAAACCTCTTTAGATGGCAAATGCTTGTATTGTTTTGCAAGTCCATTGTGTAGACAGTGAACAGGAAGAATGACAGGACAGTTCCCTAAGGTGCTCCTGTATTACACACCGCCATTTCTGACACAGAGTCCCTTAACTTCACAAACTGCGGTCTGTTGGTCAGTTTGTCCACAACCCAGGAGATTGCGGGGACATCAAGATACTAAGCCTTGAGCTTTTCAGCCAGTTGGTGAGCCAGAATGGTGTTAAAGGCAGTGGAAAAGTCAAAGAACATAATCCTGAGTGTGATGCTGGCTTTGGCCAAGTAGGATATGTAGATGAGAGTATCCTCCACACCTATATGTGTCTGATAAGCAAATTGCAGAAGATCTAGATCTTCTGAATCCAGGGGCAGTAGCTGTTTTAGGACTACTCTCTGAAAGGTCTTCATGATGTACAGTATAAAGTAAGAGCAACTGGAGTCCACTGGAGTGTCCTTTCTTTGTCACTGGGACCACACCTGATGTTTTCCACGGCTGGAGAAGAGTACTGAACATACTGGGGAAGAGTAACAGGCTGTCCAAAAGTCAACATGCAAGGCGCTCTAAATTAATGAGAAAATGGCTAGCATAAGCGCTACAGGCCTCCTTCAAGCCAATATCTAGTAGATGCTCCTCTGTCCTCCATGACAGCTTTGAGCCTGTGTGCACAGGTCTCTCTCTTTTTCTCTCGTGTTTGCACATCTGCACACTGCCATTTCCTCTCGATCATCTTTGCACAACTCCTTGAGCTCCATCAAGTCATGACTGATCAGCCTTTGTCAAGTCCAGCCACATGTTCTCAGTTGGGTTGAGATCTGTGTGCATATTGATCAAGTGTTTTTGAATCACTCCAGAGACTTGCGCTAATAGTTTGACTAGGATAAGAATTTGTCCAACCCCAGAGTAGGACATGAGAAGTAGTGATGAAGAATCCAACAACCACTGCCAGTGAAGTGTAAGAGTTCACTTTTGAGAATGAATGAAGTTGTTGTTTTATGGCAACCCTGGGCCTCATGAAGGTGATTTGCAGTTTCGTTGGAAATCATGATGATATTTTGTAGTTTTCTGATACATACTCTAAGGCTTTGCCACAAAGATGATGGTAGTAATAATAATAATATTCAAAGAGGAAGAAGAAGGAAATCATAATAGGTAGGTTATTACACTACAATGCATGTAATTCTCACCAACTATGGAAAAACCTGGTATGTCACATCTTTCCAGTTTTCAGCAAATTGAGAAAATGATGTCACCCCTATACTTAAACAATCTCTAGATTTAATTTTTCCTGAGCTTCACATACACAATATTAATTTTTCCACAAATCAACAACATCTGCCATTTAAATCATGCAGTATCACGTGATCGCAATCCAGCCATCCATCCATTTTCCAACCCGCTGAATCTGAACACAGGGTCACGGGGGTCTGCTGGAGCCAATCCTAGCCAACACAGGGCACAAAGCAGGAATCAATCCCGGGCAGGGTGCCAACCCATCGCAGGTGATCATAATCCGACGTTTTCATTTCATTTCATTTCATTTTCATTGGTCTTTCCTCATTGGTCAGTGGAGTTGCTAGGTTTTTGTCTTGCAGTATGTAAAATACTGCGTACATACTAGCTTCTTGCATCGTGCTATGACCGGAATGAAGACATATTTGGCCATCACCACTACCTTATAACATCAGGAAAGACCCAGTAACTCCAAAAAAATAAAAAAATGGCAGTTACGAGGTTTTTCCATTGGACGTGAGCATTATTGTAGCTTTGCAGAAACAGCAAGAATAACACAGCAATGAGCACCGAGATAAAAAGGCAGAGACAGACACAGGATGAGAGTTAAGCCCGTTAACAGGCACAGTTATTTCACAATTAATGATCCACAGCCGAACAATTTGAAGGATCACCTTCCTTCTCTTATAGCCGCAGGAAATACCTCACGGAATAATAGTTTTACTATTTTACTTGGGCTGCTTCTGAAGTCACGTTCACTCCTGCTGATCGCATCCCAGAGTCAAATGCCGCGTCATCTGTTTCTCCGTGATCCCTGAGGCTCTATTTATTCAATGCCCAGGGGTCTGGGGAACACAGAGCTCAGGGTACAAGTGTGACACGTTGCTGTCAATCACCCATTTAGCCCCGCCTATCCTCAGGGTACTATGGTGGCTAATACAATACGGTTTGCATCCATGACCACCTGCGATATTGCTTGTGATCCACATACAGTATGTTCGCTCATCTACACTTGGAGCAATGATCTTTATTCATGAGACGACTTGCATGAATGCAACTTGCTTTAACATTGTCTCACTCACTTAAAGGGCATTTGTGTAAAATTCGACAAATGGCTGGTTGGGGCATACTCAACACATCGCTATTGTACCTCTGGCCAAAATCTGTAACCTTACTGACACTTTCATCTTGGCAAATAGCACATGGCTTCTGTGTGTAGATGGAGTGATCACGCGATGTACAAGCTTTCTTAGGAATATTATTCTGTCTCTGTCAAATTGATATCTTTTTACGAGTCCTTTGCTGTCTGGTGTTTCCAAAATATTCCACACCTTCCCAGGATGAATGCCATCTTCTGACAACTTTTAGCAAGCTAGTACAGCTCACGAGTTCTCCTAAATCTTGGTGCAGTTTGCTAAATTAGGAAAACTGATAAAATGCTTTAAAATACAGACTCTTAAGAGTAGGACCAAATTTGGGTCACTCTGAGATTTTTGAGTCAGTTAGGACCATCTTCCTACTCTGAGATGTTTGATAAGGACTCTGACTTGGCCTCCCCAGGACATTCAGATGGTTGGTTGTTTTGAAGCCATTGCAGCTTTGGCTTTATGCTTCAAGTTATTGCCTTCCTGGAAAATGAATCTTCTTCCAAGGTGTATGTATCTTGTAGGCTACATCAGATTTTCATGCATTTCACCCTCACAAGCCATCCAGGGCCTGCTGCAGACAAGCATCTCCACAGCATAATGCTGCCACCACCAAGCTTCATGGCAGGAATAGCGTATTTTAATTAATAATGTGCAGTGTGTAGCTTGTGCCAGAAATGTTGTTTAGTGATAGCCAAAAAACTCAATTTTGGTCTCATCAGACCACAGCTGATGTCGGTGTCTTCCATTATTCCTTCTAATAATAATAATAATGATAATAATAATTCTTTATATTCATATAGAACATTTCTTACTACTGAAAGCAATTCAGTGAATGGGGAGCCACTTCAACCACCACTAATGTGCAGCTTTCACTTGGATGATGCAACGGTGGCCATTTTTGCACACATTAGGTATTAGATGGTGAAGTGGTGAGAGAGAGAGAGAGAGAGAGAGACTTAGCCAATTAGAGACAGATGAATTGGGAGCCAGAATGAACAGGCCATGGTGGGCAATTTAGCCAGGACATTTGAATCACTGCAGCTTGTCACTCCTTCAGAGTCCCCATAGGTTGACAGATTTAAAGCTCTTCCATGCTCTTTCCATTTCTTTATGTTGAATCTAACTAGACTACAATGATATTCAGTGACTTCTACATTTTCTCCATCCTCTGACCTGTGCTTTTCAGTCACCTTCTCATGGAGTTGCTTGGAGTGTTCTTTTGCCTTTGTTGTGTCGCTTAGCCCACCTTACTGACTCTCCACAAGCTGGCCTTTCCACATTCAGGTGCATGTAGACTACAATCAATTGACATTCCAGACAGGTTACCTCCATTGAGCCAATTTTAGGACTTCTGAAACCAGTTTACTGTACCAATTATGATTAAGGGCTGTCATAACAAAGGGGGTGAATACTTATGTGATCGATTATTTTCTCTTTTATATTTGTAATTAATTTAGGCCCATTTGCAGAGGTCTGTTTTCACTTTGCCATTAAGGAGTCATTTTCTGTTGCTCAGTATCAAAATAGCCAGACTACACCCATTGATCATTTAATGTTGCTTGACAATCAAATGTGAAAACATCCCAGGGGGTGAACAGTTTTCATAGGCATTGCAATCAACCCAACTGAGGGGCTGACCTCTGATAAGAAACTCAATTGGGTTAATGGGGGTCATTTGCCTCCTATTTCAGTAAAGTGGTTCACTTTGTGAAGCGTCTGAGTGTATTTCAGTGACTGCACGCTCTCCATTCTACCGTGTGCACAATGCAATCAAGCCTCAGGCTCGATTAGCTAAGAGAACCCTGGACTCTGGGACATCATGTTTTACTGCCTGCTCACTTATGTACAGTGGTGTACGTCTTGAATGCTTTCTACAGAGTAAACCTCTTCATTTCTAACTCAAATGTGGCTTTAATTTATAAAAAGCCATAATAAGATGTTTGCACCCTTCACAGGCAATAGGCCGTTGGTGAGAATGGAGGCCTAGACTTAGTGGGACAAGACCAAACCCTGAGCAGTCTTAATAAATGGGCACAATGGGCACTGGCCGAAGGCCCCAGGACCACAGGGACCCACAATGTATCTGAGGTCTATGTATGTTTCTGTTTTGCTATCAAAACAGGGACCCTAGCGCACTACTTTACCTGGGGGCCTATCATGCTAAGACAGCCCTGCAAGCTGCTGAAATTAGTAAAGAATGGAATACAATGTGTGGATCTGGCAGTCTAGGAAAGAGGATACACATTTGAAAACGTGAAGGAGGTCAAAAAGTAAGGTGGTTAAAAAAAATAAATAAAAAGGGGTGGGCAGCAAAAAAATATTAAAATCTACCAAAGGGTCAAGTAAGAGAAATGTATAATTCAGGGGTGAAAACACACTGGAAATGAAGAGAGGGACTTGAGGTTGGGGTGCTGGTGTAACTATGTGGAGTCGAATGAGCTGCCAACGTCATAACGTCAAGTCATTTATTTATATAGCACATTTAAAAACAACAGAGTTGACCAAAGTGGTTTCCAATTAAAAAGAATTAAATAACAAATAATACATACATAGCAAAATACATAAATAAAATAACATAAATAACATAGTAGAATATAAAATATATAAATAAAAAAACACAAATAACATCATAGAATATCCATCCATTTTCCAACCTGCTGAATCCGAACACAGGGTCACGGGGGTCTGCTGGAGCCAATCCCAGCCAACACAGGGCACAAGGCAGGAACCAATCCCGGGCAAGGTGCCAACCCACCGCAGGACACACACAAACACACCCACACACCAAGCAATCACTAGGGCCAGTTTAGAATCGCCAATCCACCTAACCTGCATGTCTTTGGACTGTGGGAGGAAACCCACACAGACACTGGGAGAACATGCAAACTCCACGCAGGGAGGACCTGGGAAGCAAACTCAGGTCCTCAGGTCTCCCAACTGCGAGGCAGCAGCACTACCCACTGCGCCACCGCACCGCCCATCATAGAATATAAAATATATAAATAAAATAACCGGAAAATGTACATGCAAGAAGTAAGAAATTAAAATTAAAATAAACTAGGGGGTTCACTTCGCTCGCCAACCCCCGGGGGGTAGGCACCATCACGGCTGAGCCACTCAAAGGGCGTTGGGGTGCCCCTCTGTTAGAGAAAGTGATTGTATTTAAAGAAAGTATTTGGGGTGCAGTAGGAAGACGGTTTGGTCCTTAGTTATTATAGAGAGAAAATCATTTACTTGAGTATTCAAGTACCAATGAATAATAAAACTTAGTAAAAAGTAAAAGTTAACAAGTAAAATGTAATAAAAAGTAAATAAAAAAATTACTTATTAAAAGTAAATAAAAATGCTTTGCAATATTATGAATTACTTCATCCTCGGAATACAGGGTATGTTTCTCTTTCTCATTTATTGGATGATTCTCTTTGGTTTTCATTTGTATTATATGCAGCTCTGGAGAGGAGGGTCCGTCGGATAGTCGAGCCTCGGATTCAGGAGGAACAGTGTGGTTTTCGTCCTGGTCGCGGAACAGTGGACCAGCTCTATACCCTTAGCAGGGTCCTGGAGGGTGCATGGGAGTTTGCCCAACCAGTCTACATGTGTTTTGTGGACTTAGAAAAGGCATTCGACCGTGTCCCTCGGGGAATTCTGTGGGAGGTACTCCGAGAGTATGGGGTACCGGCACCCCTGATAAGGGCTGTTCAGTCCCTGTACGATCGGTGCCAGAGCTTGGTCCGCATTGCCGGCAGTAAGTCGAACCCGTTTCCAGTGAGAGTTGGACTCCGCCAGGGCTGCCCTTTGTCACCGATTCTGTTCATAACTTTTATGGACAGAATTTCTAGGCGCAGCCAGGGTGTTGAGGGGGTCCGGTTTGGTGGGCTCAGGATTGGGTCACTGCTTTTTGCAGATGATGTTGTCCTGTTTGCTTCATCAGGCCGTGATCTTCAGCTCTCTCTGGATCGGTTCGCAGCCGAGTGTGAAGCGGCTGGGATGAGAATCAGCACCTCCAAATCCGAGACCATGGTCCTCAGCCGGAAAAGGGTGGAGTGCCCTCTCAGGGTTGGTAGCGAGATCCTGCCCCAAGTGGAGGAGTTCAAGTATCTCGGGGTCTTGTTTACGAGTGAGGGAAGAATGGAGCGTGAGATCGACAGGCGGATCGGTGCGGCATCCGCAGTAATGCGGGCATTGCATCGGTCTGTCGTGGTGAAAAAGGAGCTGAGCCGCAAGGCGAAGCTCTCAATTTACCAGTCGATCTATGTTCCTACCCTCACCTATGGTCATGAGCTATGGGTAGTGACCGAAAGAACGAGATCGCGAATACAAGCGGCTGAAATGAGTTTCCTCCGCAGGGTGTCTGGGCTTTCCCTTAAAGATAGGGTGAGAAGCTCAGTCATCCGGGAGGGGCTCAGAGTAGAGCCGCTGCTCCTCCGCATCGAGAGGAGTCAGATGAGGTGGCTCGGGCATCTGATCAGGATGCCTCCTGGACGCCTCCCTGGTGAGGTGTTCCGGGCACGTCCAACCGGGAGGAGGCCCCGGGGAAGACCCAGGACACGCTGGAGGGACTATGTCTCTCGACTGGCCTGGGAACGCCTTGGGATTCTCCCGGAAGAGCTAGAAGAAGTGGCCGGGGAGAGGGAAGTCTGGGCATCTCTGCTCAAGCTGCTGCCCCCGCGACCTGACCTCGGATAAGCGGGAGACAATGGATGGATGGATGGATGGATTATATGCAGCTCTTCTTTTTTTGACATTCATTATCTTTCTCTGTCACGATCTAAAAGTCGACGTTCTTGTATAAATAATTTGCTTTTCTGCCTTGCCATTATAACCAACTGTGTTGAAGGGCAAGCAGCACTGAGTGTGTCGTGGGGCGCTAAAGAGTGAGGATGTGCGCAGTGAGAGTAATGATTGGCTGAGTGGTGTGGAGGGGCGTGGTCAAGGCTGAATAGTGCAGACACGACAGAAAACTTTTTTATTATAATAGAGAGATGTAATACAATAAATGACAGATTAAGAAGAAGAGGGTAAGAGTTATTAAAAAGAGATTAAAAGTAAGATATTAGTGGATTTGACAAAAACCCAAAGAGAACCTCAAACTGAATTCAAAGCAAGAGAAAAAGGGTGAGTCTTATTTTAGATTTAAGCTCATTAATAGTATTGACAGGACTTCATTTTGGAGGGGAGACTATTAGAAAGTCTGGGGGCATCTACAGGGACAGCCTGGTAGCCTTTCGATTTGAGACGTGAATGAGAGGAGCTGTTGTGAGGATGACCAAAGTGACCGGGATGCTGAATACAGAAATAGCACATCTGAAATGTATTGAGAGGCCGATCCATTAAGTGCTTTAAAAACAAATAAGAAATGTTTAAAATCAGCTCTGTATTTCATAGGTAACCAGTGCAAATGAGCTAGAACAAGAGTGATATGCTGTCCTTTCTTTGTTCCAGCTAAAAGTCTAGCCAGCTGCATTCTGAATCATTTAAAGTCTAGAAAGACAACCCCATATACAGGGAATTACAGTAGCCAAGCCAAGACGTGATAAAAGTATGGATAACCATTTCCAGGTCCTTATGAGATAAAATCAGGTTTAACTTAGGTATGAGTTGTAAGTTCTAAGATGATTAATGCTGCCCTTTACAATACTGCTGACCTGTTTATTAAAATTCAATGAAGTGTCCAAAGCACAACAAGGTTTTTAATCTGTTTTTGTCTTGGTATAGTTTTATATTACTCTACTTTCCCCTTTTGTAATCTTTATTGTGTGGCCTTTGTCAGAACGCCTCAAATCCTAATGACTTTATACTGTTTATAAGGTATTGTACTTTATAACTTCTACCCACCTTCCCTTCTACATCTATAACCTCAGGTAATTACTAGAGTAAAAGGACAAACAAGAGTTAAGTTACAACTGTAAGTAATGTATTATTGATAATATTCATAAAATAACAACAATAAGAAAAGTACAAGTGAACACACGCAACCATACAACCTGATAAAAGCTGATGTGTAGTTTCAGGCGGCACACAGACTTGTTACTTAAATGTCTCTAGTTAAGTCATCATTTTATGGCTTTCTTCAGGACTGGCCATATGACTGTCTCGATATGGCTGCCGAGTTGTGCTTCTCAGTGTGGTGGTCTTTTCAGTTCATGGTGTGTGAGATGCTCCTTCAACTTGATGGTGTGTGAGAGAGAGAGAGGGATAAAGCAACCAAATTCTTACATTCTTTGTCCAAAAATTTACACTAATAGGGCATTGAGCTACAGAATGACCTCTGATTCGAACCAATCCCAAACAGCCATACTTCAGACTAGTGGGGGCACATAATACCTCTCACACCTGCCCCCAAAAACCATTTGTTGAGCTGATGCTTGCCATCTAGGTAGTCTGGCTTTCCTCTGGGGGTTGATTGAGAGAGTCCTGAAGAGAGTCACTGGCCAAACTGGGTTTAGGCCATTCCCTCGACTCTGTCCTAAAATTACAAAGACTCAGTCCTTAAAAGGGAGGAAGGGGGGTTCTTAACCATCAAACCACTGCTGTTCCTATCAATGATATAACACTAATATTACATTGGTTTGTCTATGTTACAAATAAAGACATACAAATATTTATCAACTTATATATAAAATTTCACGCCACAACATAACTTCATTATACAAATTTACGGACAGTGGAGCAAGCGCACTGCTAGTAACGCTAGTGACACAGTTTGAGGCACCATATGTAATTGCTTCAGTTTTGTATTCATTTGGTTGAAGGAAGTGCCTTGCCATCCAGCATTTAATGTCATCTAAGCAATTGAAAAAGTTCTTCAGAGAGCAGGAGCTATCAGCTGTAGCTGGAAGGTAAGCCTGAATGTCACCTGCATAATAATGATACAAAAAATTGTATTTTTCAAAGATAGAGCCAAAGGGGTAGCATACATAGTGAGAATAAAAGAGGCCCTAAAATCGAACCTTGGGGGAAGCCACATTTAATGGCAGTGGAGGATGAGGAACCAGTTCACTTATTCTGACTGAGACGCTTCTCTCTCTCAGGTAGGAGGTAAACCATTTTAACACTGGGCCCTGCAAGCCAAGCATTTGAAAAGAATACCATGGCCAATTGTGTCTTAATCTGTGCCAAAATCAAGCAGAACTAAAACTGCACAGGAATCAGAATCGATAGCGAGGACATCAGCACGACAGATTCTGTGCTAGGCAGGGCTCTAAAGACAGACTGGAATTTGTCAAAGATATTAAACGTGTTCAAGAAGGAGGAGATCTGGGACAATACAACTTTTAAATATCTTGGTAAGACATGGTAGCCTTGAGACTGGCCTGTAGTTTTTATGGTCATTGTAGTCAAGGCTAGGTTTCTTTAATAGAGGTTGCACGATTACATGTTTAAAAACTGGTGTCTTTATTTTATACTAGCTGTGTAAGTCTATGCTGTAAAAAGGACAGGTTCCTACAAACCATGAATTCTGGCACTTCAATCAATCAATCAATCAATCACATTGGTTGTGCATTAGCAGCTAAGTGAGCTTCTCTATCCTCTGCGGTTTCATTTTGCCGACGTGCTCGCCTCCATTGTCTGTCAGTGGCTAAGTGAGTTTCTCTTTCCTCTGAGGTTTCATTTTGCCAATGTGCTCACCTCACTTGTGTATTAGCGGCTAAGCGAGTTTCTTTCTTTTCTCGGCGGTTTCACTTTGGCAACAGAGTCTCTTTCTTTGAGCTTCATGCTGTAGCCTCGCACTTCTGGGCCTAAACAGACAGACACACACACTCCCACCTGTAGACATTTATATATAAGATTATGCCTTACAGGCAGTGGGGTGTAGTGGTTAAGGCTTTGGACTTCAATCCATGAGGTTGCCGGTTTGGGTTCTGCTACTGACACTGTGGGACCCTAAACAAGTCACCAGACCTGACTGTGCTCCAATTGAAAACCAAAAGAAATGTCTCCTATATTATCATAAATGTTGCAATTCATCTTGGATAAAGGCATCAGTCAAATATGTAAATGTTTCTTCACATTCTATTAGTTTGTGATTTATGCCATAGAGTCCTGCTGCAGACCTCCAGAGATTGCACACATCTGGTTTTATTCATTTATCAGCTTTTGCATTATACTTCAGTACGCCAGGTCATTTCTTACCACACTACTTTCTAGGTGTACATACATGATGCTTCATTCTCATCTTTACACTGTGGTTAAGGTTAGGGTTGTTGGGTTGTCATGAGTAATGATGACTTGCGAGACGGTGTGTCGTGTTGTAGGATTGTCATGGAGGTCTTGTGCTACAGCCAGACCCTTCTCAAAGCTGCCACTGTGTAAACTATGAGACATAAACATGCAATTTGATTGGCTGAGGAGTGGAGCTCCAGAATCACGAAGCTCCAGAGGTGTTACAGCTCGATTAATGACAGAGAATGTAGTCCGGTGGTAGAGGTGAAGAACTTTAAACTCCAAGTCTGTCGGTTCAGTTCCTGCCTATCACTCACTCTGTGCTCCTGAGTAACTCACTTAGCTGGCCTGTGCTCCAACTGCAAGGAAGACATCTTTAAAGAGTTGTATTATACACTGATATTGGGAGTAGTCCTGGATTAAGTAATTGGCCAAATGCTCCACAGGAATTATTGTGTCACACTGGTCACTACGGGCAGTTCTCTGCAGTGATTCTGAGTGAGCAAATGTGCTAATCTGATCCTTAATGAATGTTGCATCACTTAAAAACATCAGGTAGTGGGAGCACCCTAAAGGCCGGGTTATACACATATCATGGCTGCCACGCATTCCCAGCATTCTTCTGATGCATCTTGTGAGCATGTTATCAGAAAGTAACACAACACGTGTGCAAGTTGCAGTACCAGCAGAAATATGGGGGCATGTGTGTTCAAGTTTTGGTACGTGACTTCAGCATCGTTCTTTACTATCAATATCTGACAGCAAGCCACATCGCCACTCCTACATGATCAATGCGCGTGCTTTGATGTTTGATGAATGGTTCGATGCGGTGAAGCAAATTATCAGAGTTAAATGCTGACATGCGAACATGGTCATGGTGCTTTTTAGATCCGTTTCTCATACAGGCATATTGTTGCATATTCCCCATCTTAATGATGCAATATATTTAAGGGTTTCATATACCATCTTCTATGTTGCTCTTACCGTCTTTTTATTTTGTACTTTTGCAACAACATATGAATACAAAAAATTATCATCTTTAACATTTTTCATCCCCTCAACTCAATACCCAGCGAAGCCGGACGTTGTTTTCTCACCGTGACGATTTGTCCCACTTCCTCCTGGTGGGATCCACTGGATTTAATTAAAATATGTGCGCAAGTATAGTAACAGCAACATTCTCAACCACACTCGTCTCGTAGTGTTAAAAATAAAAAAAAACTTGAGAAATAAAGTAAATGCTTTATTTGGTTAAGATTTTCACATTTTATGATGTAATTCTTGTCTCATCCTTTGCAAGAGCATTTGACCCTGTTAGTTTATATAAATGAAGGAGGGCAATGACCAGGATGACCAGATGAAGTACAGGACAGCTCTCTTTAACTTTTTGGTTAACTTTTTCTTACCTTTTCCATGCCCATTTTTGCTTTGGGAATATGGTCTTTGCATGAAAAGTATTTTTAAATGTACTTAAAACATTTTTGCATCTATTTTAAAACCATTTAATTTTCTCATGGGTGTCACCATTGTGTGGAGTGGAATGTCACTGGATGTGCGTGGCGAGTGATGGCACTGTCACAAAAGAATGAAGGTCAGCACCATGAGCTTTCCTGATTATCTGATGTTTTGGAGAATAGATACAGAATTAGAGTTATTGTCGATCTTCTGTAGTCATGTTCTGGCAAATGAACTTTGTGCAATGTCAACGTACAGTAGTTCTGCTTCAATTTATTATTGTGGACCTTGGCTTGACGACTTCTTGGCTACAAAACCGTCATTGACATTTTGGTTCATGTCACTTCTTTTCGTTCCTTACAGGGGATTCAGAAGTACGCAGACCCTCCCACTTTCTGGACACTTTATTGTGATGTAAATTTAATTTTAAAGGGATAAATTTGCCATTTGTGCCCATCAATCTACACCTAATAACCCATAAAGGCAAAGTAAAAACATGGTGTTAGAAAGGTTTGCTCTTGATTCCTGCTTTGTTGACTTCTTGGATTTCCTTATCCTGGATGTCATTTCTTTGCTTCATAATTATTCATTTTGAGTATTTTTACTATAGACTTAGTTTTCAGATTATTTTTTGGACTTTCTACATTTAATATATACATTTCAGAATGAAGTGTTTTTTTTTCTTGGACAAGGAGAGTCCCAGTAAGTGTATGCTGTAGATCAGGTCCAAACTCACAACTCCTATCTGTTTATTATATAGTGCCTTTCACATCTATCTATCTATCTATCTATCTATCTATCTATCTATCTATCTATCTATCTATCTATCTATCTATCTATCTATCTATCTATCTATCTATCTATCTATCTATCTATCTATCTATCTATCTATCTATCTATCTACTAGTGGTGATAAGATTAGCAGCACAGACTACACGAGGGACAGGCCAGTTCATGGGACACCCAACTTAACACTGACCTCAATGAAGTGAGGGATAAGGAAAACAGGCTGCCCCCTTCAATAAGCAGTGTACCCCAGAACACCACACAGTCTGCATCTTTATCGACAAGATCATTCTCAAAAGCAGTGATGCAGGAATGAGGTGGTATTACCGATGTAATCCCACACTTAAAGTGATGTAAGACTACAAACTTATCTTTAAGTTTTTTATCTTTACACAGAGAACCATAGATACTTAGAGTAAGCCATCAAGTAGTGTGGTAGACTTTTAGATTACTAGACTTGATGTTTTTTAGAAGAAATAAATGGATAGGACTGGTGAGCTCTTTTGGGCTGAATGGCCTGTTATCGTTTAGATTGTTCTAATGTTTATCATATGATGTGTTGTAAAATGGAGGGCTAGACAAAAGTGATTATTAAAAACTGCTTATGATTGCTTTCAATAGCTTTCATCCTGCTCATCCTGTACCCACACAAACCCAGGCTCGGTCCCACTCCCTTTCACCATTCACATTAAATGTTTTGTCCCTCTGCTGTCTATGCTTTTAAAGAATCTTAAAGCGCACTGCCACTTACAAGCCCAGCGTGCTGTACAATCATCCACCATAATAAAAGGACAAGCGTCAGTGTGTTTGTGTGTCTGTCTGGTTGCTAGAGATAGGAAGAAAAATTAAAAAGTAGGCAAAACGTGGAAGAAGGATTAAAAAAAATTCTTGAAGTGATATTACCAGCACAGCACAACATAGCATAGAAAATCCCACCGGCCATTGCAGAGTTATACAGGGTCAACCAAAAAGAAGCACAACATTTCAAATATTTATTCT
Source organism: Erpetoichthys calabaricus (assembly GCF_900747795.2). Taxonomy (NCBI): domain Eukaryota; kingdom Metazoa; phylum Chordata; class Cladistia; order Polypteriformes; family Polypteridae; genus Erpetoichthys; species Erpetoichthys calabaricus. The sequence continues at coordinate 40,265,673 of NC_041404.2, forward strand.
ACAAAAATGCTACAAGATAAAATAAATTTCATTACGACACAAGAAAGGGTATACAAAATAGATTTTTTTTCACTGTGTTTTAAAAATGATGTCTTCAAGGTGGTGGCCATCATTAGTGGTACACTCTTCAAGACAATTTTTGAATGTTTGCATGACTCGTTCAGCCATTTCAAGTGGGAATAGCAGTGATTTAATGGCGAATAGCATCCTTGAGGGCCTCAAAGTTTGGACGTTGGTGTGTGTATACCTTCGACTTGAGAGAGTCACACAAGAAGAAATCACATGGAGTGAGATCAGGGTGAATGTGAAGGACACCCAACATCGCCATGCAAGGAGATTAACTTCCCTGGAAACATCTCCCACAAAACTACATGGATCTCTGCGCTGTATGAGCTGTTTGCTCCATCCTGTTGAAACCAGGCATCCAGCACATCCATTTCTTCCAGTTGTGGTCGTAAAAGTTCTCTAGCATTTCGATGTAACGTTCTGAAGTGATGTGACTGTTGTCCCCCCCTCTTCAAAAAAGTAAGGGCCTACAATGCCAAATTCTGAAACGGCGCACCAAACTGTAACACGCTCACTGTGCAGGGGTCTCTGATGAAGTTCACGAAGGTTGGTTTCAGCCCAATAGCAGAAGTTTTGCTTTTTTATGCAACCATTCAAATGGAAATGTGCCTCATTGCTGCACATAACGATGGTATCTTAATGAACGGTTTGCAGAATATTCGCACACAACTCTCTACAGCTTCCTAGTCTCTCTCAGTGATTCCCTACACTACCATCATTTAGTATGGATGGAAATTAAGGTCCTCATGCAAAATCCTCCTCAAAGATGTGTTGGAAATACCTAAGGCAGAAGTGCGCTGAACGTCTAGGAGACGGCAAAATTGATGCCCTTACAGCTTGAATGTTTTCAGGCCTTTATACAGTCCGAGGACCGCCTGAAGATTTTCTGTTCAATGTTATACCTGTCTGAACCCACTGAAGAATTGTTTTCCGATTTGGGGCGTCACCATTAGGAGGAGTGCATTCGGAAGGTGTGTTGCGTAGTGATGATGGATTCGTTGTTTTTGAAGGACGCTTCGACAGCAAAAGCACGGTGTACACTGGACCAAGACATGTTCCCGACTGAAAACTACAGGGGATCGCCTATCAAAGGACCCCCACCCCAAAACCACTCGGCTACCTCTACGTCACGCAATGACCTTGAGAAATGTGGTACTTCATTTTGGCTCACCTTGTAGAAGATGTGGAGGATGCCACTTGCCATATTAAAGGAACGCAGTCTATTAAGAAAAAAATGTCTCCTCTGCACTTTCTTATATCATTCCTCTGCGTTCCGAGACCAGTCTAACCTGTCATTGATGTGATCCCCAAGTACTTGTAGGAGTGGACCATCACTACCTTCACACCTTGACTAGTGACCGGATTTAAAGGCTTTTTGGTGCGGCCAAAGTCAATAACCAATTCCCTGGTTTAGCTGATATTTAGATTAAAACAATTCTTTCTGCACCAAAAAACAAAGTTCTAGACTTGATTCCTCTCCTCTGTCCCATCTCCCTTATCAATACACTCCATAAATGCAGAATCATTTGAGAATTTCTGCAAGTGACATGACCTGCTGTTATATTTATAGTCTGAGGTGTGCAGAGTGGAAATTAAAGCAGACCGGCCTGTGCCTTGTGGTGCTCCAGTGTTACTCACAATGTCCTTGAGTCTCACAGACTACGGTCTGCCTGACTGATAGTCTATCATCCAAGACCCCACAGGCTCATCCACCTGCATGTTTCTGAGTACAACCCTTAACAGGGATGACTGATGATACTGAAAGCACTGGAGAAATTGAAAAACCGTAATTGTCACAGTGCTGCCAGCTTTGTCCTTAATGATAATGAGCCTAATGGAGCAGACAGATAATTGTATCCTCCATTCCAGTCTTTGTGTGATAGGCAAATTACAGTGGTTCCAGGTGGTCTACCACAAGAGGACTCAAATAGTCCAGGACCAGCCTCTCAAAGGTCTTCATGATGTGAGACGTAAGTGCCACTGCTCTCTAGTCATTCAGCATTATTACTAATTACTGGCTGAGCAAAGAGAGATTCTAAATTTATGTTGTACATCAAGTTGGCTCCTGGATATCATGAATATAGCGTCTTTCCATTTATTGACAGTATGAAGAGATACGCCATTAATCCGTGCGGTGGAAAATTCTAACATAACAAGGTTGTAAAAAGAGGATTTCTATACAGAAAAAGTAATAAGTTCAGGGTTCTTCCATTGCGAAACTGTAAGAATTTTGGCTGCTATTGTGGCTAATGAAATAATATGCTGGTGATAGACAGAGCGAGAAAGGGTTGAGAAATCTAAAAGGAGTAGAATAACAGGAGAGCAAGGAATAGAGAATGATAGGATGAAGGAGATCGCATAAGCAACTGAGGCCGAAAGAGCAGCTACAGTGGGACAGTCCCAAAATGTGTGGAGAAAAGTGCCCCGTACGTTAAGGAAGCACTGGTGACAGAGGAGAACAGGAGCCAAACCCATCAGGAAACGTGTTTTATGATAATACTAAACTCTAAGGACTCTAACTCTATATTGGATGTGTTGATAATTCAAGTTTCTAGAGGAATTTGTTATGCTTTTTAAAATTGTATGCCAACATAATGGTGCTGACAGGGACAGATTGGAGACCCATTTCTGAGTGAATGGGATAGGTGTAACTATGGAATCACAAAGACAGGCATACAAAAGGGAAATGTGTTTAGTGGGAAATGAAGACAGGAAAAAATAATCAAATAATGGATGGCTGTGAACAGGGGGAGAAAAACTTGTTCCACATATTAGGAGGAAGTTATTGCATATTTGTCTTTCAGAAACTAGATCCATCAAACAAATCGCTGAGTGAAGGTCAAGTTTTAATAGGAGATGGGTTGCCCACCAGTGTTTAGAGAACTGTTGTGGAACAATGGTATAAGGGAGTGCCAGCGTGGAATGGAACCAAAGATTTTCTACCTTGTGCCAAATATGCAAAACATAATTTAGAAGGGGTGTGGACAGCAGTTTGGGGGGGGGGGGGGGGATGAGGGGGGTACAAAAAGGCTAAGAATCAAGTTAAAAGGCTAAAGAGTCTTTATTTGTGGGAAACTCTTCTTTACCTAGCTTTTCCCACTACAGCCGCAGGTATATGCAATAAGCTCAATTATCAGCACAATAAAGCACTCTTTTCTTTTTTCTTTCTCTGTCATTATCTCCTCCACTCCTCCTCACAAGCTTCATCCACCTTTCACCAGACTCTGGCTCCTGGAAATGAGGCAGGCAGCTCCTTTAATCTATCACCCGGAAGTACATCTTTTGTTCTGTAGACGTGGTCCGAAAGTACTTCCAGGGTGAGGCATAAGCCCCATGTGATAGTTCTCCCTGGTCCCTGCATTACCCCATGGTGGCACCCACTGAACGCAACAGGGCTGAGCCTACAAACTCCAAGTCCCATGATGCCCTGTGTTGACTGCCATCTAGTGTTTTGTGGGAAACAATGTCCTGTTCATGTTGTCTCCCCCTGCCCCTCCTAACAGAGAGTGTCCCGGCCGGGCCAGACTCCCAACTGTCCCTTACAGAGGATTATGTTAATCTTTTCCCTTTTTGTTTTAGAGCTGATGAATGGTAACTGCTGCAGAGAGTGAGGGGAGACGAGATTTGTTTCTGCAAGTAGCCAAGACAGAGGGGAAAGTGAAGTGTTTAACTATAGGGAGATAAGACAAAAGACATATGCTCAATGGTATTGTTCAGAATTGGGAAGTTAAATACTGCCGCCCCGTATGGCTTGAATTAAAGGGGAGTGTTTTATAGCAGGTCTTTTACCGGTCCATAAAAAGCAGCTAACGTCTGACATGATGCAGTACCAAAAAGGAAAAAGGTGGGGGATGAGGGAGAATTGAATTAGCAAAATTTAAACGAGGAAGAATATTCATTTTAATGATTGCCAAATGGACCTGAAAGGAGAAAGAGAGGTTATTCCAGGCCAGCATTGACTGTTTTACCTCATTAAACAGGGTGTGGAAATTTGACAGCACAATATCAGTAATGGAGGGTGTAATAGTGATTCCCAAATATTTGATGGAGTTAGCAAAAGAAGTTAAAGGAAGGAAAAAAAGAGAGAGATTGACAAGCACAGTTTATGGGGAACAGTCCAATTAATTTTGTAGCCCAATAAGGATTTGTATGCGTGAAATAATGTTAATGTGTGGTGTGTGTCAGAAAGAGTGTTTCCTAAAAACAGTGGAATGTCATCAGCATATAAGGATACCTTATGGGCTGTATTATAATCTAAAATAGGCGTAAAGGTACCGAATGCACATAGAGCAACAACTAGAGGCTCCAGCGAGATAATAAAAAGAGATAATGGATGTCCATGCCTAGCGCCCCGAACACATAAGAAAGACATGACAAGAGAGATTGTTAAAACTGAAGCAGAGTCCTGGCTTAAAGTTATCAGAAAGCATCGCACATTTACTTGTAAGGCCCTTCCAATCAGTACTCAAAAGAAATTGTTGGCTTCATACTTGAACCTTCACTGAAATGCAGGCTCAGCTAAGATCTTCTCGGCGTGTAGGAGTGTGGTCCTCAAATAGTCTTCAGCACTTTGAAGTACACGTGCCTGTCGACGCTGGAACATGAAACACTCCCACACACTTGCACACAGACGAGTCTTGAAAATAAAAACAAGTTTTCTTTATTGCCTTACTCCTTATGTTACATTTATTTTATTTTTAGACAACTCGTTGTTCAATAAAATGTCTGAGCTGCTGTCTCCTCCAGTATCCCTAGTAACCTACTGGCAGCTGTGTACCCTGATAAAAATAAGAAGAAGGATATTAATAATAATAACAGGAGACGAGCACCATTTGTGAATACGGAAGTCAGAAAAAATGAATACTAAAAATTCTACTAAGAGAAAGACAGGTCTTGCTTGGCACTGGTTGGTCAGCTGTGATGAAGGACCAAGTGGACACTTGCTGCTGCACACAAGTCCACATTTATTAGTATTTATTTTCTATAGTTGAAGATAGAGAAACTTCAGAGTCGTCCTTTTTTAATAGAAAAATTGTGACGGGGCCATACCAGAATTTTCCTGTCTGTGTGCAGACCCCTCCGTCATTAACATCATTGTTAACATTATCTTACCTCACTAATAATGTCTGTCTCTCCTTTACTAACGGCTCGTCAGACCATTCAAGTCACAAGATGCGGGTGTCTGCTCTGACTTGAATGATGTTAGGGGATTGAGATTCACTCTGGCGTTGTCATTATGTGTCAAATCGCAGTCACAGAGATTTAAGGCTAAGTAAACTGAGAGCCTCGCAACTACCCACTGCCCACATAAATCTACTGACTGTGAACTCCGTAAATTGAAAGAGCTACACCTTAAGCTTAGAATCAAAAGTCTCTGAGGTGAAAAGGGACAAGTCGCAATAATGCGGAAAGAGCATACAGACTACCAGCTAAAGTGAGATGAAGGGTAGACTATCTATGCAAGTCTTGCTTAATTTTTTCCATGCAGGCAAGAAAATTTTATTGATAAAGTGCTTTATGTTTACTCCTAGGTATTTCAACTGATCTGCAATGATAAAAGGTGTCCAATCTAATATTGTGTGCTTGTGAGTTCACTGGAAAGAGTACACTTTTAGTCAAATGAATTCTGAAACCAGAAATCTTTTGAAATTCTGTTAGTGCTGTTAGGACTGCAGGCACAGTATTTTGTGGATTTGATATATACAGTACCATATCATCTGCATATAGAGAAATTTTCTGTTCAAGTCCTCCTCTGATAATCCCCTTTATCTCATAAGCATTTCGATAGTAAACTGCCAGTGACTCTATGGTGATCGCAAAAATCAGTGATGACAAGGGGCATCCTTGTCTAATAGCGCTTTCTAGTTTGAAGTAGTCTGAATTAATGTTGTTAATACAAACTGAAGCTTCTGGATTGGTATACAGCAGTTTGATCCATGCACAAATGTTCGGGCCAAGCCCAAGTTTCTCCAATGTAATAAAAAGGTAGTTCCATTCAACTATATCAAAAGCTTTTTGAGCATACAACAATAATAATTTCTCTGGGGTGTTAGACTTTGTGGGTGAATGTATTACATTAAACAGGCGTCGGAGATTGGAAGATAAGTGTCTGCTTTTAATAAATCCAGTTTGGTTTTGTGATATTACCAAAGGAAGCACTTTCTCAATCCTTCTAGCTAGGACTTTGGAGAGAATCTTAACATCATTGTTCAGAAGTGAGATTGGTCTATATGATGCACAGGACAGGCAATAAGTAATGCTTGGCGAAAGGATTGAGGTAGAATTTTATTGTCTCTAGCAGACTACACACACAGTATAACTTAAGCTGCACCCTGCATATCTAGTAATTGCGTTAACTACCACAAGGACAGGAGATTAGTGGATAACGTTGTGGAAGATAGGGTCCTCTAATCCTAGTATGCTCTTTGGAATTGTCCAATCAGTCAATCAAACAGGCAGGACGAAGGTCAATGGGGAGTTCTGTTATTCTGAGTCTTTCAAGAGGTAACACGCTCACAGAAACACAGACACAAGAGTAGCAGTGAGTAAATGCTACAAAGAAGAAACTGGCACCGTGCTGTTTTATACACTTTATCGATCAGATTACAGTTCCTAGGAATTTATTACATATAGCCAAAGACCTTTAACATTATTGGTTACATTCAGTTGCTAACAGGATATGGCAGAACAGCAGCAGCTTAAATGGTTACAACTGACCAGGTCCACTAGTCTTACTAGCAGTCCATTGCTTACATTGACCCATGAGTTCATGAACTTCAAGGGGGCACAAGGTGTACTGCTGTGTGCTACCTCTGCACATGTTGTACAGTCCTGAGCTGTTTTGCATGGCTTAATTTAGCACAAGTTCTCTTTTTCAGCTTAGCAGAACCTATCAGCAGAAACCATCCTAATCACAACTGATACAGCAAGCACGCTTTACAAAGGGATTAATTTTTATTTCTTTTATATCATGAAGCCATTCTTGTTTCTGTCTCGTAATTATAGCTAGATAATATACAAAAATTATTTGATAAACTCTGGATACATAATATTGCTTATTGTAACCTTTAGCCTTTAAACATAAGCTCAGAAGAGTAGGAGGATTCAGCATAAACCCAACAGATAGTTGGTTTCCCTTTTTAACAGCACACCCACATCCATCCATCCATCCATCCATCCATCCATCCATCCATCCATCCATCCATCCATCCATCCATCCATCCATCCATCCATTATCCAACCCGCTATATCCTAACTACAGGGTCATGGGGATCTACTGGAGCCAATCCCAGCCAACTCAGGGCGCAAGGCAGGAAACAAACCCCGGGCACACACCTACACACACCCACACACCAAGCACACACTAGGGACAATTTAGAATCGCCAGTGCACCTAACCTGCATGTCTTTGGACTTTGGGAGGAAACCGGAGCACCCGGAGGAAACCCACGCAGACACAGGGAGAACATGCAAACTCCATCCGGGTCTCCTAACTGCGAGGCGGCAGCACTACCCACTGCGCCATCGTGCTGCCCAGCACACCCACACTGCATGTTATATGAGCGTCGAACCAGGGTCCAAATTCAATTTCCACAACATAAAGCTGGCAAACAATTGAAAAAAATGATTTTCTACATACCTGTTCTTTCCACACCAGGATTTACCAGGATTCACCAAATCAAATGATACGCAGCTGTACCTCAAAGTTAGTTCTGACATCACTTCATCTGTATAAAGGCTGTTGAAATACTTTGAGGTCATTAAATATTGGATGGGATAAAATTTCTTACAGTTAAACAACAGAGGTCATTAAATTCGGTCCTACCACATCTGCATTTGAAACTCAGTTTGGCTCCTTGGCAGCAATGATTCATTATGATGTCAGGAACTGAGGTATCATCTTCAAGTCATCACTAAGGTTCGAAAAACAAATCTCCATGGTAGTAAAGTCCAGTTTTTTACCAACTGAGGCAAATTTCTAAACTAAAATCCTTTCTTTATCGCAGAAGGACTTGGAAACAGTCATTCATGCCTTTATTACATCTCATCTAGATTATTGTAACTCCTGTGGGTCTGCCAAAATCTGCTCTGCCGCGCCTTCAGCTGGCTCAAAACGCTGCAGCTAGATTCTTAATTGGGTCAAGAAAAAAGGATCACATCTCCCCCATTTTAGCCTCTCCATCTCCACTGGCTACCAGTGAGGTGTCATATTGATTTTAAAATCTTGTTTGTTTTTCAAACCTTGCATGGTCTCGCTCCAAAATATATCCGTGACCTCCTTCACTCCATATGTGGCACCGAGAGTACTGTGGTCATCTGAACAATTTCTCCTTGTAGTGCCAAGATCTCGGCTGATGTCGAGGGGAGACCATGCTTTCCCAGTTGTTGCTGTTAGGCTTTGGAATGACTTGTCTTTTCACATCAGGTCTTCATCCTCTATCGAGGTTTTTAAAAGTCGTTTTAAGACCTACTTTTTTTCTTCTGCCTTTCACTATGTATAGTAGGATTATGGTAGATGTTATAAATCAGTTGTTTTATTAATCTGCTTCTGCATGATTGTTTACATTGTGTTTACTTTAATGGCTTCTCTGTACAGCACTTTGGCTGTTGTTTTAAATGTGCTTTTATAAATAAGTGATCTAATCTAATCGAAATTCTGCATCTTAATCAGATTAGGTGCCCAGTGCTAAGGTTTCACCCCTATCATCTTCATCTTGGTGGTTGTTGCAATCTTCCCAACGGTATCAGAAAGGCAAAGAATTTTTATTTTAACATCTTTATCCTCAACTCACAACACAGCGAAATTGGACGTTGTTTTCTCACTGTGATGATGTCTCACACTGCCACCTGGTGGAATCCTCCAGATTTACTTAAAGTATGCTTCCAAGTGTGGACAGTACACTTCTTGCATTGTAGCAGCGTCCTCAAGCTCACGCATAATGTAGCGTTAAGTATATCCCCGGCCTAAGGAGCCTCTTTGTCCTTTGACTATCCTGTGGATTCCTTTGATGATAAGATAACACAATTCCACTTGAACAGGAATAAAAGGATTTCCTACAGTCAAGGTGATAAGAAATGAAACTCTACGTGACCTTTACAGAATCAGATACACCAAGGATTGCCTAATCTTTGAAAAATGTCACAGGCTGTATCAAAATCAAAGACAAGAACTTAATGTGGGGGTGGTGATTTCAGGTTCTATATAATTTCTCAAGGGCCTTTGGACCCAGAGCTTGTTTGCATGTTTGGGTTTCTTGTATTTAGTTAGCATTTAGAATAACTGAAGGAAAGGCTAAGCTTCTGAACTGTTAATGTTATTGAGACCATCCTGAAGTGTTGTGAAGTCTTTTTATTTCACAGGCAAGTGGATATGAGTTTCCCTGCAATGAAAAATTAGATCAGTTTTAGCTATGGAAAGTTAAGATAAAACCTCAAATGGAAGGGGGTCAGGAAAATTCAACATATTCTTCCTTTGACGTTGACCAATACTTGATTGTCTTCAAGTGTGTCACCTCTTTTGCTGCCATTCCTACAGTGACATTAGCTCATACCACCATTGTGCTGTGGCACATTGTTGTGCCATGAGAGCTACCCAGGTGTGCTGTGGAAATAATAGTGTAGCACACCTGGTTCTGAAACTGAGAGGGACAAGGTCGACAAGTGGGTGAAACCTGTCTGAGGAGGAAATGTCTAACTGGAGAAGCTGGCATAAAAGCAGCTCCTCAATCGCTATGCTGTAGACACAGCACTTCAGACGCATCTCCTGACTGCAACAGTCCATCTGTCTGGGTGTTTGGTCACCAGCAGGTGGATAGTGGGCATTTAAGTTGCCTCTGAAGCAGAGAGGGGTGGGAAAAGGGATGAAGCAGCTTGGAGATGCCAGCAAAGTGCTCACTAAATGCCATGTCTGCAAACATTGATCTTGGAGCTTCTTTTTCACTGGCTTCTCCAGTAATCTGCCCCTTTGGACAGCTGAGTATATCTATGAGATATAATGTGTTTGTGATTAATAGATTAGCGGGGGGCCTAAGTGTCCCACCACAGAAAAAGGTGGAGAATCATGGATCTATGAGATTTGCTCTTAGCATGCTAAAGCAGTTCTCCGTAGTTCATCTCTCACTGGAAAAACTCTCAGAGGTTGTGCATTGGTTGGATACTTCTATTACCTTATTTGCATACATGAAAAAAACTATAAGTAGGAATTGTGGGTAAAGTTTCCTATTTAAAGATAAACTTTAACTTTGTCCTACAGTGACATTAGCTTACTGTATGTCACTCCTCAAACAAAATGAATTGTGCCAGTGTGTCCATCCCAAAGCTGCTAGTGGCATTTCGGGTGTAAAGAAAACGCTCTCACATCTAGTCGGCACCATTACTTGGAGCTTCAGTTGCTGACTCTGCATGTGGCGCTTCTGTGATATTTATCTCTTTTTTGATCTGCTGTTTTACTGTGAATATTGGGTCTTTATGCTCCTGTTAGTCATACTGTTGTGACCTCTGCTTTTTAAAGATGACACATTTCTATTCACTTGTATCCCATTTGCCTTTGAACTGCGTGATCTTTTCTTTCCCGATTATTCATCGGACCTGTAAGTTCCTTCACTTGGTTCTAAACTTTTGGAGCTGCATCCATTTTCCTCCTGCTTGGAAATAACCCTGTTTTCTTTACATTTTACTAGTCAAGTGCCAGCATGGATAAAACGTGGTGATTCTGTGGAGGTGTCAGCTAATTCCAAAGAATTACCCAGGGCAGGGAATTTGGACCCAAAGTAGTGGAGGTGTTTATTTAGATAAACTATGACTTCTTCCAGAATTTATAGTTGTGGTTTAGTTACTATGGAATACTGACTAACTAACTGGAGCCAAGTTGATTTGATGGAAATTCATTTTCCTGTGCTGTCATTCACTTCGCTGAATGCACCCGTTTAATGAATTCATTCAAACAAAACTTGCTCTTCATGAATAAACACACAGGCTTCAGAAAGTATTCAGACCCCCTTCACTTTTTACAGGTTTTGCTCCGTGTCTGCCTTTTGCTAAAATCATTTAAGTCAATTTTCTTCCTCATCAGGTAACACTCAGTACCTCAAAATATCAAAACAATAAACAGGATTTGGTAAATTTTAGCAAATTTATTTAAAAGAATAAACTGAACTATTATGTTGGCACAAGTGTTCTTTCCTCATCACTTTGTTGTAGCCACTTTGGTAGCGATAACAACCTGGAGTCTTCTTAGGTTTGTCACAACAAGCCTCACACATCTGGAGATTTTCTACTATTCTTCTCTGCAGATCCTCTCAGACTCCATCAGGTTGGATGGAGACTGGCAGTGGATGGCTGTTTTCAGGTCTCACTGAAGATGTTCGATCAGGTTCAAAACCAGGCTCTGGTAGAGCCTTTCAATAACATTCCAAGAGTGGTCTCCTGTGCTGTCTTTGCTTTGAGTTTAGGGTCACTGTCCTGTTGGAATATACATTTTTTGCCCAGTCTGAGGTCTGGAGCACTCTGGAGGTTTTCATTAAGAGTGTTTCCAGGGCCAGCTCTACCATTTAGGTCAACTAGGCGGTCGTCTAGGGTGGCAAAATTTTGATGGTGAGATGATTTTAAACAGTACAGACATAAAAAACTTTGGACTCAATAGGACTGTCCGATTATTATTTTTTTAATATTATCTTCTCATACTAGCGATGTTAGCTCTTAATGTCTGATGGCTTACCTACATAAACTACAACAACAATGATAATATTATTAATAATCCTCAAACTGTAGCATCTATGACACAGACATAGCAAAATAAAATTAAACAATCGAAATGGTAACAGGACTCTTGAATGCGTTGCTAAAGGCCAATTTCCCAAATAGGCTTACAATAAAACATGACAAATATTGTTCTCCATTGTTCATGACCATCTATGACAGTGTTTTTCAACCAGTGTCCTGCTGCACAGTGGGGAGCCAGGAGAACTACCCAGGTGTACCATGGAAATAATAGAGTAGAGCACCTGGGTCTGAACCTGAGAGGGACAAGGTCCACAAGTGGTTGAGACCTGTCTGAGGAGGATAGGTCTACCTGGAGAAGGTGTCAGAAAAGCAACTCATCAATCGCTATGTTGTAGACACAGCACTTCGAGCACTTCAGACGCATCTCCTGGCTGTAAAAGTCCATCTGTTTGGGTTTGTGGTCGCCAACTGGTGGATAGTGGGCATATGAGTTGCATTTCAGGCAGAGAGGGGTGGGAAAAGGGACAAAGCAGCTGGGAGATGCCAGCAAAGTTGTCACTAAGTATTGTGTCTGCAGACGCTGATCTCGGAGCTCCTTTTTTACTGTATTCTCTGGTAATCCAACCCCTTTGGATAATTGAGCACATGTATGTATGCCACCCCAAAATAGTGTGATGGGAAGGAGGTGCCTGAGAACCCCAAACCCCAACACGAACACACCAAGAAAGTCCAGGGTTCAAACAAATGGGTGTTTATTGCACAAATACCTCCAAAATAGTAGCAGTCATCTCTACTCTCTCCACCACACCGCTGTCCTCCAGTTGAGTGTTGCTCGTCCTCTTCCCAGTTCTGACTTGCCTGGAAAAGGCAGTGTGGCCCCTTTTATTGAGGACCAGGGAGTACTTCTGGTGCCAGGGTTGTTGCCCATTGGAAGGACTCCCCGGTAACACATAACAGGGAGTATATCTCCCTGCAGTGCCCTCTTGCGGCACCTGTGGACCCCAGCTGGGCTGTGCTGCTGCTAGTTCCTGAATGGATGTCGATATTGAGGGCCACTGCCATCTAGCAACTTGGGGGAATAAGCACATCCAGACACAGTTCTTCCCTGTTCTCCTCTTTTATTCCGGCCAGGGAAGGTGCTCCACACATGTCCATTCGGGATACCTGTCCATTTGTCTGGAGTTTCCTGCCCAGGTAAGGAACAATATTCTCTTCTGGCTGGAATATCCATCCATCCATCTGTTAGGGAAGCATTACTTGGGTGCTACATCCTCTCCTTTTTCAGCCATGATGTCTTTCTGTCCACTCGGGGCCTCCCGTCTGGGTAAGGTGTCTTACTAATTCCTTGTTGGGATGCCCATCCTTCTGGGCACCACCTACAAGAGAAATATCCACATGTGGCTAGATATCCAAAATCCACTATCTTTCGGCTCCTGCCTAGGACTGTAAAGCCATTGTGACATCAGTGTTAAGGAAACTAGTAACAGGAATTGGCCAGGTCTTCTCAGATTTTGCAAAGCGCCCCCTCATGATGCACCTCACCAAATCACACTTTACCCACCATGGATACACAATCATCCCACAATCATCCCGAATGTGAGAGACTTAGATATATGTCAGAAATCTGAATCTGATGAGGCTGCAAAAAGGAGAGATGCAACCTAATTTAAAAGGCAATTAAAATATTAGGTCATCATAAAAAAAATCTGTTGAATATAAATAAGGGGACTTTAATGAGGTTACATCTGGTGTAACATACTTTTGGTAAAAACTGCAATGGCAGCTTTGCAACCTAAGAGAGAGAAGAAGAACAACCAAGTGTCTGTCTGAACCAAAGGACACATCTAGCTCTGTTGAGCTCAGGAATTAACCTCTTTAGTTGTGACTAGAGAAGCCCATGTGGGGTGGTCTTCAAAATTTTAAGAGTGTTTGGTGTATGTATATACAGTATACAGTATATATATATATACAGGTCAAATGCTCCTGTTAGTCATACCGTCACATAGTCATATATACAGGTCAAATTTTGTTACAATGAAGATAAAAAATATCTCGTTGTAATGAAAGTTTTGTAGTAATAAGATTCTGTATTTGTCACTATAGTGCTTTCTTTTAACTTGCGTCCAGGCGTTTGCAATCATTTCAATAGCTTCTTTCACGTTAATTTTCATCTCCTCCTGTCTACAAGTTATGTGGACGAGAATTTTTTTCAGCATTTCCTTTGCGATAATACACTTTCAGGGTGCAAATGATACCCAAATCCAATGGCTGAAGCACTTGCTGTTCAATTGGGTGGGAGGAACTCAACTCAAACATTATCTAAATGTAGAAGCATGCTGTGTGTGAGCAGCACAGTTATCAATCAGAAGCAGAATCTTCCTTTTCTTCTTCTTCTTCATATTTTGAGGTTTCTGAACTCTTCTGGGAAACCCTCATCACCCGTACAGGACAACTCACTGAAGTGCATCCCAAAACATGATTGGTCTGTGCAAGATTGCTTGTCACAGTGCTGCAGCGGAGCTCCGGAGAAGCCGATTGCAGTCAAGCGCCCGTCATCGATGGGTGATGCAAGGAACATTATAAACGCAGGGAACAGTATAACTTGGCTACTGACCTGGCCTGGACTATGCCTGTTTGCTGTGTCTGTGTATAGGAGATCGGTAGATCCCGCTACAATAAATAACCATGCTGTTCCTGTTTCAAGCTGAATAAAGCTGGTTTTGCTAAAGTACTGAGACTCAGCCTCATGTTTTGGGGTGCAAGACAGTGACTCACGCATCACAATATCCTTGTGAAGTTGTCACAGCCAGTTTCCCCAAATGCCTTGAGTCATCCAAGCTCGCTGGTTTGCTTTACACTTGCAGTGAAGGAATGTAATGCTTTTAAAACACAGAGGACTGGTCAACTTGCCAATGATGAGAGGAATATCTGCTTTTTCAGCGTCTTCAAATGAAGCAGTTTGCATACATTTGTGCTGAGGCCCAAGGTTTGCAATCTGAGATTATTCTTCTAATTTTGCTCAGTCTTTCAAGAAAATTGACAATGTCAATGGTGAAATTCCGAATTCACTGGAAACATTTTTTTTCTTTTTCCGGAATCGAGAGCTGCAAAAATATCGTTTTTTTTCTAATTTAAACTGTTGTCTTTTTTTTCGTGTCTGCCATTTCTATAGGAGGGTGACAATGAAATAAATTCAAGTGGAAGTTTTCAAAATGTCCACGAATAATAAGCAAAAAGCATCACTGAAAACCACAGAATACAGATCAGCAAAAAAACAGTAGGAGGAAATTTCGAAGAAAGAGAAAAATTAAAAATGTTTCTGTTTGGGGATCGTTGTGCACAACTGAGTTGCGACCACTGAATTAACTGCTCTGTGGATGATTCATTCAGGCATTTCAAGCTCTTTTGGGCACTTTGTTATAATGAAAATTTTTTTGTATAGATATTCATTGTAACGGAGTTTGACCTGTATATATATATATATATATATATATATATATATATATATATATATATATATATAATATATATATATATATATATATATATAGTAATAAACAAAACTGAGTCACATAAATGTTTGGGGTTTTTAGCCCCGTATACTGTAAGAAAATTTTCAAGGTCAGTAGTTCAAAATAACTCAAAGACATAGAAGGAGGGGTAGATGAACAATTTATGGGGACGGACTGGAAATTAAACAGTGAGATGCTGGGAAAATCGTGGTGCTGGGTGGGTAGTTGATGTCATCACAGGGGGACCAGAGGGAAGAAAGGAACCCGGAAGTGCTACGGCTCTTTGGATCATCCAGGTGCTATTACGACGGCGGAGCCTCGTTCTTTCTGAAGAAATAAAGAGAGAGGTTAGTACGCTGCCGTTGTCCCCTGGCACGATTTGTCGTGGTGTGTGTCGAGTCCTTAAACTGCTCCCCATGCGTGCGTGCATGATAATATATATATATATATATATATATATATATATATATATATATATATATATAAATATGGAAGCAAAGGTCTGTGATACAGTTTGCATATTTGCAGATGGAAATCCACAAAGGAAGAAAAAATGAATCACGTATCATGAAGTAGTTTTTTATTCCTGAGCTTTCAGCTCCTACCAGGAGCCTTCATCAGAGGATAATGCTTATACATACAAGAATCAAAGGCAATATGTTCTTCTTAAGTTTGCATATGCTGGGTCCAAATGTCTGTTAATGGCATTTTTGTCTGATAGCCAAGATTCAGCCAGTTCTCTGTCACTTTTAGTACTGGCCTTAAATCTTACTTGTACATTGTCCCAGTTAAATGTATGTCCTGTTGATTTTGTATGTGTATAGATCTGTGATCGTGAGTCCTTCCCTCTAACGGCGTTGCGATGTTCCTGTATGCGAGTTGCAATTCTTTTTGATGTTTGTCCTATACAAGAACTGCATGGAATGCTATAAACTGCGTTTCGTGTTTCTGCTGTCGATTTCTTGTTTTTAGCGTTGAAAAGGACAGTGCGCAGATTGTTTGCAGGCTTGTGTGCTATTCTGATGCGTGATTTGGCCAGGATGCGTGCTGCACCTTCAAACTGTGTGAAACTCTAAAAACAAGAAATCAACAGCAGAAACACGAAACGCAGTTTATAGCATTCCATGCAGTTCTTGCCCAGTGGTATACATGGGACAAACTTCAAAAAGAATCGCAACATGTATACAGGAACATTGCAACGCCATTAGAAGGAAGGACTCATGATCACTGATCTACACGCATACAAAATCAACAGGACATACATTTAACTGGGACAATGTACAAGTAAGATTTAAGGCCAGTACTAAAAGTGCCAGAGAACTGGCTGAATCTTGGCTAACAGGCAAAAATGCCATTAACAGACATTTGGACTTATGTATATAATTAATATTATATATTAATTATATATAATGTTCATGTAAGGTGGTCAGAAGTTTAGAGGTAATGTTGTTCTACAAGTGACATGTTGGAAATTGATTAGCATTTATTGTACAAGTAAAAATTTTTCTGTGCTCTGAACAGGCGTACATACATTTCATTCAGAGGAATTCTTTAGTTTAAGTAAAGGTGAATCACATACTCAAGGACAACTACTGGAAATTAAAGGGAAGTGCCTTAGAGATTGAAAATGGGAAGGAATTCTTTACTCAAAAGCTCATGAGAATTTTGAGAAACAACAGCTAATGTGGAGAGCACAGTTACTTTAAAAAATGTCAACATGATATATTAGAACAAATTATTGGTAAACCAGTGAGTTTGATGGTTTGAATGGTCTCAATTCACAGTCATGGGGAGATTGGTGGGGGCTGGACCCCATCCAAAAAGCTTAGGGTACAAGGCTGGAACTGTCTCCAAGCTGGGTGGCAGTTCATCTCAGGACACTCTCACTCACATAC
Source organism: Erpetoichthys calabaricus (assembly GCF_900747795.2). Taxonomy (NCBI): domain Eukaryota; kingdom Metazoa; phylum Chordata; class Cladistia; order Polypteriformes; family Polypteridae; genus Erpetoichthys; species Erpetoichthys calabaricus. Next base: position 40,282,866 of record NC_041404.2, read on the forward strand.
TCATTTGTACCCAATTTAGAATAAACGTCCGTTTTTTTATATTGCTCAGCTCCATCACTTTAAACTCAGACATTTGTGTTATGTTCCAGCCCTGTCTGATACAGGTCTGAACCAAAGAGTAGACCTTAACACCTCGGCAGCCTGGTTCCAAACCCTAAACTGCAGGTTTTTGGCATGCTAAGACCCAAAAATGGAGCGGAAGCTTTTCAGGTTCTATAAAGGGGGAGAGAGAGAGAAACTGATACGATTGGTACTTTTATTTCATTTTTCCTATGTCTCCTTGGGGTTCTACGTAAACGTTGTACATCATTTCTAGGATTTTTTTACCCAAGCATTTGATATCCAGTATTTTGTATTTCTAATTATGAGTTCAATATTAAGGTTGTTAAATAATTTTTGCAGCTTTTGTTTTGGTTCATGGCTTCATTACTGTGGTGCAGCTGCCTGTGACTCACTAGTGTGATCGTATAAAGGTCAGCACAATGCACTTCTTAGCCATCTGAGATTATGAATAAAACCTGAGAGTTAGCGAGTGCATTTCTTTGTTTGACTTTTATGTATTGCGCTTGGGCTTTGACTGTGGATGCCTAACCATTGTATGAGCTTGTTGAACATCCCAATCCATAACCATGGGCAAACATTTTATACCCCTACCGTCATAACAAAAATTTCTTTTTCAGAACAGTGTGTAAACTGTGGTAAAGCAATACTCTATTTGTGACACCACCCACATGCCACTTTTGACCTACTCTTACACAAAATGTTACGGAGGGTTCTTTCACACTCTTCTGAGTAATACAGTTTTGGGTGGGGTTTTAACAGGTTTTGGGGGATTTTGAGCTCCACACATCATACATAATGAATGCTTTCTGCAGGTCCAACACATGTACAGTACAGTTGTGAACTCAGGTTCAATAACGTTACAAGTATTTCAGTTTGCTTGGCTTTTAAATCAGCACTTTCTCATAGCAATGATTTTCTGTTATACTTACCACCAGCTTAAGGGTACATTAGACCCTAGGCAGACTCGGTTGCAAGCACCCAAAAAAGAGACCTCCAAAAGAGTCCTCCATGTGGTTGGATTCACAACTGACATTGACAAAGCTGACAAAGGAAGAGAGGTGTCACCATTGGAGGTCAGCACCCTTGTGACTGCATTCAAACTTTCCCCCTTTGAGATCAATAAACCCAGGATCATATATGGAATGGCTTTTTGGTTCCTCCTTGGTCATGGTGCTCCTTGGCTCCTAATTATTCCTTCCATCTCCCTTGCATTACTTTATCATTCCCCTTCTTTTCTAGCCTGACCCACAGGAATTCCTAGTGATCTGGATCAAAAGGCTATAACACTCATCCCAGTGGGGAATCCAGTAGTTCAGATGAAAAAGACTGGCACTTACCCATCCTGGAGGGGTTTGTGCAGGTTGTTCAGATCCCGGCCTCCCCAGTTGTCACAAACAATTGACAGAAAATTCTGTCTTACCTTATTCGGCAGCATAAGCAAGTAGGAGAGGGAGGATGATGCTCGCAGCGCTAGGCTGTCAAAGATTAATTTGCGAAGCCATGTCCAGGATGGAAGAGAAACCTTTATTCTTAGCACACATGGAGTCATGCAGTACAAAGAAGGCAATGACTGGATTAGAGCTGTTGATCATCTTCTTAATACTTAAAAAAAAATTTCAGATGTACGTGAATTCTCTCAGTGAACTTTTCACCGTACTTTCAAGTTTTAAACAAGATAAATATGGCCCTGAGAAGAAAAGGTTTTTCTTCCTTATAAAGGTTTAAACTTTAAGCTTGGCAAAACTACGTGAAAGATCAATGGTGGAATGAAAGTGCTTACTAACGGTGAAAATTATAATTGCCAATGTTGAATAACCTGATACAGTGTTTCTCAACCTTTTTTCATGTATGCCCCATATTTTCATATTAGTTTTTATGGCTCCCCCCACTAAAGTTTTTATGCACATTTTCAGATTTTTGATTATATTGAGATCCACCCAACAACACTAAACTTTAATTTGGAAATGCCCAAGAAATTGGCAGAAATGCTCAAGTCTGGATCAGACTGGGGCATTGCAAATATTTTTTATCATTAAAATATACAGTCACACATGTGACACATTTAATATTAAAATCCATGTGATAAAATATATGGTAAAATTCAAACATTTCTTTGGTTTTCATTAAATTTCATGAAATGTTTTTAGTAATTTTAATAATTTCACATTTTAAATGATTCCATTCTTCTTCTTCTTTCAGCTGCTCCCATTAGGGGTTGCCACAGCGGATCATCTTGTTCCATATCTTCCTGTCCTCTGCATCTTGCTCTGTCACACCCACCAACTGTCCTCTCACACCACATCCATAAACCTTCTCTTAGGCCTTCCTTTTCTCCTGTTACCTGGCAGCTCTATCATTAGCATTCCTTTCCCAATAACTCTAATGTCTTCCTTTGGATATATTTTATAAGTAACTTCTTCTTCTTTCAGCTGCTCCTGTTAGGGGTCACCACAGCGGATCATCTTGTTCCGTATCTTCCTGTCCTCGGCATCTTGCTCTGTCACACCCACCAACTGTCCTCTCACATCACATCCATAAATCTCCTCCTAGGCCTTCCTTTTCTCCTCTTACCTGGCAGCTCTATCATTAGCATTCCTTTCCCTATAACTGTAATGTCTGCCTGTGGATATATTTTATAAGTAACTTCTTCTTCTTTTGTCTGCTCCCGTTAGGAGCTGCCACAGCAGATCATCTTGTTCCATATCTTCTGTCCTCGTCAACTTGTTCTGTTACACCCATCACCTTTATGTCCTCTCTCACCACATCCATAAACCTCCTCTTTGGCCTTCCTCTTTTCGTTTTTCCTGGCAGCTCTAAAAATTACAAATATAATAAATACTCCTAAGAATACTATCACTTTTTATTTCTAAAAACAATAACTGACATATTAGCGATTACAGAAGCTACTTATATGGTAAGAAAGAGTGATGAGTTGTAACTTGAATTATTATGTTTGTTTACGGGTGGACAGGCCTATACACATGTCTAGATGAGTCTTGAAATTACAAGTGACGCCACTAATTGTAGCAACCCCTGATTTAATAGAAACGATATGCAGAGTCGCAAACTGATGCCTTTATCTTTATACTCGTCTCAAACTTTACATTGTTTATTAACGTTGTTATACCATCATGAGCACCGTGAAAACTATAAACAAAAAATATGAGGATACATTTTTTAACATTTTACAAAAGAACAGAAAAAATGAATAAATGAAACAACATATAATGAATTGCGTACCTCACTCCATTTACCAAGGGTGCAACAATTTTAAAGATTAGCATTTTAGAGATCAGCATTTGCCTTCCGTTATTTTCTCACAGTTTCTCCACACTTCTGGTATTCTGTGTCATTATGTCCCCTACGTGCAAAATCATTTTACGGTCATTTACACTAATATCACAGAGCCGATAGTCGACATACTCTACGTGATTTTTCTACCATAAACAGTTACAATAAATGAGTTTGTTTCAATAAATAGTGTCTACTTCAATTTCCATTTTTTTCCCACAGGTTGAGGGACAAAAACTTTACCCAGAGAAATACCTGTGAAAACACAGTATGGAGCTCACACTCGGAATGCTGGATTTCGGACACAGTAGCACTAATTGCACTACCACCATGCCATCCTTGTTTAATTAACGCAGCAAACAGGCCACCTTCCTTCCGGACGCAGATTCCATCAACACCAGAGCTGACACCATCACAAAGCTGCAGGTATAGAGCTGACACACAGTCATTGGTCCACTTTCATAAATGCTGTTTTTGGAGGTCAGTTATGTGAGGCTTTGCCAGCCAATGCCTATGTTGTGGGTCGGGGTGACGTCTGAGTTATTCTCTTTCCGCCAGGGCCTCACTTATTTTATCTTTTATTCATCTTAAAGAAGGCAGTGCTCTTTATATCTGCTCTGGACACATTCATTCTTGCTATTCCTTGGTGAGGTGAATGGCTGTGTAATTCAGAAGAAGGAGGTAAAAAATTCCGCTTTTCAAACAGAGCGAGGACCAGATGAGGACACATGTCTTGTGCTCGTCTTGTGGCTGTCCGCTTGCCTTTTCTTCTCCTTCTTATCGCCCACAGCAGCTGCTGCAGAAGAAGCAGCTCATCCTGAATTAGCAGACACAGCTGCACAGTCTAATTCCATCGAGACATCCTGTGGAGGTTTCTTCTGTTGGCATTAAGATTTTTGTGCTTCCCAAACCAAAAAAAAAAATAAGCAGAGCAAGTTTAAAGCATAAGGAACAATGAGTGGAAATGAGCGCCTGCACGCTCCACAAAGGAAACAGACGACCCGACAACGCTCAGTGAAGCGTCTCATGCAGTACAGTGTGTTGCATTTACATTTATTTATTTATTTGATGCTTTCATCCAAATCTATTCAGAGCTGGCAAGATGTTTGTTTCCATATTTTTGCAATATGAGAAGCAGTAGTAACTTGTTGAGGGTCACATTGGGAGGTGCATAAGGACTGGTCCTGTCACCCCTGCCCAACTGGGGCAGCAGCCATAAATGAAAGAGGGCAATGACCAGGATGACCAGATGAAGTACAGGACAGCTCTCTTTAACTTTTTGGTTAACTTTTTCTTACCTTTTCCATGTCCATTTTTGCTTTGGGAATATGGTCTTTGCATGAAAAGTATTTTTAAATGTACATAAAACATTTTTGCATCCATTTTAACACCATTTAATTTTCTCATGGGTGTCACCATTGTGTGGAGTGGAATGTCACTGGATGTGCGTGGCGAGTGATGGCACTGTCACAAAAGAATGAAGGTCAGCACCATGAGCTTTCCTGATTATTTGATGTTTTGGAGAAAAGATACAGAATTAGAGTTTATTGTCAATCTCTGTAGCCATGTTCTCGGCAAATGAACTTTGTGCAATGTCAACGTACAGTAGTTCTGCTTCAATTTATTATTGTGGACCTTGGCTTGACGACTTCTTGGCTACAAAACCGTCATTGACATTTTGGTTCATGTCACTTCTTTTTGTTCCTTACAGGGGATTCAGAAGTACGCAGACCCTCCCACTTTCTGGACACTTTATTGTGATGTAAATTTAATTTTAAAGGGATAAATTTACCATTTGTGCCCATCAATCTACACCTAATAACCCATAAAGGTAAAGTAAAAACATGGTGACAGAAAGGTTTGCTCTTGATTCCTGCTTTGTTGACTTCTTGGATTTCCTTATCCTGGATGTCATTTCTTTGCTTCATAATTATTCATTTTGAATATTGTTACTATAGACTTAGTTTTCAGATTATTTTTTGGACTTTCTACATTTAATATATACATTTCAGAATGAAGTGTTTTTTTTTCTTGGACAAGGAGAGTCCCATGGACCTCCAGTCATTTAAGTGTAGGCTGTAGATCAGGTCCAAACTCACAACTCCTATCTATCTATTATATAGTGCCTTTCACATCTATCTATCTATCTATCTATCTATCTATCTATCTATCTATCTATCTATCTATCTATCTATCTATCTATCTATCTATCTATCTATCTATCTATCTATCTATCTATCTATCTATCTATCTATCTATCTATCTATCTATCTATCATCTAGTGCCTTTCACTTCTATCTATCTATCTATCTATCTATCTATCTATCTATCTATCTATCTATCTATCTATCTATCTATCTATCTATCTATCTATCTATCTATCTATCTATCTATCTATCTATCTATCTATCTATCTATCTATCTATCTTTTGTAGCATTCCCACCACAGGAACACGGCCCATTTGTTGTTCCTGGCACTCCTTTTTTAGCTCTTTCTCCAGGGTTTGTACTTTTCGTTCAACCACAAACTATTGTGGGTGGGGCTCAGCAGATGAATTGTTCTGATTGGTTGACCACAAGTGCTGGCACCATCTTAGAAATCTGCTGGTAGTTTGGACTTATTGCTGAAGATGGAGTGCCACACTTTGCATTGCTTCACTCCTCACAGCTGCTTTCCTGGTGCACCATGAGATGCATTGCATCGAAGCAATAAGTGGGGAGGATCTCCCATGAGCTGCTGAATGTGCCTCACTTCGCATTGCTTCAGTCTTCTTTGCATGTCTCATATTTTACATAAAGGTCACAGTTCCTGTTGTGTGATGGGAACACAGTATATGAAAATGGCCAGGGACCAGAAGTGGCCCATGGCCACATCATACAGGACCTCATTGGTTCCTGAAAACAAAGTTCCTGCGGTGGGTAAACGTCCCATCTGTCTATCATTCACTTATGTCATCATGCTTCAGAATTTTTCCTTCTTGTCCCTGGGCTATTCAGCAGCAAGTCCCCCCCACCTCCCCTTATTGTCTTCCAATATTCTTCTGTTACAGAAGGATGCCATTTCATACTAACATCACCTTGTGGTTGTACCCCCTTGCCTCTTTAATATCATCAGGATTGTTATACTGAGTCGTACTCCATCCATTTCCAACCTTTTTAGGTAGAAACGACATTCTTGGCTACAAAACCGTCATTGACATTTTGGTTCATGTCACTTCTTTTTGTTCCTTACAGGGGATCTATCTATCTTTCTATCTTTTTTATAGTGTCTTTCATATCTATCTATTTTAATAATTCTTTATTTATTTGTCACATACATAGTTGTACAGGACAACACGCAGTGAAATGCATCTTTTCGCATACCCCTTGGGGTTAGAGCGCAGGGTCAGCCATTGTACAGCGCCCCTGGAGCGATTGAAGGTTAAGGGCCTTGATCAAGGGCCCAGCAGAAAAATCCAAGTTTGGAGACGCTGAACTAAAGGAAGCAGGAAAAGGATTCAGGGGTTTAAATTGACGCAGTACTTTCTTTTTTTTAAGCAATCTGCAGTACAGGATAAAAAGGTAATAAGAAATGTAGGTTTTATCAAAAAAACAGTTGAATATACTGTAAACAAGGACTATTCAGTTACAAATTCAGTTGGGTCAGATTTTCAAACCAAGAAATTTAGCTGGGCCAGACATTTTCAGCGGCTGGTAAAGACAAATTTTAAACCAACACAAATGAATGCATTTAAAAACAAGTTTAGTCTGTGTTTCCATTTTAAATTTGGTCACGTCTGACACAGGCACGTCAACAAGTGCATAAAAAATAATAAAGAGCTTTATCTGAACAGAATGTGAAGTAATAGCAATCCTTTCCTCCACTTTTGAATTAAAAAAATGACCCAAGCACATCTCAAAGTGCTTGCAATCAAAATTGTGCACAGTATTAGCAATAACATTTGTTTCCCTTTTGAAATAAAATAAATATTTTGGTTATATAATAATAAAAATTCTTTATATTTTCATAGCATTTTTCTCACTACTTAAAACACTTTGCACCCCACGCCAGATGCGAATCCAATATCTTTTCAATGCGAGGCAACAGCCCTAGGATTGCACCACTGCATAAATATGACCCAACTCCGCACAAAGTCATTTGACAGAATAATAAAAACTATCAGCGCTGTCAGTGCACACACTCATGACAAGTGATCACAGTAACTACCACACACCAATACAGCGTCCAGCGCTTCCTGAGGGTTTGTTTTAAATCACCACATGTGTGTTGATATTGTGACGTGTGTCGCTGTGTCGTGGGCTGGGTGGTGGGGGGGGGGGGGATCTTGGCAATTGGTGTGGCTCAGGGCACCAGCTGAGGGCAGAGCTGAGTAACAGGATCAGGGTGAGAGGGGAACGAATGGTAAAAGAGGAGGAAGAGAGTCAGCTAGCGAAGTGGCTCCTTCAGCAGGTCTTCACAATATCATAGACTGCTACCACCTCTTGTAGACACACAACAATGCGCTGCATTGTGGGTTGAATGTTGCAAGGCTATGCAGAGTATTGAATTCATGAGTTGTACTACTGTAGGCATTTCGGAAGGCTCGTGAAATGTGTTTTTGTTGTGTTTCCGGCGGGATCATGGGCTGGGCCAATCGGAGGTTACTTCTGGGTCACATGTGGCCTGCGGGCTGCCATTTGAATAGGCCAGCTCTAAACTGTCAGATGTATGCTCAGACTATGTAATGCACTCATGAGATCACTTCTGTAGTGTTGTGTGCAGTTTTGGTCACTGAGAAAGACATAGCAGCACTTGAAGCTGTGCAGAGGAGAGAAACCAGTTGTATCCCAGGACTTAGGGACGTGTCCTACTCTGACAGTTTTAAGGTATTAGTTTAGTCTCAAGCAGAAGTGACTGTGTGGGGACCTCAAAAAGGTCTTCAGAATCCTCAAAGGCCTTGACAAAGATGCCACAGTTGAATATTTTTAGCTTAATGGTGAATCATGTACTCGAGGACACCAATGGAAGTTAAGGGGAAGGATCACTCCTTTACACAAGGAGTTGTAGGACTCTGGAATAAACTAGTACGACGTGAAGTTAAAGCAGAAACCTTGATGACATTTTAGAAGAATCTCGATGAGATATCGGGACAGCTTAGCTATTAGCTACACAAACGGGCTAGAGGGACTGAATGATCTCATTTTTCAAATGTTCTTATACTTCATGTTCTACTTTTCATACTTAAGCACACCTAATATCCAGTGCTTTAATACTTATAGGTGAATAGTCTGCTCATGGGAATATTTGACTTTAACTCAAGTATGGCTTGTGCCAGATGAATGAGCTCTGGCCTCCCGCACCCTTGAATTAAATTTGAAAATGTTATACAATGTGGTATGTAACTCAGAATTGTGTAGGATTGAACTTTATGAGGCACACTCAGATATGGCAGCAAACCCTAATAGGACACACATATCAAATTTAAAATCACCAGTCACCGTAACCTGATCTTACTTTAATGTAGAAGTGACTTCTAAACACTTTAAATCAAGCCGTATACGTGCTAAACAACTGGACCTGCTATTATACAGCATTCCGGAGCTTACTTTCCTTTGGAACAACTCAGAGCACTGCACGTGTTTACAAATATAATTCAAATAAACCATAAAACAGCACAAAAGTTTTACATAAAAATATGTCATTTTTTAAAAGCCTGCTAATAATATGCCTGATATGACCTGATGCAGAGCTCCCCATCATCCAAAGAACCCGCCAGCCTAACAACAAATCACAAAACAGTATTTAGCGGGTGCCTGTGGTCCCTGGCACTTCCATCAAGGTGAAGAAATGTGATGTGATGCGCAGGGCTGAATCAAGAAGCAGGCCTGAGGTAAAACACAGACTGGAGATACCACGCGACCAGCCAGACAGCAGAAGAAGCTTAGATCTTTGTGTGACTGAATACCTGCCATGAAATTTAAGGGGAATCAATGAGATAAATGAGAGAGGAGCTCAGCGTGGGCCGTGTCTCCTTTTGATACTGCTCAGCCGAACATGAAAGCAGGCAGAAAATTGGTGTGCGTTTCAATCAATCAGTCATTCAATCAATTCCTCAGCTGGTCCAACCACCCATCTCTCTATTCAATAATCAAATGATGTATCTGCCAGACAGTCAGTGTGTCAATTCATTGATCAGGCCACTCATTTGTGCACAGATGTGCATGACCCGTACATTATTTCATGTAGACCAGTCAGCAAAATGGTGAACGTTTCAGCCAGTCTATCCAGCCACCTCGATATTCACTGATCAACCAAAACATATCTCAAACAATCAATCGATCAATCATTAATCTATTTGCTTATTAGTTTGCACTTACTGACCGTTTTGTTTGATCCACCTGCTCTTTTCTAGCAATCGCCTGCTCCAACGAGCCCACCAGGTAGGAGCTGCTGCTCAATCGGCGCGTCACGTAGACATGGCTGACAGGTTTTCTTATTGATCAGCCAAATATTCGAAGACACCTGAGCTACAGTGAACTCAGAAAGTGTTCAGATCCCTTCACTTTCTGCACACTTTACTATGTTGTAGATTAATGGATACATGTGCCATCTTTGTAGCAGCTCCTTGGAAATTCCAAGTTTGGGTCTCCTCGTGGAAGTCTCCGCAAGTTTTGCCCCCCTCCATTAGATTGGATGGGAAGCATCCACAAACTGCCATCTTTAGGTCTCTCCATCGATGTTCTATGGTGTTTAAGACAGACAGAGACTTGTCCCAAAGCTACTCCAGCATTGTCTTGGCTGCATGCTTTGGGTCATTATCGTGCTGAAAAGGTGAACCATCGCCCCACTCTGAAGACATGTGCATGCTGGACTAGATTTTATTCAAGGACTTATCTGTATTTAGCAGCATTTATCCTTCTCTAAATTCTGACCAGTTGGCTCCCTGTCTCTGCAGCTGAGATGCACGCTCCATAGCATGAAGTCGCCACCACCATGCTTCACCATAGGGATGGTTATTAGGCAAGCGATGACACAGTGCTTGGAGTTCTGCCCAAAGAGTTTGATTTTTGTCTCATCAGACCAGAAAATCATTTTCTTTGTGCTCTCAGAGTTTTAATTGCTCTATTAAAGACTCCAAGGAGGCTGTCATATACCCTTTACTAAAGAGCGGCTTCCATCTAGCCACTCCATCATAATCACCCGGCTGATGGAATGCTGCTGAGTATTGCTCTCCTCCTGACTGGTTCTTTCATTTCAGTAGAGGACTTCTGAAGCTGTGTTTGAGTGACCAGTTGGCCTCTGGGTCACCTCACTGGCCAAGACCCTCCTTACCCAGTGTAAAATGAAAAGACCTTGACACAAAAAGAGGTTTGGGGCAGCCACCCGTAAACTTGAATAAGGCTGCAAAAGTAAGATTTGGTTGCACAGAAGTGTACAGATCGAGTCCACAACAGAACTGAGTTCTTGCAGGAAGTGGTCTGGGTTTTATGGTAGTTCAGCAGAAATGATGTCATGGAGGCTGAAACTGGAAATGACGTCAAGGGGGTCAGAACCGGACGTGACATCTTTGTGACCTGAATCAGAAGTGACGTCTTGGGAGTCAGGCTGGATTTTCCATGTCTGGCCTGCAGAGATTAAAGAGAAAGGTTTAATGTGCCCTGCCACCCCCTGACCTGGCATGGAATTACCTTCTTTAGCTGCCTCCCATGTGCACATGTGTGACACAGGTTACTCAGTTTAGCAGGAAGACCACCTCTTGGAAGAGTCCTGTTGGTTCCAAACTTCTCATATTTCTCAAGAATTAAAGCCACTGAGCTCCTGGGAACACTCAAAGCTTTTAAAATGGCTTTAAACCTTTGCCTTGATCCATACCTAACCACAGTTTGACCACAGAGTTTATGCCCACCCAGGAAGTATGAATGGTGTGGCCTTATGTACACAGGTGTGTGTCTTTATATATGATGTCCAGTCAGTTCAGGTTGCCACTGGTGGACTCCAATCAAGTTCTAGACACCTCTCAAGGAAAATGAAAGCAAACAGGAAGCACCAGACCACAATCTGAGTGCTACAGCAAAAGGGTCTGAATACTTCAATGAATGAGAAATTTCAGCTTTTGATTTTTTTATAAATTTGCAAACCTTTCTGAAAACATGCCTTCATTTTCTCATGGTGGGTTATTGAGTTTACACTCGCTGGCCACTTTATTAGGTACACCTGTTCAACTGCTTGCTAATGCAAATATCTGATCAGCCAGTCACATGTCAGCAACTCAATGCATTGAGGCATAGATAGATAGATAGATAGATAGATAGATAGATAGATAGATAGATAGATAGATAGATAGATAGATAGATAGATAGATAGATAGATAGATAGATAGATAGATAGATAGATAGATACTTTATTAATCCCAATGGGAAATTCACATTCTCCAGCAGCAGCATACTGATACAATAAATAATATTAAATTAAAGAATGATAATAATGCAGGTGAAAAACAGACAATAACTTTGTATAATGTTGAATGTTAACGTTTACCCCCCCGGGTGGAATTAAAGAGTCGCATAGTTTGGGGGAGAAACGATCTCCTCAATCTGTCAGTGGAGTCTTAATGCTGCCTCCCCAGCACACCACTGCGTAGAAGAGGGCGCTCGCCACAACTGTCTGATAGAACATCTGCAGCATCTTATTGCAGATGTTGAAGGACGCCAGCCTTCTAAGGTAGTATAACCGGCTAATTCCTTTCTTGCACAGCGCATCAGTATTGGCAGTCCAGTCTAATTTATCATCCAGCTGCACTCCCAGATATTTATAGGTCTGCACCATCTGCACACAGTCACCTTTGATGATCACTGGGTCTATGAGGGGTCTGGGCCTCCTAAAATCCACCACCAGCTCTTTGGTTTTGATGGTGTTCAGGTGTAGGTGGTTTGAGTCGCACCATTTAACAAAGTCATTGATTAGGTCCCTATACTCCTCCTCCAGCCCATTCCTGATTCAGCCCACGATAGCAGTGTCATCAGCGAACTTTTGCACATGGCAGGACTCCGAGTTGTATTGGAAGTCCGATGTGTATAGGCTGAACAGGACCGGAGAAAGTACAGTCCCCTTTGGCGCTCCTGTGTTGCTGACCACAATGTCAGACATGCAGTTCCCAAGACGCACATACTGAGGTCTGTCTTTAAGATAGTCCACGATCCATGCCACTAGGTATGAATCTAATCCCATCTCTGTCAGCTTGTCCCTAAGGAGCAGAGGTTGGATTGTGTTGAAGGCGCTAGAGAAGTCTAGAAACATAATTCTTACAGCACCACTACCTCTGTCCAAGTGAGAGAGGGATCGGTGTAGCATATAGATGATGGCATCCTCTGCTCCTACCTTCTCCTGATATGCAAACTGCAGAGGGTCAAGGGCGTGTTGAACCTGTGGCCTAAGGTGGTGAAGCAGCAGCCTCTCCATGGTCTTCATCACATGTGATGTCAGAGCAACAGGCCGAAAGTCATTCAGCTCACTAGGACGTGATACCTTTGGGATTGGGGTGATACAAGATGTTTTCCAAAGCCTCGGGACTCTCCCCAGTTCCAGGCTCAGTTTGAAGATGCGCTGTAGAGGGCCCCCCAGCTCCGATGCACAGACCTTCAGCAGTCGTGGCGATACTCCATCTGGACCCGCTGCTTTGCTGGCACGAAGTCTCCTCAGCTCTCTGCTCACTTGCGCTGTTGTAATTATGGGTGGGGATGTCTTTCCTATGCTGGTATCAGCAGAAGGATGTGTGGAGGGTGCAATACTCTGAGGTGAGAGTGAGAGTGGGTTAGGGTGGTCAAACCTGTTAAAGAAGTTGTTCATTTGGTTTGCTCTCTTCACGTCTCTCTCAATGGTGGTACCCCGCTTCGAGCTGCAGCCAGCGATGATCTTCATCCCATCCCACACTTCCTTCATGCTGTTATTCTGCAACTTCTGCTCCAGCTTTCTCCTGTACTGCTCCTTCGCCACCCTGAGCTGGACTCGGAGTTCCTTCTGCACGCGCTTGAGCTCATGCTGATCACCGTTTTTAAAAGCCCCTTTCTTCTGGTTCAAAAGGCCCTTGATGTCACTTGTAATCCATGGCTTGTTGTTAGCATAGCAGCGTACTGTTCTTACTGGAACTACAATGTCCATACAGAAGTTGATGTAGTCAGTAGTGCAGTCAACAACTTCCTCAATGTTCTCATTATGAGATCCCTGCAGGATATCCCAGTCTGTAGTTCCAAAACATTGTCTCAGAGCATTCTCAGCCTCCGGGGTCCACTTCCTGAATGATCGTGTGGTTACAGGTAGGACTCTCACTTTTGGTTTATAGTGAGGCTGAAGCAGAACCAGGTTATGATCTGCTTTCCCAAGTGCAGGCAGCGGGGTGGCGCTGTATGCGTCTTTAACGTTTGCATACAGTAAATCAATAGTCTTATTCCCCGGGTGTTACAGTCCACATACTGGGAGAATGCAGGTAATGTTTTGTCCAGCGTCACATGGTTAAAGTCTAAGGCATGTAGACCTTGTTAAGATGATCTGCTGAAGATCAGACTGAGCATCAGAATGGAGAAGAAAGATGACTGAAGTGACTTTGAACGTGGCATGGTTGTTGGTGCCAGACAGGCTGGTCGCAGTATTTCAGAAATTTCTGATCTACTGAGATTTTTATGCAAAACCATCTGTAGGGTTACAGAGAATGGTCTGAAAAAGGGAAAATATCCAGTGAGCAGCAGTTCTCTGGGTGAAAATGCCTTGTTTAATGGCAGAGGTGAATGGCCAGACTGGTTTGAGCTGATAGAAAGGCAACAGGAACTCAAAATAAGCACTTGTTACAACCGACATATGCAGAAGACCATCTCAGAACACACAACATGTTGAACCTTGAAGCAGATGGGCTACAGCAGCAGAAGACCACACTTAGAGCCACTCCTGTCAGCTAAGAACAGGCAACTGAGTCTACAATTCGCATTGTTCACCAAAACTGGATAATAAAAGAGTGGAAAAACGTATCTTTGTGCTTGTAGGGCTTGTAAGTCGTACTTTATTGCATAGGCAGAGCCATGGCTGAAATGATTTGCCATATCATTGACTGTTACTCTTCTATTCAACAGAAACATTTCATGTGCATGCTCAATGTCATCATCAGTCGTGGATGTGGACGGACGTCCAGCTCCTTTTTCATGGCTGACACTTGCACAACCTTTCTTGAACTTCTCTATCCATTTATACACACTTCTTGATGACAAAACACTTTCTCCATACTGTGCACAAAGTCTTCGACAAATATCGGCACCAGGCACACCATCAGACCACATAAAACAAATCACAGCACGTTGCTCTTCTTTCATGCAAATCACAAGTGGGGCAGCCATTGTTTCTTGCACCGCAGTTACAAATGATCTGACGTAGACACATTCACACCTGCACAGCAGTGACTGGAGAGACAAGAACCTCGTATGGAAAGAGCTGATAAGACCGTGCTGCCCACCGAAGTTTTAATATAACCAGAGTGAGGATAATTTTTGACTCACCCTCATATTTATAGAGGTGCTGCAAGCGTGAATAACTTTTAATGTGTGGATGCTATTGCACGACTAACAATAAGAGGGAAGGTGGCTGGATCGGGTGACATCAAAAACAGTGCACAATGGGATCATTCATGAGGTTTGACAGGTGGGCACGGGTGGTTAATTCAGATTTTTTTTTTCTGTTTAACATTTTCAAACCATGGATAACTGAAACTGTGGATGGAAAATCAGCGGTTGAGGAGGGAACCCTGCTAGTACCAAGTTATTTCTCCTGTCTTTTAGAGTTTAAATAAGATCTCTAGGGGAAAGAAAATAACCAGACTCATTCCCTGTCAAATGTAGACATTTTGTTGGACCACCAGACCCCCTGAATGCCAATTATTATGACAACCTTAGTTATCAAAACATTAAAGATACACTGAAGACAGAGAAGAAACTACCCGTTGTCAAATGAATACTTCCGTTAAGAATCCAGACACCTCGTTAGAAATTGTTGTTGCATCAGATACATTCTGTCCGTTCATCTGTTATGGATATTTTGAAAGCTTAAGCCTCAAGGAATATAGCCATATAGTTGTATGGTATGAATAATTTAGTTTAAAAAACATAAATATGTTTGCTGTTTTCATGAGGATTGTTTAATAATATTATGATAAAAATGTGTACTATTTAAACCAACTGCTGTACTTACTGCAGGTTAGAGCTAGAATAGATAAAAATCTCAGGAACTGACCAGTCAGCTATCCTGGGGGAATACAGGTGGATGAGGTGAAATGACACGAACAAGCTTGAGCTGATCAACAGCCGGACTGAAGGGTTGAAGGCTTACTTGTAACAGGTTTTGCAAGGTTTGTTTGTTTGTTCTGAGTTGCAAATATCAAAGATAGGGGTGTTTTACATTCTATGAGTTCTTCTCCCCAGGAAGAAAGGCTGGAGTAGAAGGGATTGGCAGAATTTATGGTACCTCATATCCTTCCAAGAGGAAAGTAGGGGCTGGAATGGGGGTTTAAATGTGCCTGAGCTGAGATGTTAGGAACTTCACACTCCCACTCATGCAAGAGGCGAGTCAAGGAGCATTAGAATTGGTTAAATGAGGCCTGCAAAGGCATGGCGGTCATTTTCTCTCTTTCCTTCTCTTTGCTATTTTTCCACTCTGAGGAAAGGTTGTCTCTCCAGTCTTTTATCCATGGAGGAGGTCAGATCATCTCTCTTTCCATTTAAAGGCCATGCATTAGCAAAAACAAAGCTGAACCAGGGACCATCAACATAATAAGACAGAGAGCCACCCAGTAGCCTATCTACAGGTTGTATTATTTTGTAACCCTTGCTGTACTTTGCTTATACTTTGGGCATATTTCTCTATTATAAAAGGAAATCCTGGGACGAGACTTTCTCGGAGATAATTTTAACTCCCGCTAGAGATCATTTCAGATCCTGCGAGACGAGTCTTTTTACCAAGAGATTTTGACAAGTCACGCCCTCCTCTCAAATATTTCCAACCACGCTCACGCTTCAATCACTTCTCATCTGTGTGAATGCTATTGACAGACACAGTTCCTGCACTCTCAGCTCCAAGCGGGGTTGCAAATAAAAGACAGAGTAGAAGATAAAGTGGAATGTCATAAAGAGGTTCGAAAACGTTAGCACGATACACATGCAGAGCAGGTTAGAGATTATGAAAGCACTAAAATTCAAATGTCTCAAAAAACTAATAGTAAAAATCACATTAGCACTAACAAACGGAAATTATTACTCGGTGAAATAATGGAACAGCGAAAAGAGATTGAATTTATGGACATAGGTGATATGACAGAAGTATGTAGTTATTGTTTGGCTTTAAACTTTAAGTCGGAGACTTGTAGATCATCTAATTTGTGTTGCCATCAGGGAAAAGTAGTGTTTCTTCCCAATGAAGAGGCCTATCCTTGAGAATTAAAAGATTTGTTGTTTGGTGAAAGTGAAATCCACATACACAAGCGGCAGAGACACGAAATGGTTGGCATGTAGCACAGGCCGAGGGGATTGCGAGCGAAGTGAGCTGAGGGCAAAGCCACCTATGGATCTGTAATACATGAATAGATTTATAACTTTTTATCTCCTACTTGTTTTGGTACTCTATCTAGTTGAACTCAAGAAGAGGAAAATACTGAGCTAAAGCAATCATCATTCCCGACAATGTGGTAAGAGTATGGGATTTGGGGTATTCTGTAATGGTCTCTATAATAAAGAATCTCAAAGAGTAAACAGGGCCACACTAGGACCACACTAGGGCATAACAGTTTTCTAATTCTAAGTGCATCTCACAGCCATTTTGTAACTTAAGTGTTTTCTTAGTAAGTTGTTAGGATCCGTGACATCATGGCTGCTTTGTTATTTTAGGACAAGTCATGTGTCAGATGGATTTTGTGATCTTTGTTTATAAAAGCAATGGAAGACGTACAGATTGAAAAAAACATTTTACTTCAGCAACTTAATTTCAGGTTTTGACGTTAGCCCATTTGCTGATGTCAAGCCTTGTTTTGACATTTCTGTTTTGACATTTGCCTGTGAGGGTCTTCTACTGATATCTTGTTTAAATATTTGAGAGCTTGGCATTCCAAACTTGGCCTCTGTGAACAAATGTAGGTGTGTGCAAGAATGTGAGCTCAGCACAAGACCATTTGATGGGACAGTCCTTGGGACTGTTAGGTGGGTAGCCACCAGAAGATGGGTACACTGTGGTCATAAAGGGATAGACATGGTCAGCAAAAATAAATGATTCTGCAGTCTAATGAACTACACTCCTGTCTGTCGCCGTTTCTGCAATTTGCACATAAACATTCACTCTATCACTGGCCATTCACTTTGCCATTTAGGATCATTACTATTTATTGGAAAGATCTACGCAGTCCCAACACTCATATACTAAGTTAATTGGAGGCAATAGAGAAAAGCTGCAGATTTCACATTGGCATCGTATTATTCTGATGCCGTCTTTGAACTGAGAAAGCCCATAGAGAAGCTTTGAGAGAAACAGAAAGCTTTGCACATGGAGTTTAATGATTTGGAAAAGGCTTATGTTAGAGGGCCATGTCAAGAGGTCTAGAGGTGCATGAGAGAGAAATGTGGGGTATATGAGGATTTTACTGGATATGTATGGGGGGAGTGGGAATACGGGTTAAAAACAGTGTTGAGGTAACAGACAAAGCCCTAGTTAGAGTAAGTCTGCACCAGGGGTCTTCTTTAGGTTAAAATAACAATTCATTACATTTATATAGTACTTTTGTCACTACTCAAAACGCTACAAAGAGTTTACCTCTTTGATCTGGTTATGGATGTGTCGTGGAATAAACAACCAATGCTTTTTGCTAATGACACTGTGTTGTGGAGAGGAAGTTAGAAAAATGAAGAAGGGCTTTGGAAGATACAGTCGTGGCCAAAAGGTTTGAGAATGCCACAAGATTTGGTTTTCACAAAGTTTGGTGCTTCAGTGTTTTTTAGATCTTTTTGTCAGATGTTTATATGGTATACTGAAGTAGAATTACAAGCATTTTATAAGTTTCAAATGTATTTATTGATGATTACATTAAGTTTATGCAACGAGTCAATATTTGCAGTGTTGGCCCTTCTTTCTTTTTCAAGACCTCTGCAATTCGCCCTGGCAGGCTGTCAATCAACGTCTGGGCCAAATCCTGACTGATGGCAGCCCATTCTTGCACAATCAATGCTTGGAGTTTATCAGAATTTGTGGGTTTTTGTTTGTCCACCCGCCTCTTGAGGATTGACCACAAGTTCTCAATGGGATTAAGGTCTGGGGAGTTTCCTGGCCATGGACCCCAAAAGTTCGACGTTTTGTTCCCCAAGCCACTTAGTTATCCCTTTTGCCTTATGGCCTGATGCTCCATCATGCTGGATTGTTGGTCACCAAACTGTTGTTGGATGGTTGGGAGAAGTTGCTCTCAGAGGTTATTTTGGTCCCATTCTTTATTCATGGCTGTGGTCTTGGGTAAAATTGTGAGTGAGCCCACTCCCTTGGCTGAAAAGCAACCCCACACATGAATGGTCTCAGGATGCTTTACTGTTGGCATGACACAGGACTGATGGTAGAGCTCACCTTTTCTTTTTTTCCGGATGCCCCAAACAATCGGAAAGGCGATTTATCAGAGAAAATGACTTTACCTCAGCAGTCCTCAGCAGTCCAATCCCTGTACATTTTGCAGAATATCAGTCTGTCCCTGATGTTTTCCTTGCTTCTTTGCTGTCCTTCTGGACCCCAGGCCATCCTCCAAAAGTCTTCACCTCACTGTGTGTGCAGATGCACTCACACCTGCCTGAGCAAGCTCCGCACTGGTGATGCCCCAATCCCACAGCTGAATCAACTTTAGGTGACGGTCCTGTTGCTTGCTGGACTTTCTTGGGTGCTCTGAAGCCTTCACAACAGCAGTGGAAATGGGATTTTTGGGATTAAGTTAATTTTCATGGCGAAGAGGGACTTTGCAGTTAATTGGAATTCATCTGATCACTCTTCATAACATTCTGGAGTACATGCAAATTGCCATCATAAAAACAGAGGCAACAAACTTTGTGAAAATGAATATTTGGGTCGTTCTCAAAACTTTTGGCTATGACTGTAGAGAATTAAAGATAAATAGGAAGAAGTCAAAATATCTGAGGTTTAATGATGATCAGGATTCAGAAGTTAGCCTGCAAGGAGAGCAATTGAAAATAGTGGGAAAGTTTAAATGTCTAGGATGAGCGGAAGCCCAATATGGAGAATCAGATGCTGAGATATCTCAGAGAGCATAATGCAGGTGAACAAACTAGAAGAAGAGTTTTGTGTGATCAAAGGAATAAGGTGAAGGTTAAAGTTAAGGTTCTGAAGGCAACGGTAAGACCAGCAATGATGTATAGAGCTGAGACATGGACAGTAAAGGGGCACAGAAGAAGTTAGATGTGGCAAACATAAGAATGTTGAGCTGGATGTGCTGAGTTACATAGAAGGACAGAATAAGAAACAAGACAATAAGAAGTACAACAACAGTGGGAGAGAAATCTAAGAAAATACAGGAAAGTAGGTTGAATTGTTATGGACATGTGGTGAGGGGAGACAAGGAATATGTGGGCAGTAGAGTGATGGGAGTGGAAGTATAAGGGGAAGAGGAAGCGAGGGAGGTTGAAGCGGAGGTGACTGGATAAAGTTGAAGAAGATTTAAAGGAAAAGGGTCTGACTGGGAAGGAGGTGTAGGACGGAGCTGTATGGAGATGGATGATCAGGCACATCGACCCCACATATAAATGGGACCAAATGATGAAGAAAACAAGTAAAAGAACAAGAAGATGGAGTGATTTTTCTTTCACCTATTGTGGCTCTATTTGTACTGTAAGCCCCAGTGCTTTAGCCCACGATGTCATCCACACTGCGTTCTCACCTGCTGTTAGGTCCATGAATTTTAAATTTAGAGTCACAGGGCACTCAGGTCCCAATCCAGATGGTTCGTTGTATGGTGGGTGCGGCAACGTGCTATCAGAGCATGCTCCTAACCCACAGTGAAAGCGTGGATCCATCCTGTCTTGTGTCAATGGTTCAGGCTAGTGGTGTTGGTGTAATGGTGTGGGGGATATTTTCTTGGCACAATTCGGGCCCCTTAGTACCAGCTGAGCATCGTTTAAATGCCACAGCCAACCTGAGTATTGTTGCTGGTGGCTACCCATCCAACAGTCCCAAGGGCTATCACATCAAATGGTCCTGTGCTTCGGCCACATTCTTGCACACACCTACACTTGCTCACATGGGCCCAGTTTGGAATGCCAAGCTCTCAAATATTTAATCAAGATACCAGTAGAAGGCACAAGGAGATGCATTCTCCACTCAAACAGCAGAACAAGGTTATTGAAATCCAGCAGGGAGGCAGGAGCTTCTACCACTGTGCCACCATGCCGCACTCGATTTCAAGTCCTCTTTCACAGTGGAATAAGTTCTGGAGGAATGGGGTCCAGACGTCTACTCCCACTGACACGATTTACAGTTAGGACAATGTGGAGTGTCAGAGAGAACATGCAGACTCCATGGAGAAGGCATGGAGAGGAGACTTCAACCCAGGCCTCCATTTGGCCAGTTTACCTGCCACAAGACAGCATGTGCTTCAGAGGAAAGTCTCACAGCACATGTAGGAGAACGTGCAAACGCCCACGTCTGACCGTGAGGCCAAGTGACTTGAGACGCTAAATGCTACCTTCACTGCCACCATGTGGGCGTCGTTTTTTTTTTTTACGTTTTTTTAACATTTGGTTAGCATATTTTTTAATTAGGTAATTATACTTAATACAAGGAGAAAGAACAAGAGAAAGTCAGTATGTGCAGCCAACCACGTCAGCTGGATTTCACATGATTAAATGGTTTGAAATCAATACCATGTCAAACACTTCTGTTTGCAGTGAAGTCAATTATTCACTTCACTTCCACTTAGATTATCCTGGTGATGGTCATGGTGGCAGCATCCTGAGCTGGGCTGACCAGGCCACCTTATCCTTCACAGCTTTTTCTAGCCCCTCTTGGGAAAAATACAGGTACTCGATATGCCAACTGAGAGATATCAGTCAAGTGAGACTCCTAAATGTCCCATGGGAAGAAGCCTGAGTACATCCTAACTACTTGTCCAGACCACTTCACCTGACTCCTCTCGATCTGGTGAAGGAGATGTTCTACCCTGAGGTCCTAATGAGTTTGTTGAACCTCTCAAGCTGTAATGTAGCAACCAAGCACAACTGGTTCATTTCAGCAACTTCTTCTTTTGACCTTCTTCTGCTGGTCACCACCCAGTGCCCATGACCACAGGTGGGATGGGTATGTAAATGTATTGCTAAATTGAATGCTTTGCTTTAGAAGTTAGCTCCAGTTTTACCATAAACATCTGGTGCAGAGCAGCAACTGCTGCTTTACTGATGTGTTGAGCAATCTCACAATTGCCTCAAGTCCTACTCATGGGCAAGACCCCCCGCTACTTAAGGCTACTGCTCACCTCTTCCTTTGTAGGCCAGGGGTGTCCAACTCTGGTTTGTGACTATCGCCATACCTGCCTGGAGCCACTTCAGAGTGGGAGAGAGACCACCTTTCTCTAAACCTTGTGAAATTCATACCATCTACCACTGTGTATTTGTGTGTGTGTGTTTGTTTTATAAATATTTTTTTTTACTATTTAATAAATTAAATTAGATTAGATTAGATTAACATTATTAATCCTAAAGGAATTTTAGATGCATATAGCTGCAGAAAACACGGACTCACAGGACAAGTAATACAATAAATCAATAGATGCTGTAGATACATCAATAAGTAATAAATGTTTACTTGTGCAGAAACAGCAAAATGAACACAAGTGAATTTAAAGAGTAGAAGTGTTTAGTCTGGTATGCCAAAAGGAAAGCAGTGAATTGCCTGATAGCAGTAGGCAGAAGATGTTCCCAGAGGCACCTCTTAGCACAAAAATGAGGGAATGAGGGGCTAAAAGTACTCTAATAGAGCACCTCCTAGAGGGAAATGGAGGGGAGTGTTCATTATGCCATCCAAGTTTGCCAACATCCTGTTTTCCACAGCAGCTTCCTGTGTGTCCAGGGTTCATCCTGTGATGAAGCAGATTTTCCTGATAGGTTTGTTCAGGCATTTTTTGTCATTTTAGACCACAGCTTAGAACAATACACTGGCCACTATGGACTGGTAGAACATCTTCACTAGCTTGCTGCACACATCAAAAGACCTGACCCTCCTTAGGATGGTCCATTCTGCTCTGGCTCTTCCTATACAGCACCACTGTGTTGTCAGTCCAGTCCAGTTTGCTGTTTATCTGAGCCTCCAGGCACTTGTAGCTCTGCACCACTTCCATATCCTTCTGACTGGTCTCAGAGGCTCTTTGGCATACTGGAGATCCACCAATAATTCTTTTGTCTTGCAGATATTAAGTTGCAATTAGTTCTAAAAGATGGTCCCTCCACTAGGCTCCTGTAATCTGGCTCATCTCCATTATTAAAGCAACCTATGATGGAGGATTCATCTGAGAATTTCTGTAGATGACAAGCACTGGTATCATACTGGAAGTCCATTGTATAGAGGGTAAGCAGGAAGGGAGGCCCCAAGGTGCCCCAGTGTTACACACTTCCATTGCTGATGCACACAGCCCCAGAGTCTCACAAACTGCTGTCTGTTGGTCAGGCAGTCCATGATGCAGGAGGTTGTGGGGGCATCAAGATGCATAGCCTGGAGCTTTTTCCCCATTAATGAGGCAAAATGGTATTAAAGGCACTGGAAAAATCAAACAACATTAGCCTGACTGTGGTGCTGGCTTTGTTCAAGTGGGAAAAGGCTCGGTGGAGAATCCTCCATTCCTTTGTGTGCCTGAAAGGCAAAATGCAGAGGATCGAGATGTTCTGAAACCAGGAGTCAAATCTGACTCAGTACCAGCCTCTGAAAGATCCACATGATTTTTGATGTGGGAGAAACTGGCCTGAAGTCCTTGGGATCATTGGAATGTGGCACTGGGAACACACAGGATGTTTTCCAGAGCTGGAGAATCATCTGCAAACTCAGGGATGGAGAGAACCTGTGCTGAAGGACCCCGCAGAACTCGGGGGAACTTTAGGAATTAACTTGGCTCTTCTTGACACTAAAGTTAGGTAAATTAGCTTTAGAACAGCCATGTATGAATCAAAATCATAACTATTCTTCTATGAGATGATAGCATCAAGCTTTTCAGCTGAAAAAGTAGCTGAATGTAAAATACAACTTGTCTTTATTTGTTCAAAACATACAATTCTGAAATCCACTTAATCCAACCCATAGATTCAGGGAACCAGAGCTTGTTCTTGGAGCATTGGGTACCAGACAGGAGCCACTCCTGGAGGGAGCAGACGTTCATTGAAGGGCTCACTAACGCACATCCTCACACTAACAGCGGGCCAATTTAGACTCGCCTGGGTTCAGATCACACACTTGGCTGCTGACTTTGTGGAGTTTGTATTCTCACCAACTCTGCATGGGTTTTCCTCCCACATCCCAAAGATGTCTTTTTATTTCGCTTATGTAATGTTTTATGTAGTTGTTGTCAGGTAGTGTGGGCGCAGAAAAATAAACTTCAAAGAGAAAAATACATAGAGAGAGAGAGAGAAAGAGAGACAGACATATTCATTCTCACTGTTCAATGAGGGGAAAAACTACCAGTGACTAAATAAGAGATCAGTGGGAAGAGAAAGCAGGCAGTGACCGTAACCGAGAAATCAAGAAAAAGTATAAGAGTCAGAACCTAAAAAAAGAGCCATAAATCAAAGCCAAAAGGTCAAGCAAAAATATTAACCCGTTAGGTCAGAATGAGAACTCGTCTTTTAAGAAGCACAGAGAAGTTTTGTATATCCGCAATCTCGGATAATCAAGCGTTATCGGGGGCGACCTTTTCTCTCCCTGCCCCACTGATGTCATGTACCGTGACATTTCCATTTTGTTACAGAGACAACGAATAAATAAATGTCAGGGGCTCATGAAAAACATTGAAATGATGCAATTTATTTTAAAGCATCCACAGTAGGTGCCACAATGAAAAAAAAAATTAGAAAACTTCATCTGCATTACTACTGTAGCAGTGCTACAACTTTAAGGACTCCATCTCCCAACTGCCCTGAGGGGATTGTCCTGATTGCGTGTTTGAAGAGAACGCAGGGGCTTGTTGGGGACATGAGGTTGCCAGCAGAAATCTTAAAAGGGAGCCGACTAAGCAGTAAAGAAGCTTGTTGTTTTGTGTTTACTGGTCTATGGAACAGGGCCGTCTTAACACATGGGCACGTTGAGTCGTTGCCCGGGGGCCCCATGCTAATTTATGTATGTTGTGACTTGCTAAGTGGTTGTGTAGGTAGGGGCCCCAGTGCACTGCTTAGCCGGGGGCGGCCTAAAAATGCTGTTAAGACAGGGCTGCTATGGAATATCATTTTTATCCAGGATCATCAAATCTGCGCGAATGTACGGACTGTCTGTCTCATGCCTGCCTGTTGTGAGAGTAGTGTTGGACTGGTCATCGTGCTTCATCGGACAGTGCGCTCCCCAAATCTCATCTCCCCTCACTGCACCAGGTGTGAAGGACAGCCGGGTCCCATGCCCGGCAGGGACGCCCCCTGCTGCATCTATTCCGGGGGAGCCACCATGGGCAGCTCAGTACCTCCCCCGGGACGCTTGGTGGCAGCCTCCCTGGTGGACGATGATTCCCCAGCCTGGCGCAAGGCTCCATGCGAGATGGAGTCCTCCACAACCTGGTTGGGGGCTGGGATGGCCGCCAGGGGGAGCTGCATGGACTTTCCAGCCCAGCTGGTTGACTCGTCAGCCCCACCCGGAGGGTCAATTAGGGCCAGGTAATCAAGCACCTGGACCGCCTCCGGGTGGGGTATAAAAAAGGCCAGCCACCACCACTCGAGAGAGCCAGAGTCGGGAGGAGGAGGACTAAGCCTTAGGAGGAGTGGTGGTGCTGAGGTGAAAAGAGAGTAATTTTGAGTGTATTTGGGACTGTGTTGGGCCTGTGGGACATGGGGAAGGCGTGCCCCACGGCTGAAGAGAAAATTAAACTGTTTTATAAAAGTATGTGCCTCTGCCTGAGTCTGTGCCGGGTCGGGCTCTATATAGCGCCTTTTACACAGGACTATTTATTACACTACTTGCAGAAAGCTGCCCTCCAGATTGTCATCTTTCCCTTCATTCCACTTCATCCACTATGGCTGCATTTGGACAGTTTAGGGACTTGGTTGTTAGTGTTTATTGTTGTGTTAGTCTTTAATATCATTGTGGGGAAAAGAGAGGTTTATCTCTGTAGTTGGTACTTATATTTGTGTTTGGTCAATATACAGCTTTATAGTTTAAATCCTGTTATATCGTGTCCCTGTGTGTGAGTGGAGTGAGTTGGGCCAAGGATGGGTGTGTTCCTGAGATCCCCACCAAAAAAATACAGTAAACAAATCACCATCCCTATGGCGGAGTGAATCTGAGTGGCACCAGACCACTACATTACATTTTCATTTACAAATACAGACATTAATCTCTGTTTTTGTCTTTTGCCCACACTGCTCTGGTGCGCTGGGTTTTTATCCCCCTGAAAAATGGAGACTTTTGAAAACATCTTCCAGTGCTGTGTCTAACTGAAAATTTTGGCTTGGTGTTGTGCCGTAGATGTGTGAAAATGGAGACTTTTGAAAATATCATTCTCTGATTGGTTCATGCTTATTAAGTGATCCTCCCCTGATTGGGTCTTGCTCATTGCAACATCTCATTCCCTTTCAAGAAAGAAAACTACCAACACAGTGGACATAGAGGAGTTACTTTGCTTGGCGCTTGTTGTGTTGCTCACCTGCATGCATCTAAATTGTGTTTTGTATTGTTTGAATGGTTCATACATAATAGACAATTTCCCAGTCGCTACAGTGTTGTGGTAAATCCTATCACCTGCAGTCTAACCATCCCTTCAGAGAGAACACTTTTTCTTCTCATTTCCGTCGATGTGCACATGCTCAGTGTAGGCATACGGCTACGTCAAATTTGTTTTCAGTTGTTAGTTTGGGCAGAGATACTTCAATTAACAATATGAAAGAACTAGTCTGGAAGGAGATTTTTAAATGAAAATGTAATAGGGTGAATGTAGTGTTAATCTCCATAATCAGAAACCCCAAAATGGGTGCAAGACCTTAAAAAATCCCTTTGAAACATCATGATAAACTGAAACATAAAACATCACCTTAACACTTATTATTTATAATTATGAACAGCGTAGGTGTTAAAGGACAAATTAATTATCCAAGGATTATTGTGAGTAGCAAAAGAACAGGAGATGGCAATGAAAAGAAGTCATAATAACGTATGTACAATGAAAAAGGAAGTTATAACAAGAAGAAGGAACAGAAGAGCAAGACAAAAGTCAAAAATCAAGGACATAAGCGAGAGTCAGGGAACCAAAAATCTACCTAGCTGATATTTTTGATATTTTGGGAACTTTAAATGCATTTTGAACTTTAATATCCAGTTTCCCCAATTTTTGGGTCTGTTAGGCCAGAGCCTGCAGATAATGTTTATGGCTGGCTGGTTTAGGGTAAGGCTGTCTTGAATATGCCATTGGAGATCCTGCGTTGCTCTGGTGGCCCATCTGAGGGCCCCACACCCGTTCAGCTGTCTCCTAATCATATCAATGCTATAAGACTCTCAAACCTGCTTAATCCAATTCTGGGTCAGATGGTTGTTTGAGCCTACCATGGAAAAATTGGGTACAAGACAAGAACCAATGCAGGATAGGGCACCAAACTGGAGGGTTGACTCAAGCCCACACTCTAATGGGGCCAATTTAGAACTGAAATGCTGGAGGAAAACCCACTCTGATGTGAGAAGAAAGTGCAAACTTCATATAGACAGCAATGGAGCATGGGCTTCAAACCCAGTATGCTGGATGTGTGAGGCCTCAGCACAAACCACTGTGCTCCTGTACCACATTGGATTGCTTGGAACTTGCTCCCTGTTGATACAATGGCTGTGATTTGACATTTTCACTCAGTCAACAGAAACTCACAGGATCCTCTGTAACAAAATACAAAACACAAAAATGAAGTGTGTTGGATTCTCCATTTAATTCCATTGTGTCAAAGACAAAAACTCATGAAGACATAAGGACTGTATGTCCTGGAATAATGGAACTTAGAAGAAGGCAATGGAGCCCCTGAAAATTAAAATCCATCTCTGTCAGAGGCTGGTTCTATACTGAACACTAACCTCTGGTCTGGGATTTCATTTGAATAGCAGACAGGGTGGAAGGGGCGGGACTTCCCAGGTCTAGGGGGAAACAACATCAGAGGTCTCACCCCTGGCCATCCTCATCCATTATAGACTCAGGTAGAGAAAGGAACTAAACGATTGTGTCACATCCCGCTCTATCCCCCCATCTTCCACCTTGGTAGAGCACACACTTTCCAGATATGCAAGAATAACATCAGAACGGGTTCAGAAAACTGAGGTCATTTTTTACCAAGATCCTGGAATTGTATGAGGAAGCAACCAAAAGATACGATCAAAATGGAGCTTATGATATTGTCTATCTTGAATTTCAGAAAACATTTGATAAGGGACCGCATGAGAGGATGGGCATCAAATTAAAAGAAGTGGGAGCTCAGGGTGTGGTGTATAGACAGATGCAGAATTGGTTCAGGCACAGGAAGTAGAGGATGATGGTCTGAGGAACCTCATCAGACTTGGCTGATGTTAAGAGTGGTGTTTCACAGGGGACAGTGCTCTTTTTAATATATATAAATAATTTGGATAGGAATATAAGTAACAAGCTGGTTAAATTTGGAGATGACACCAAGATAGGTGGACTGACAGATAATTTGAAATCCGTTATATCATTACAGGAGGACTTGGACAGCATACAGGCTTGGGCAGATTTGTGGCAGATGATATTTAATGAAAGTAAATTTAAAGTATTACATGTAGGAAGTCAAATTGTGAGGTTTGAATACACAATGGGCGGTTTGAAAATTGCGAGTACACCTTATGAGAAGGATTTAGGAGTCGTAGTGGACTCGACACTATCAACTGCCAGGCAGTGTTCAGAAACCATTAAGAAGGCTAACAGAATGTCAGGTTATATAGCGCCCTGAAGTGCAGAGTGCAAGTCCAAGGAGGTTCTGCTTAATCTTTATAACACACTGGTGAGGCCCCATCTGGAGTACTGTATGCAGTTTTGGTATCCAGGCAAGAAAAAGGAACATAGCAGCACTAGAAAAGGTCCAGAGAAGCGTGACTAGGCTGAGTCCAGGGCTACAGGGAATGAGTTATGAGGAAAGATTAAAAGAGCTGAGCCTTTTCAGTTTAAGCAAAAGGAGATTAAAAGGTGACATGACTAAAGCGTCAGGGAATTAGTCCAGTGGATCGAAGCTGTTCCTTTAAAATTAGCTCATCAAGAACACATAGACACAGCTGGAAACTTGTTAAGGGTAAATTTCACACAAACATTAGGAAGTTTTTCTTCACACAGAGAACCAGAGACATAAGGAATAAGTGACCAAGTAGTGTGGTGGACAGTAGGGCTTTAGGGACTTTCAAAAACCTGACTTGATGTTATTTTAGAAGAATGAAGTGGATCGGAACGGCGAGTTTTGTTGGGCCAAATGGCCTGTTCTCGTGTAGATTGTTCCAATATAACACCTTTAGGGTGTCTTTTTTGTAGAGTCTTCCTTTACAGCACTAAGCCGCACTATCATGAAGTTAAACTTCCTTGTGTACGCCTAAGAGTAGACCTTGTCATGGACTGGCACACTGTCAAGGTCAGGGTCGAGGTCTTGTGTGAAATGAGAAGTAGGACTTGAAAGCAGCTAATTAACAGGAGGTGCTAAAGCTGCGTGGGTGGCATCATGGGCTAAGGTGCAATAACTCCCATTAGAGCCCTGGAGAAGACAGGAGAACTCGTGGACTGGCACGACTGTGGCAGGTCTGAGTGCAGCTGAAGTCATGCTGTTTAGAACATTTTCATCAGATGTGGTTTTTCTGATGTCAGGCAATTTAGCAGTGTTACACTATTTAATGACACACATTCTGAACTCTACACAACCTTTATAGCCTTTTTCATTATTTTTACTCACTTTTATACTTCAGTCAGTAATCCAGTCTGTTAATGGCTAGAATGTGACATCAGCAGTTATGGGCACACACCAACGCAAAGAACACATCAACCTAACACAAAGATGGATTGCTACTATGGTAGGAATCCAGAAAAAAATCATAAGAGCTTCTAGACACAATAACAAAAGATGAGTGCAGGAAATGTTTCCAAGAAGACGCTGGGACAAGTGCATTGCATCTCAAGAATAGTGTGTTGATGGTGGCTAAAACGGAATTGCTGTAAGTTGTATAATAAAGTTATTTTTAATAATTTTAGGAATTTTTGAGCCACCGTCATATATAGCAGAATTCAAAACAATTTGTCAATGAGCCAAAAACAAAAGCGTCATGACAGGAATAAAAGAATTTTTATACACCAACTTCCAAATCTTGAGGGACCAGAACGGGCCAGCGCTGACTTTTATCCTATCATAACATTGACGTCACCCACTACACAAGTCAAGTCAAGTTGGGGAGCATGCACTGGTACAATGTGTTGCCGCACCCACCACACGACGAAACAACTAGTGATTCCGGTTGGGCAACGCCCCCAGGCAGACACATGGTCAGGTCCCACCCTCCGGAAATGACCCTCTATATGCCGTAGCCAGGTGTTACGTGACTGACCCCTTAGCCTGGTCCAGTCACTCGGTTCAGATCCTTTGAGCTGGATCGCCATCGGGGAAACACTCCACATGGCTGTAGTGCCGTAACTGACGCTCCCTCACAATGTAAGTACTGTACCACATTCGGGACTCCATGAGCAACCACTCATTCAACACAAAGTCAAACCAACGGTACCCAAGGATTTACCAGAGCGACACAGTACCAAAGGAGTCCAGTCTTCATCTCAGGTCACTGGATAGCGTCCATGTCTCGCAACCATATAGCAAGGAGCACCAGGACTCTAAAGACTCGGACCTTCGTCCTTTTGCATAGATAGATATTGCATAGATGACCTCCCAATGCTCTCCCAATCTGTCTACTGACTTCATAGGAAGAGTCACCAGAGACATGAATGTCACTGCCAAGGTAAGTAAAGCTCTCGACAAGGTCGACACTCCCTCCGCAAACAAACACACTGCTGATGGATGTGCCCAAGAGGTCTTTAAACCCACTACACCCTTCCCACCCTTCCACTAAATTTCCTTAGCAAAGTCATAGCGACTTCTCCAAACATGACAGAGAGTTTTGTTATTTTACCTACTTTGTTTTAGTCTCCGTCCTTCAAAATCGAAATCTTGTATAAAAAGAAGAAGAAAAACAGCAGGTGTGTGCGTCCTTCTCCACGACAAAACACTTTGGCAAGTTTTACTCCAAAATAGTTTGTAGCTGTGCTTTAAAAAAAAGCTCTTGCAGACATTAGGTGGGAGTTCTGGGAGTTGGGAGTTGAGAGGAGGTGAGAGTTTAATTCAAGGGTGAGAGAAGAAAAACCAGAAGTGGCCAGAGAGGTGTGGGAGGTGAGAAAGGAAAGCATTTTTCGTATATTTGATAAGAAATTGCATACGATGGCCTACCTACGAAATAGGAATGCAAAGTCCCTTTTCACAAAGATCCAGGGGGTGGGCGACAGGTTATTTGTTTGCTGCGTTTAATTTGTACTTTGGGTTGCTCTTTATGTTTTCTCTTTGCCGTGTATAATAAAAGCATGTGATTTTTTTGGTACTTTGGTCATCTTTACGTGCATTCTGGGTTTGGAGACAAAAGTGAGTTTACATTCCCATAGGAAAATCTTACCACGCGAAGGATTTTGATGAGACTTCACAGAGAGATTCTCATTTATATTTCATTTAAGAATCAGCTTTGTCACAGATGTTTCTCCTAGAATTCCTTTGTGATAAAAAGGAGACACGAGATACAACTGAGGTAAAAGGAGTCAACATTGAGAATTTGGTGTGAAAAACACGGTATATTTTGTGAGATCTATTTCAATATTTTATATTTATTATTAGACTGATGCCTTTATCTAATGTGTCTTATGACTTTTGAGATACGACTGTTACATTTCTTTGGTTTTTCCAATTGGAGCACAGGCAGATGAAGTTACTTGTTTATGGTCACACGATGGTGTCAGCAGTGGGATTTGAATTCACACTCTCCGCATTATATTCCAAAACTTTAACCCTTGTACCACACTTCCTGCCTTCTTTTTCCCAGAATGATTATCACCTAATTGGTGAACAGTAATATGGTACTTGGAAAATGTGAGCCCATCGTGTGACTTTGCTGAAACTCAAGATGAGACTAAGTGTGAGTATACCAGAGTAGAGTATTCAGGAGAACAATATGAGGAGCAGGAGACCAAAGAAAAAGGTCTCCTTCTGATCTCATTGCTGTCTCAGAGAAACTCAAATTCCGACACAAAACAACAAGACTGTGCCTGTAACTCTTTTTACTTAACAAATGAAGAAAATCAACTATGCGCACCTTCAAGATAGTTCTCTCCTGATTTGACCCTCAGCTGCCAACGCTCAAAGCAATTCCGCAGATCATTTTTTGAAAGGCTGTTGAGGATCTCTGTCGTTTTGGATTTCATATCTTCTACTGACAAAAAAAATGGGTTCCTTTGAGTACCGACTTGATCTTCCAGGCTTTCTCTGTTTTCTGAAAATGCTTTGCGCCATTCAAAAATGCACCCACGAGACATGGACTCTTCAGTGTAAGCTTCAGCCAATAATTGAAAAGTTTTCTTTGTGGATTTCTTCAGTTTCACAAGAAATGTGATGTCAACTTGCTGTTCACTCTTGCACAAAGGTAAGAAAACGTCCATATTTGAACCCACATCCACTCATACTGAGTGAAACAATCGAGTTGAGCCTGTTTCACTGTGACATTAGAACATTAGAACACTCTAGACGAGAACAAACCATTCAACCCAACAAAGCTCGCCGGTCCTATCCACTTAATTCTTCTAAAAAAACATCAAGTCGAGTTTTGAGAGTCCCTAACGTGCTACTGTCTGCCACACTACTTGGTAGCTTATTCCAAGTGTCTATGGTTCTCTGTGTAAAGAAAATCTTCCAGGATGAACTCATTTTAAAATAACAGTCTCGACCCACTATACTAATTCCCTTTATAATTTAAAAAACTTCAATCATGTCACCTTTTAATCTACTTTTGCTTAAACTGCTTATTCCAAGTGTCTATCATTCTTTGTGTAAAGAAAAACTTCCTAATGTTCGTGTGAAATTTACCCTTAACAAGCTAACACAGGTTAACAGGTTATGTATGTACCATAACCATCTCTTTGTTTCCGTGATATAGGGTTAGTCTCATTTTTTTGTGTCGGACCCCATATAAAGGTATTAAGGAGATCTCTTTTTTGATTTTTCACTCATTTGAGTCGTCTGTATCTGGGTTGGTGACCTCAGATACTCAGAGGAGGCACATGGATGAGTTATACTTTCAGTTTTACTCTTCTCCCCTTTTCTGTGCTGCCCCCAATCTTAGCCCCAATTAAATCTACAGAATGGCTACACTTACATTTGTGGATTATTTCTCCAGCTTCTGCTGATTTTCTGTGAAGTATTCAGCTGCACCAAGGACAGATCCGCACACCTCAGACATCTGTGAAGAGAAGCTTATTACACAAGTGCACACATTCATTCTGGAAGGATGGAAACCTTTTGCCCGTTTATGTCAAAGTTGTCCTTGCATAAACCCTCAATCACCATTACTATACAATACTATTCTCAACACAAAAATCTACCTTTATCTATTTTTTTACCTTTATTTATTTTTGAATTCCCCCATGGGATTAATAAAGTTTTATCTAATCTAATGTAATAAAGTTAGACAGCTTCTTATTTCAGGTAATAATCCATCCATCCATTATCCAATCCACTATATCCTAACTACAGGGTCATGGGGGTCTGCTGGAGCCAATCCCAGCCAACACAGAGCGCAAGGCAGGAAAAGAAACCCCGGGCAGGGTGCCAGCCCACACACACACCCACACACCAAGCACAATTTAGGATCGCCAATGTACCTAACCTGCATGTCTTTGGACTGTGGGAGGAAACCGGAGCACCAGGAGGAAACCCACGCAAACACGGGGTGATCATGCAAACTCCATGCAGGGGGGACCTGGGAAGCGAACCCAGGACTCCTTACTGCGAGGCAGCAGTGGTATTGCTGCGCCACCATGCCGCCTCTTCAGGTAATAATACAACAGCAAATAATATGTTAATTTACCTTTAGAACAGACAATGTAAGTCTTACTTTTAAGTGTTACTTTTAAAACACGAAAGTTTGTAGCTTTGAATTATATGACCTGCATAACACCATATTGTCATGTTTAAGTAAATCTTTAGTTCTGAGGTTGATAATGTAAGACATTGCTGGAGAGTGGGCAGGATCTAAAGAGAACGCTGATGACAGGGGCGTCAATCGATGGGCCTCAGAGTGTCTCCAGTCGCTGAATGAGGCTGAGGCTTCTGAGTGTCTCGTCTGCAGCTGGAGTCTATTGGATTCTCTTACCACATCCAAAAGAAGTGCATGCTGGCTGAATTGGCTGCTCTAAACTGAATGTCTGTATGTGTGAGTGTGAATTGAAGTCACTGGTGCCCCCTTCAGGGCTGCCCTCTGTCTTGCGGCCTACAATCGCCAAGTTTAATGGAATGAATGCATAGACTGATAACTCCTAGTATTATGTTTTTTTAACTGTGATATTTCCATCCTGGCACTTGCGTTAAGTATGGGTTGCTCAGAAGATGGCATGTTTTTGCAGTGCCAGTTATGTAGGAAGATCACTCAGTGCAAGTAGTTCATGGCTCATTTCTTCAAAAGCAAAAACTCCCATTTTATTCTCTGCTTTCACATCAAGGACTTCAAAGTTTCTGATGACTGCTTGATCCAGTGGTGTGCTGTATGCAGGGCATTTGTAACAGGGCAAAGTCATGCTGATGCTGTCAGGAGGCAAAGACGGCAGTCGACGTTTTCAGGAAAATACTGCATATACAGTACACACAAAAAGGAATGGAAAAATAATTTAATTTCACTTTTCATAATGTAGAATAGCATAGCATTGTCAAACTCTTCGTCTCTGTTCAGGAATTTGCTCTGTGGTGCCGCTGGCTTAAATGCCGCCCATCACCTCTGAATTGGATGCCTTTCAGAGTCACAAAAAGGCTCAGCGAGCCATAATGGAGGTCTCACCCTGTATAAGCTGAAATGGTGCGCTTCCCTGTGCTGCTCTGAAGGAGCCGTGTTTCTGGATGTGCCTGGATTCTTCCATCCATCCATCCATCCATCTATCCATCCATCCATCCATCTATTTTCAAATCTGAGGTTGTAGGGAAGCTGGAGCCCAATCTAGCATGCATTGGGCACAAGGCAGGAATGAACAGGGTGCTAGTCCAATGCAGGCTGAAAACACACAGACATGCACGCACACACACACACGCACACACACACACTACTTAATTCAGACCAGTGATGTGTTGAGCCAGAGAGATGTAGGAACAGACTGTGAGCGAATGCCACCTAGTGGAGCTGTGTATGTGTTTTGGACACAGGGGGGCGCTCTTTGTCTAGAGCTGTCATTATTCCTGGTTTTAACTGTTTGTTTTGCTGAATTAAGCTATGCAGAAATACGTGTTTAGCACTTAAGTATTAAAACGCTCTAAATCTCATTCATTACTCATGAGTCACTATATACATTATTTATTAGTCTCAAGAGAGAAGGAACAGGTTGCCAATTTACAGTGCGGAGTAGGAAAGCCAGTGGTCACCAAATGCTGTGACAGCCCTCTTCATACATGCAGCGTACTGAAATTATCCTAGCATTGGAGATTGATGACTGATAGTTGCCGCATTTTCTAATGTTTACTATCTTCAAACTGGATGAGTGCCTGCTGAATAAGTGTGGGGGCAATGCATGCCATGAAGAAGACTTCAGTTTCTCCTGTTAGTGATGGTTGCTTTTGTGATTCGGGACTGGATGGAAGGTGGTGCACGGTCTGTAGAACATGAAGTGCTCCTGGGTGACAGTGGCTTGAACTTTGACATTCATCTTCTTCCTACTTTGGACATTGATAAAGGCCGACCCTTCATTTTCTTTTCTTTGGATTCCTTAAGTTCTATTCTTTCCAATCTTCCTGCTTAAAACATTAATAAGCTAAACCAGTTCAAAGACATGTTGCTAGATCCCTAACTCCAACTAAACATGGAAACCATGTTACCCTTCACCTAGCCACCCTGAAATGGCTTCCTGCCCTTCTAACAACAACTAAAAAAATCAACTAATAACAATGACAGCAACAACAATTTAATTCTTGTGTAGCCCAAAATCACACAAGGAGTGCCTCAATGGGCTTTTACAAGGCCTGTTTCTTGACAGCCCCCCAGCCATGATGATTAAAGAAGACAAAAGAAACTCATCTCTCTATTATAAAAGGAAATCCTGGGACGAGACTTTCTCGGAGATGATTTCAACTCCCGCGAGACGAGACTTTTGGCCAAGAGATTTTGACGAGTCCTGACCTCCTCTCAAACATTTAAAACCACTCCCACGGTCCACTCACTTCTCATTCTTGTGAATGCTATTGTCAGACACAGTTCCTGCACTCTCAGCTCCAAGCGGGGTTGGAAATAAAACCAAAACCAAGGAGCTGGTGGTGGATTTTAGGAGGCCCAGACCCCTCATGGACCCCGTGATCATCAGAGGTGACTGTGTGCAGATGGTGCAGACCTATAAATACCTGGGAGTGCAGCTGGATGATAAATTAGACTGGACTGCCAATACTGATGCTCTGTGTAAGAAAGGACAGAGCCGGTTATACTTCCTTAGAAGGCTGGCGTCCTTCAACATCTGCAATAAGATGCTGCAGATGTTCTATCATACGGTTGTGGCGAGTGCCCTCTTCTATGCGGTGGTGTGCTGGGGAGGCAGCATTAAGAAGAAAGACGCCTCACGCCTGGACAAACTGGTGAGGAAGACAGGCTCTATTGTTGGCATGGAGCTGGACAGTCTGACATCTGTGGCAGAGCGACGGGCACTAAGCAGGCTCCTGTCAATCATGGAGAATCCACTGCATCCACTGAACAGTATCATCTCCAGACAGAGGAGCAGCTTCAGTGACAGACTGATGTCACTGTCCTGCTCCACTGACAGACTGAGGAGATCGTTTCTCCCCCAAACTATGTGACTCTTCAATTCCACTGGGGGGGTAAACGTTAACATTATACAAAGTTATTGTCTGTTTTTACCTGCATTATTATCAATCTTTAATATTTTTTTTTTGTATCAGTATGCTGCTGCTGGAGTATGTGAATTTCCCCTTGGGATTAATAAAGTATCTATCTATCTATCTATCTATCTATCTATCTATCTATCTATCTATCTATCTATCTATCTATCTATCTATCTATCTATCTATCTATCTATCTATCTATCTATCTATAAAAGACAAAGAGTAGAAGACAAAGTAGAACGTTGTAAAGAGCGATAAACATGGAGAGCAGGTTAGAGATTATGAAAGTACTAAAATTCGAAAGTCTCAAAAAACTGATAGCATTAGCGCTAACAAATGGAAATTTTTACTCAGTGAAATAACGGAACAGCGAAAAGAGATCAAATATATGGACATAAGTGAAATGACAGAAGTATGTAGATATTGTTCGGCTTTAAACTTTAAGTTGGAGACTTGTAGATTGTCTAATTCATGTTGCCATCAGGGAAAAGTAGTATTTCTTCCCAATGAAGAGGTGTATCCGTGAAAATTAAAAGATTTGTTGTTTGGTGAAAGTGAAATCCGCATACACAAGCGTCAGAGACATGAAGTGGCTGGCGTGTAGTGCAGGCCGGGGGTTGGCGAGCGAAGCCCCCTATTAGGAATAAAAATAATGGAAGAAATGTTTGGAAAGGCAATTTAGTAAGAGAGAGAGAGAGAGACCCCCTTCCAGGTATATTGGGTGTGCAATGGGTTTCAAAAAATGGAGTAAATACACCTCACAAAAACAGATCACAAGTAACCTACGAGTAATAAGGTTCAGCAGAGAATAAACAGCCTACCTGCAGTTTGGTCAGGTTGGTGACAACAGGTCACCTAATGACAGGCGCTAGGATAAAATGCGGAGCAAAAGCTGAAATAAGCACAGGAAAAGTTTTAGCTGTTGAGATTCTTTGACTGAGGGAAGCACTAATCATATTAGCAGCAGCGCCTCTCTGATGTTTCCAGGTTCACAGCGCTATTGGCTAGAAATCAATAAATCCAGAGGCCATAATTAAATGGAAGAGAGAAGTTTATTGTGGTACTTTCTTTCGAACAAAAGAAACAGAAAACCTTTAGCAGAAATCACAAAGGAACAGTCTTGTTTGTAGCAGGGGGTGGTGCATCTGTTGACAAAAATTCTTACCATTTCTGTCAGCATGTGTGGAATCAGTAGGAAGGTGAGGTAAAGACGATTCCCTCCTTGAAATGCTAGGAATACAGAAATGCTTCTCATGGGATCTGCCACAGACCTGATGAAGTCTGTTTCTTATTCCTTGACTCACAAATCTTGCCGACTACACCAGTCTTCCTCAGTTGGCAGCTGTAGAGATAGCCTTTATTGGATTGACTAAGAGCAGTGCCTTCTAGACATATACTTACTGTCATATAGTGACTTTCACTGAGTGCCCACCCATATTGATTTTTCAGGTACGACTCTTATAATTGGCAATGTTTGTTATTTTTTTTATTCATTTTCTGTTGTCATTTGTTATATACATGCTGGGGTTTTCTACCTTGGAAAATTCATTTAAGATGTTATTTTACTTTTAGCTCTGTCTGTTTTAACATTGTTTATTTATCCCAGTATTATGCAATTCAATTTTGTTCATTTGGAGGTGCCACCAATTGTTGAGCTTTGGCGCGTCCTGTTGCTATGGAAATGTATCCAGTAATCCCCGTGACCTTTGATGTCACCGTCGTGACGGTATTTAAGCCATCGCGTCTTGACAAGGAAATTATCCGAGATTGGATTCAAAGAGCAAATTGTGCGATTCATTTTGTTTGGTATTTTATGTTATTAGAAACATCAGCGGTTATTGTGAAATTTGATTTCTGGGTAGCGATTAGGATTTGTCGGACTGGTCAGTTTGATCTTTTTGGCTCTCACTATGGCTCATCTTTTATGATCACATTTCATTTTCCTGGTCCTTTTCATACTATTTTTTACAACCGTGATCCCTGTAAGAGACTCAGCAGGCTGCCATGTGTGACACCGTCATAGTTACGTCACTGTCAGACTCTGCGATAATTGTGAGCTCATGATGTTCATTTCAGTTTTTGGTATTCTTGTCTGTCTGTGGCTTTTCTACCCTAAGGATTCTGGAGTTTACATCTGTTTTTCACCAGTTGACGTATTTGTGTTTGACTCTGTTTTGTTTATTTTTTCGGTAGAACTATTCTCACTTCACATCATTAGGACAGCACCTGTACTTTTAGGATCGTGTCCTTCGAGATTGTGAACCATCAATCACAACACACTGGAATCCAAGTGCACCTCAGAATTGTTTCTGTATCCGAGTACAGAGTGACGCATAGGGTCTTTGCCTGGCCGGGTCACCAGTTGGATTCCATGGGTGTCACCAGTTGGAGCTGCAGAGACTTGCAGAGCCCTCTTACACCTGGGAGTAACTCCAGACCTCCCTAACAAGCCACATGGAATAGTGCCATAGGAGCCACCTGCTTTCATTCCGGGAGCCAGAGTCGGGAGGGAGAGGATGGAGTGGTGGAAGAGAGAGGGAAAAGAAAGTGTAGTGATTTGTGCTTTATTTTTACTTTATTGTACTCTGCTGCTGTATTGGTGAGGGAGAAACACATCCCCACTTAATAAACGTGTGTTGTGTGCTGAACTCGTGCCTGCTATCTGTCTGTGTCGGGTTTGGGTGGCTGGTGCGCCCCCTGCAGGCCACAACAGCTTTCCCAGAACCATCCTGTTGTTGGCTTGATTAAATACTCTTTCATTCTTTATCTTTTGACCTTTTCTTTTTCTGTCTACAGATTTCGTCTTGTGTTTTGGCTTTGGTTGTTAGTATTTTTAAACTCCTGGACTTGATCCTTGCCTCTTCTTTTGTTTGCCTATTAGACCCAGAGTAATTGTTTTATTTTTTAAAGTTCGACGTTCACTAGAAAGCCCATTAATTGGTTTTAGTTTGGGAATTCGCAGTCTGCACACTCATTATTCAGGATGGATAAAAGTCAATGTTGAGTTTGCCTCCACAGGACTTTCAATCCTATTGCGTTCCTCCAATTTCCATGTGTTCATGTATATCAATAAAGTGATTTTGACCTAAACTGCTGAAAAGAGAGGGAAGCTTCTTTCTTCCTTTGACAAGCCACAGCAAGAATTTTCGGATATTCCTCCTATTATAAATGTACAAGCTGCTCGGCTCATACATTCTTCAAGTCATCCATTATTCATCAGGTGTAATTTTCTCTGGACCACACAATAAGTCCAAAGTGGCGGATTTGAGGTCCAGAGACCTGGCCATTATTCCATTCTGTTTAATCAATTTTCTTTTCTTTAAAGCTTTCTATTGGAAATCTTTAACACACAGAATTTCATACCAGTGATAAATCTATCTGTCTGTTTTTCGTAATTTGCTTAGCACAGAATTTTCTTGGGAGGGATGACAACACTGTGTGCAAGTCAGAAACTGATCCTGGATGGGACACCAGTGCATGGCAGGACACACACACACTTATACAGGGCCAATTAGCACTCACCAGTCAAACTAACTTGCAGTATCTGAGTCCCTGGAGACAAACCTAAATAGGTGTGTGATGGTGTGTGGGGGTCCATGGCAGATTAGCTTAGGTGCGGGTAGCTTTTAAAACTTTTTTTAACTTGGGATCAACAGTACAGAGTAATGGGGATTGTGGAAGAGAGGTGAAAAAGAGAGTGCAGGCAGGGTGGAGTGGGTGGAGAAGAGT
The DNA here is from genome assembly GCF_900747795.2 of Erpetoichthys calabaricus. Lineage (NCBI taxonomy): Eukaryota > Metazoa > Chordata > Cladistia > Polypteriformes > Polypteridae > Erpetoichthys > Erpetoichthys calabaricus. The sequence goes on from NC_041404.2 coordinate 40,323,300, forward strand.
GTTAGGAGTGATGTGTGACAGACTGATATCAGCAAGAGTGAAAGGGAAGGTCTACAGGACGGTAGTGAGACCAGCTATGTTATATGGATTGGAGACAGTGGCACTGACCAGAAAGCAGGAGACAGAGCTGGAGGTGTCAGAGTTAAAGATGCTAAGATTTGCAGTGGGAGTGAAGAGGATGGACAGGATTAGAAATGAGGACATTAGAGGGTCAGCTCAAGTTGGACGGTTGAGAGACAAAGTCAGAGAGGCGAGATTACATTGGTTTAGAGGTGTGCAGAGGAGAGATGAGGGGTATATTGGGAAAAGGATGCTAAGGATAGAGCTGCCAGGCAAGAGAAAAAGAGGAAGGCCTAAGAGAAGGTTTATGGATGTGGTGAGAGAGAACATGCAGGTGATGGGTGTGACAGAGCAAGATGACGAGAACAGGAAGAGATGGAAAAAGAGGATCCGCTTTGGCAACAAGAAGGTAGCTTTTAAAACAGAGCAACTCCCATGATTGGTTGTGGTAGGAGTGATGAGCGGCTGCAGAGACTTAATGGGGAAATGGTCTGATTAAGTTGTCACGTGCAGAAGGCTCAGCCATCACTCACTGGGGCTCCACGGATTGCTTAGTGCACCTGCACCCTCAAAAAGTATCAAAAATGTCCAACTAAGTTTGCGAAGGGGGTACGTAAAATCAGTGCGGTCATGAATGTGAGAGATTAGGAAGATGGAAGAGTCAGAATCAGTTTGGCTCAACATGGACTGAATGATGTGGAGTTCCTGAAGAGGCTGGGATTTTATCTACTGAGCTTCTTAGGAAATCAATACTGGGGAGCTTTTGAGCTTGTTAAAGCCCATCGAGGTGCTCCTTATGTGATTTTGGGTTATTTAAGAAATAAATTACTGTTATGGTTGGAGTCGGTTGGAGGGACGAGCAGGAAAATCTGGGGGAATTTGGTGGACGGGCAGGATGCCCTGGTGGTGCAGATTGGATCAATTTTTTGGATCGGGATGTGGCACGAGGAGTCATGAGAGGAGGATAGCAGAGTGGCGTCCATTGTATGCTTGGTGGACCAATGTATGCAACGGGCTGAGTTTCATGACGAAGACAGGACATGCTGAGAAGAAAGAAACAAAAAGGATTTAGCTCTCCACTATTTGATATTTTAAACTATTAATCTGGAACAGTATTTTGTTTTATTTTGGTCCCTTTCGTCTGAGCTCAGTTTTGTTGGATTATGTATTGATAACAGCACAGCACTTTGAACACTGATTGTCTTTGTTTTTATTTAACGCACTTTGCTTGTTTATTCCACTAACTGTTGTATCCTCTTTGCCGTTGTCCATCTCGGTCTATCAATGATGCGGGTTCAACGCCATCTGCAATCAACCCGGGCATCACAAGGCATGGACCAAATTTGGGAATGCCAAAGAGTTGCCATCCAGTCCAGGAATCAGAGTTATGAGGCCGCAGGAAAATGAGCAAGCAAATGTCCTTATGTCAAATTTAATTTATCATTTATTATTTTAGAACATCCTACTGGTTATGGTCTCTGTCTTCTATGACTTTTCTTAGAATTTAGGAATTTAACCTCTGCCACAAAAAATGTAGACCAGTAATCAAACAGAATAATGGCATTTCCAAACTATTTCAACTATTTCAAGACCATCTGTAATGATGGTTACCTGATTATATTGATCTCATCGGTAAGATGGTTTGAATAAAAGTATCAGCTAAGTGAATAAATGTAAATGTCAAGGTTGAGGGGCCAGATTGTATCCCAGCAGCACTGGCCGCAGGCACGAACCAACCTTGGACAAGGCCCCAGCTGCTGGCACAGCTAAGATTTATATTTTCTTGATTCTTTAACCCAGTGTTTGACATACACTAAATGACCAAAAGTGTGTGGACACCCCTCCAAATCCTAGAGCTCATGTGTTTCGTTGTTAGCAGTGTGAAATGATCGAACAGACACAGGAAGAGGTCCGTATTCTTGAATTAGGCTACCAAAACTGAACGTCAGCTGTGACATCAGCTTAAGCCCCCCAGATGTGTTATGGAAAGTGAATATTGTGCCAGTAGTCAGGCCACCCACCCCTTTTTCTTCTCTAGCCCCCTTTCCGTGTTTGTCCAGCTGTCTGTGAATGACATCACCTGCTCGGTCCCTTTTCCTAACAATGGCGTCTCTATTTGTTTGAGTGATGCCCACTATTTGTCTGAGTGCATGCTACAATATATATGGCCATAATTAATGGACACATTTTGTTGGTTCTATTAATGCTAATCAGTTCCTACTTTGTTTTCTGCTTGTTACAACAAATCTGTGCATCTAGGTGTACTAATTCTGTATCCACATAGGCGTCTGGCTGTGGCACTGTGCAGATTCATATTCGGGGAGAACAGCCATCACTGCGTTCTCCTTAAAGGGTGTGCTTCGTTGTACTCTTTGTGTCCTTTATAAAGCGGTTCTCCCTATATGATAAGTATAGTCTGATCACTTCATTATAAGACTTACACTTTGAATATGCTTTCTGCTCATTGCAGGAGACCACATCTCCCTGCCATTTATTTTGGGAGTACTTTGCTCCTCAGCTCTCCAGCATAAGTTCTTGTTTGTCCGGCTTTCATGGATGGCTGAACTTGAGGTAAATGTGACTAATGCAGCTTGTCAGGGTGACAGAGTGATGCTAAGCAGCTGCGACTGAGAGAAATTGCTTACAGTAGGCCAAGTGTGAGAAACTCAAACCTCTGGTGGCTCCTTAGGAATGGAAGGACATTTGGCATCGCCTCTTCACTTGGCTCTTCACGCTGGCTCACTCGTCTGTCTGCTTGCAGCTTTCAGAACTTTGATTTCTTCTTTCTATTGATGTGGTGCAGAACATACAATAGCAGTTAAATTACATCATGTCAGACATACAGCAAGCGGACTTGGACTTTGAGAGAATGACATTTTGTAAAGTTGACCTTCTAGGCTCATTTTACGGATTGATTTCCATCATTAAGGTTTTGTCTGATGTTTTACAGCCCAATGCCCTTTCTGACACTAACTCTCTCTATTTACCTGGGCTCGGGACTGGCACCAAGTTGGACTGGTTTGCCCCTTGTGATAAAGAAATACACCAGCCAAAATAAAGATTTGGGGTAGCCTCCCATATAATATGTTCTGGCTGCAAAAGGTAGAGTTTCCAACTGAGTTGCTCACAAGACTGAGTTCAAAACAGAACTGATCAACTAAAGGCAAGATGACAGCTTTAAAGGTAGAGGAAGTGACATCATCGTGGGGACCAGAAGCGGAAGTGATGTCATCGGGCCCGGAAGTGACGCCATCATAGGCCCCAGAACCAGAAGTGACATCATCAAAGGCTTCCCAGGAAGGGTCTGCAAGGAACTGAGAAAGACAGTCAGTGCACCCCACTGCCCCCTGGTCTGATGTGGTATTACAATTACTTGAGCCCTTTATCTGCCTCCTACTCGAATGTGTGTGACACCCTCGAACTGAGAATGTTAAGATGGATAAGTTGAGTTACAAAAAAAGGAGAGAATAATAAACTAGATAATCAGAACGTGGGAGAGATATCTAAGGAAGAACAAGACGGGTGGGCTGAAGTGAACAATGAATGTATGTGCGCAGAAGCATGATGGGAGTGGAAGTGCAGGGGAAAGGGAAGTGAGGGAGGCCAAAATAGAGGTGGATGGATAAAGTAAATGAAGATCTGAAGGAAAGGGGTCTGACTGGTGAGGAGGATGCAGGACTGAGATGTATGGAGAGGAAGAAGAAGAAGATTAAAACTTTCTAGGCTCATTCGTAATGCCATCTCAATCTTTACATTGCACAGAGATATACAGGGAGAAAAAAAATCTCATGGATTGAATGTCAAGGGATTTGCTTGCCAGTATCATTACATTTGGCTTCATCCCATACTCGTAAGTTTAATGTGAATGTTGGATGTTTGAATATTGACGGCTCTGCCTTATCAGTTCTGACAGACGCCTTTTTATGCTCCATACACCAGTCAGAGCCCTTAACTCACATTAGAACATACGGATGATTGGAAGGACACTCATAATATCAAGAAAGTGGTGGAACACTTACTGGGTCACCAATTTTTATATAAATAAACAAATACATTCAAACAAAAAGAATGTTTGATGGTGTATACAGAAATTGAAATTAAATTGAAAAAGCAGCCTTTGTGACGTCTTTACAAGAATCAATTTGGTCGTATTCGGGAGATCCATGCTGTTTGCAGTTTGGGTCCAATATGAGACACCATTCTCTGGGGTGCCCATTGTTTTATAGTCCTATGGGCAGTTGGTGGTGGGGGGGGGGGGGGCGAAGTTAGTTACCCTCAGTGTTGTGTCTCCTCACTGCTGTGGCTGACAGAAGAGACAAAAATGTTAGTGACAGCGCTCCCTCTTGTCTTAGGGTGGTATTGTTTATCTCCAATAAACCTGTAATGGTGGTCTTCGGACATGCGTGCGTCACAGACATTAAAAAAATTCTGATGAGAGCAGGCCAAAGCTTGCCAGTCCTTTCCAACTATAATTTCTGCAAAACAACATGAAGCCGAGATTTGAAGGTCCCTGAAGTCCTGCTCCCTATCACACACTTAGTAATTTATTCTAGACTAGCCATCCCCTGTGGCTTCACCCACATAGAAGTGAAACAGGACAGTGAGGAGGACCCTACCCGGATCCCCGCTCCTGACCTCACGTAGCCCGCGGCATGTCTCTTGGATTCATGCAAATAAATTGGTACCGCGAGCGAACTGTGATTCTCAGCATTATGAGAGAGGTCGCAACAGGTGGCGCAATGGTAGTGCTGCTGCTTTGCAGTAAGGAGACTGTGGAAGATTGTGGGTTTGCTTCCCGGTTCTTTCCTGTGTGGATAGCGCTTTGAGTACTGAGAAAAGTGCTGTATAAATATAATGAATTATTATTAAAATCAACCAGAATGTTCAAGCAAATTCGAGAAAAAAACCTGATCTAAATCCGTTAAGTAGTTCTCTCGTGAAAGGTAAACAGACATACAGACAAAGAGACAGATGTTGGATTTTTATATATATATAGAGATGTCAAAGGTTCTTTGTATGAAGAAAAACTTTTGAATGTTTACAATGAGGAATTCACCTATGTGACAAATGTCCAATATATGCTGTCACCAAAACTGCCTGTGAATGGAGTGGCTGCGGTCAGACTCTGAAACACACCTCGTACCTTTGCCATTGCTACTTTAAGAGCTGCCCCACCATCCTTACACTCTTAAAAGTATTGCTTCTGTACTGGCTGTGGAAAGAGAATGCAGACACGGGTTCAAGGGTTTGGTCACCTCTTCAGTATGCCCGTCTAGTTTAGACTTTGGATTCAAAATTATAAGAAAGCATAAACAAATTGCATGTTGGCCTAGTATGCCACATGAGTTTTTTCTCCTCTGCTTTCTGGTCATTACAAGAGCCTGGGATTAATGGTGGGGCTATCAGAGTGGAACTGAACATAAGTTTGCCGTCCTCTGAGTCGGGACCCTCTGGACTGTGTAAATAAAGAAGAGGTGCTTAGTGACAGCACCCTCTCTGTCTGGGGGGGGGGTGGCATCACCCACCTTGACAAAGTGTTGAAGGTATCTTCTAAGCAACAGTCCACCTTACTGGGTTATGTGGTTTCCTGTTGAACCATTGCTTGAAAAAGAACCATCTTGTTCTGGACAGGGTTCTGTGCATATGAAATTGGTTCTTTGGGCTTTGAAAACATTCTGAATATGTTAGCAAAATTTAAATCTTTAATGGTATAGTAGGCAACAGACATGATACTAACAGAGCAGGAAAACCTGAGCTTAAAAAGACAAGAGCTGGGAATCTGAATTCTTCAGCTATAATTGTATTTCTTTAATGAGAGTCAGTATAGGCTAGTAAGCTTAATGTGATTCTGGGGAAATTAATGGAAGGAATTATTAAGGGGAAGACTGAGCAGCACATGGCAAGAACAGGAATTTCAGGGAACAATCAGCACAGGTTCAAACAAGGGAGGTCGTGTTTTACAAAAATGATGGAATTCTATGAGGAATCAACAAAAGGATATGATCAGAGTGGTGCACATGATGTTATTTATCTTGACTTTCAGAAAACATTAGATAAGGTGCCACATTAGAGGCTGGGCATCAAAGTAAAAGAAGTGGGAGTTCAGGGCATAGTGTGTAGATAGAGAGAAAGATAGATAGATAGATGTGAAAGGCACTATATAATAGATAGATAGATAGATAGATAGATAGATAGATAGATAGATAGATAGATAGATAGATAGATAGATAGATAGATAGATAGATAGATAGATAGATAGATAGATAGATAGATAGATAGATAGATAGATAGATAGATAGATAGATTTGTTCCCAGGAGATAATTTGGCACACATGAAGCAGAGGGTAATGAACCTTATCACCCACTAACTTTCTAATTGGGGTACATCCTTAGTTAAATTACAAAATTTAAACAAAACCTAAAAACAATCACAACAGGTACAACAATGAATACTGCAAAATAACGTGGGATGCATCTAGAATCTGACAAATAAAATGTCTTGTAAAGTGATGGCAGTGTACCTATTTATAAAACTTCTTCAATGTCAGAAATCTTTAGCAAATCAGGGTATGGAATGTTAGCAGCAACTGCTGTATCATCCTGCCAACTACGCTACTTTGTTGCCTTGTCGTTTAAGTACTTAATAAAATATCAGAAATTTCACTGTCCTGCCTGTGCGCATTTCGAGAAATATTGTCAGCATTTATTGTTTTCAAATGCCAGCAGGTTTAACAAAGTGAAACAGCCAGGAAGAAAACTGGGCCAGGCAAACTTTGCACTGCTGCCTTATTGATTTCTGCCGTCAGCAGACATACAGTACGGTGTCTGGGAGACAGCAAGAGAAAGGCTGAGTGATGTTCTTCTCTAAATGCATTTTTTTTTTTGCTGCAGTGATTGGCGATGTGAACATCTGGCAGAAAATAGGAACAAAAAAACCGAGGAGTCTGCAGCTTTGCCTTTACTGCTTCACATCATATGTGAACATACGCCTGTGATAAGATGGCAACACAGACACTGGCAGCATGAAAGATGCATGGAAGACCCTCAATGAAGTGCAGGCCCAGCTGTTCCAATATTTCAGTTCAAGCTTGCATATTCCTCAGCTTCAGTTTCCTTTAGTCTTCATAGAAGATTCTGAATCTGCACCATTTCCCTAACTGCTGTTCTTCTAATTCTGCAGTGCCAACCCAATAATGCATAGAATCTTACTATGGTGATCCCCGGGGTCCTCTGACCTGCATTCTCTTTTTAAAGAGAGAGGGGGGTTAGGAGCCTGCACTAATACAGTGTGTTGTTGCACCCACCACATGACAAACCACCTCAGGATCCCAGATTAGGACCTGAGAGCAGCCATGCAACGGGTGACACCTCAGCACTAAAAGGCTGCCTTGAAATTATGTCAGCTAATTTTGAGCATTCTGCTCTCTGCCTCATGCATCGGAGTTCAGTCCTCATATGTTAACAGAAATTTAATGAGGTTAAGCAGAAATGTTTCCTAAATGTGATGGAATTCAGCTTCCCCAAAGTGGAAAAGCAAATCTCCTAATGTAACATTTCTGCCGGCCTGCATTCGGGTATACAACGTTAAGGCCATTCCTCCTGGGTCATGTCCTCAAGTCGAGTTTACGTCCCCTCTGTTTAAGTGTCACTTGCTCATGTTATGCTGCATGGATGCGCACATCATGGTGTGACAGGGGCAATTTGCTTGGGCGTTTGAAATCATTTGTGCTATTTAACAGACTCCTTGCTCTAGACGTCTGTTATTCTGTGACTAACTTTGGCTTGTTTCATCCTTCTTATTTGTTTTGTGTTTATGACATTTCACTATAGCTAAGCCTCTTCCCTTGTTAATGTGACTGCCATTTGTCTGCACGGTTATTGATTATATCCTCACCTGCTCATTTTGGCTCCATTTGTGCACTTGATCACTCTGAATGCGTATCTCTGAACCCAACTGTCACCTGTCACACAAAAACAAATCCATCAGTCACACCACAACAAATGTGCTGCTGCATCTTCCGGGCATTACTAGCAACAAAAGGGAAAAATCGAGGAAGAGCACAAGGTGTTTAAGTGCCCAGTCGACCTTGACACAGACTGAACATAAAAGGTTGACGGCCACCCACGGCTAAGTGTGAGTGGGTCTGGATCTTGAGCTGTAGTTCCTTCTGGATACGTCTCTCTATTATAAAAGAAAATCTGGTTCTATTCAATAAGGGCGCTCACAAAAAGGCGAGCTTCAAAAGGGCGACCTCAATTGGGCGCAGCGAATAAAGGCAAACGCAACAAAATTATTACAGAAAATTTATTAGATAAAGGCAATGATTGAACGTATAAAAAGGCGAAAGGAAGAATATTAAAACATCCAATTAATTAATGCATGAACTTCTGACAAACTATTTCTAAAGCTCTCTATATTTCATTGTTTTCTGCTCTTACTCATTGTTGTGTTACACTTGAAGCTGTAGATTATGTGCAATGCCACGTAGATATTTTATTATTATCTACTATTATTATCTATCTATTATTATCTAAATTATCTACGAATGCCTTTATTCGCCACGCCCAATTGAGGTCGCCCTTTTGAAGCTCGCCTTTTTGTGTGCACCCTTATTGAAGGATACCAGAAAATCTTGAGATGAGACAAGACTTTTGCCAAGAGATTTTTTCAAGTCCCGCAAGACAAGACTATTGCCAAGATTTTTTCAAATCCCGCCCTCCTCTCAACCATTTACTGTTAATTGCCCACGCACATGGTCCTCTCTCCTCTCATTGGTGTGAATGCTTTTGTCAGACACAGTTCCTGAGCTCTCAGCTCTTATAATTTTTTACGTTTTCCTCACTTTAAGTTCCCAATAAAAGAAGACTTATTATGTCCAAATCTTATTGAAGAATTTCATCCCGAAGGGTTATCAACAGAAGAAATGAGTACATGGGCAATCCTAGCACCGAGAAACGATGAAGTCAAATGAATTAACACGAAAATTGTCGATCGGTTACATGGCAAGTTGGTTAAATGCGTATCAATAGACTATGCTGAAACAGTTGGTGGTAATCGTGTGGAAGATGAAAACATCAACTTACAATATCCCGTAGAATATCTACAACCGTTAACACCGCCCGGTCTTCCACCGGCTGAATTAATGTTGAAAGAAGGATGTATCATAATGTTATTGCGTAATTTATGTCTGAGTGGTGGGCTATGCAATAGGACAAGATTAGTTGTATTAAAATTGGTCGAACAATTCTGACATGTCAAATTTTAACAGGCGACAAGAAAGGTAATGTAGTACATCTTGAGGGGATAATATTAGACATCAAAGGAGATCTTGATATGCAATTCAGATTAAAACGTTAACAGTTTCCCATTAGAATAGCTTTTGCTTTGACAATTAACAAATCACAGGGACAAATATTCGAATAAGTCGGTTTATTTATTAGAGAGAAAGAAACGATATTCACTCACGGGTAGTTATATGTTGTGTATAACAATCAAAATTCAATGTGATATTGACAAAACATTAAATCCAAATATTGTTTTTACTGAAGTTTTACAATAAAAGTGCGAGTTTAAAAGTATTTGCGTTTTAATTTCAAAGCCAAACAGAACGAAAATGTATAACACAACGAATACCACTAACGCAATATGAAACATAATTTTCTTTCATGTATTACGTTTTACTATTTTTTACTATGGTTTAATCACTTGCTGTAAATGTAAAATAGTTAGTTCTATTATGCATATGTAACAATTCCCATGAAAATAACAATCTGTTTAAATTGTACATCTGCTTTCCCATACACGAGCGGCAGATCTGCAAAGTGGCTAGCATATAGTGCCTGCCCGGGGGTTGGCGAGTGAGTCGAGCAGGGGGGCAGAACCCCCTAGTTTTCCTATAGTTTATTTCTTTGAACATTACTTTGTTTAGTCGTTGTGCTGTGTTTGCAACTGTGGTTTGTGTTTCTTGGGATGCTTCCCATTGCCGCTCATGCAATGAAATTACAAAACTGTTATGGGACTGTTATGTTAAAATGAGTTCATCAAGAATACGGGGACACAGTTGGAAACTTGTGAAGGGTAAATTTCACACAAACATTAGGAAGTTTTTCTTTACCTAGAGAACCAAAGACACTTGGAATAAGCGACCAAGTAGTGTGGTAGACAATAAGACTTTAGGGACTTTCAAAACTTGACTTGATGTTTTTTTAGAAGAATTAAGTGGATAGAGCTGGCGAACTTTGTTGGGCTGAATGGCCTGTTCTCATCTAGATTGTTTTAATGTTCTAAAAACACGAGAAATGTTGAGGATTATTGTGAGCGTGAAGGACTGGAAGATGATCAGAATGCAAAGTATTGTGGTCAGTAAGGGTCAAAAATACCCAAATCAAAATGAAGCAAAACCAAACAACCAGACCCGAAGGACAAAATAAAATTGTAAGTCGTAGACTGATGTGTTCAAAGCCAGAAAACCAAACCTGACTTGGGGCCTACGTGGACATGATTTAACTAGCACTTCAGCAAATGAGAGATTATGTATCTATATTTACACTCTAAATTATTTGGACCCCTTTACCTTTTTCACATTTTGTTATGTTGCAGTCTTATTCTAAAGTCATCAAGTAACACTCGATATCCCAAAATGACAAAAAGAAAAGATGATTTTTCATTGATTTTGCAAATTCATAAAAAGTTAAAATACTAAAATATCTATCTATCTATCTATCTATCTATCTATCTATCTATCTATCTATCTATCTATCTATCTATCTATCTATCTATCTATCTATCTATCTATCTATCTATCTATCTATCTATCTATCTATCTATCTATCTATCTATCTATCTATCACACACTGTCACAGGTATTCAGACCCTTTACTCAGAACTATGCTGGAGACCCATTGGCAGTGATGACAGCCCAGAGTCTTCTTGGGTCTGACATGACAAGCTTCACACACCTGAATTTGGAGATTCTTCCTTTCTTCCCTGCAGAGCATCACAAGCTTTGTCAGGTTGGATGGAGACCCTCAGTAAACAGCTATTTTCAGGTGTGGCAGATGGCTGGATGGGACACTTGTTTAATAGAAGGGCCCACATTTACAGGGCATTATCTCTCCCAGAGCGCTCGATTGCAGCCCCCCTGGGTTGCATCGGTGCCTCAGATTCCCAAAGGGCTTCATGGAAGTTGAACCTGTTGGGTTCTATGTGTGTCACCAGGAGCTATGGAGCTCTGCTATGTTGGGCTTCTGCTCTAATTATTATTCTACTCTAATTTCTCTACCACATCCCTTAATACATGCAGGTTAGGTTAACGGGTGACCCTAAATTGTTCCTGTGTGGATGTGTATGTGAGTCGGCTCTACGATGAATGGCTGCCTCGTGCAAGTAGCTGCCAGGAAAGGTTCTAGCTGCCTGTGACTCTGAACTGGATTAAATAAGTTTTGAGTTAAAAACCATCCTTGGTGTATCCTTAATTAATAACACAATAGAGTCTGGCTGCAGACCTCCAGTGGCAGATCCCTCAGTTTCTGCTCCAGCTACAGGACCCTGCGATGTCATTCATATCCAATAACCCAATGTTTTAGCTCTGTGAAACCCCTGAATAGATCATTTTCAAGAGAACCCTCAAGAGAACTCTACACTTCACACCTCCAGCTGCAGGCCCCTGAATGAAGCCACAGGGTCTGCCACTGGAGGTCTCTTCGTCTTGCTGAAGAGCCATAGATCCTTTACACATTTTCTGAAGCCTAGGAAGAAGCTGTTAGGAAAGGTTCTGGATGCCCAAAAGTCTAAATTGGATCAAGCAAGTTTAATTATCACATTCTGAGTTAAAAAATCACCTTTGTCTTATCTTTAGTTAATAACACAATAGAGTCTGGCCATAGACCTCCAGTGGGAGAGCCCTCAGTTTCTGCTCCAGTCTCAGGTCCTCATGATGGCATTCATATCCACTAAAACATTTTTTTGGTACTGAGAACCTCCTGAATAGATACTTTTTAAGAGATTCCTCTAAAGAATTATGCACTTCACACCTCCAGCTGCAGGCCCCTGAATGAAGTGACAGGGTCCTGTAGCTGGGACAGCCACAGAGGGGTCTGCCACTGGAGGTCCCTTCGTTTTTTGTTTTGCTGAAGAGCCATAGATCCATTACACCTTTTCTGAAGCCTAGGAAGAAGTTGTTAGGAAAGGTTCTGGATGCCTGAAACTCTAAACTGGATTAAGCAAGTTTAATTACCACAGTTTGAGTTAAAAATGACCTGTGGCTTATCTTTAAATATCAACACATTAGAGTCTGGCTATAGACCTCCAGTGGGAGAGCACTCAGTTTGTGCTCTTGCCACAGGACCCTGTGATGGCCTTCATATCCACTAAACGAATGTTTTTGTACCGTGAACCTCCTGAGTGGATATTTTTCAAGAGACCCCTCTAAAGAATTCTGCCCTTCACATCTCCAGGTGCAGGCCCCTGAATGAAGACACAGGGTCCTGTGAGGCCATGTCACATTAGACGACTTTTCCAGTGATTTTCAGTCATAACCTTCATTTACGTGATCATAGTGAATAAGTGGGCAGTCAGTGGCTCATTCCCTCGAAGGCCAGGCGTATAATGTGAGATGCCCGGCGAGTCACTCCCACTAGTCTGTGACTTGCCCTGACTAAATCAAACAGGTTTGAATTTTTGTCTCTGGTTATGGGAGTGGGCTCTGTGCGCATGATACCTGACGACCAATGAATGCTCATCTGGAAGCACAATGTCTAAAATCAGTTAACACAAGTGTTTTGGACCTCACAAACAGAAGAGAAGCTCACCTGTCTGATGTCTTATGTTTTACGAACCACAACAGAATAGAAAAAAAGGAATAATAGATTGCAGCTGAACTCACCATACTTGTTAACCCTTCACACAGCACCGTCTCCATCAGGCAGCATTCTATTGGCTGTCAGAAAACGGACGAGCATGACGACTGTGCTGGAAAGTCGCCACACTGTCACTATATTTGAGATGCCCCATAGTTTCAATCGTTTAAATTGAGATGGGCTAGCATCCCGGCAAGTCTGACACACCCAACGACTAGAAGTCACGTCATGTGACAATATCAGCTAAAGTCCCCCAGATGTGTTATGGAAAGTGAATATTCATTTTTTAATTTTTAAAATAAACTTCATTTTGCACAATAATAAAAAAGATGAACACAGCAGTAATTTCACAAGAAAGCTAATGATTGCATTACTCCACTACTATTGCCCCGTACACGCCTCCTACTCCACACATAAAGTTATAGAATTGTCCATAATAAAAAAACAATTCATAATTAGTTCATTATACCACTACTTCCCTGTATATGCCTCCTAATCCACACATAAATATAAATAATTGTCCATAATAAATACACATTTCATAATCAGTTTGCTCCTCCATTACTCCCCCTGTACTCGCCTCCTACTCTGTACATCACTCTCCATTATACACACAGCACTCTATTCCCCAGGATGTCTACTGTTCTGTGCTTTCAACCATACAGTATTTAAATATTTTGAAGGACATTTAAAGAAGTCACCACCCTGTCACCAACTTAGCCCTCTTAACAGAACACAACCCCATAAGCCCCCATAAATCACAGAAGGTCTGCATGTCTCCAATAAGGTGGTGGTAAGTGAATTCCAGCTTTAATCGGCACTTCACCAGCACTTTAAACATCAGGAGCACATCGGTGGTCTTTGTGTTTTTCTCTTTGTTCCTCCTGGTTTTGAGGATTGAGAGTTTTGCTTGGCCCAGAAGATAATTTCCCAGCACACACTTGCTTCTCTGTCTCAGGGTATACTTAACACCAAAAATAAAGTGAAATTGAATATTGTGAAAGTGAATTTTGTGCCAGTAGTCAGACCACCCACCTCTTTTTCCTTTCCAGTCCCCATTCTGTGTTTGTCCAGCCGTCTGTGAATGATGTCACCTGCTCGGTCATGTGCTTTGGGAGTCCTCACTGCTGTCCCTGCTCCTAACAATGGCGTCACTACTTGTTTGAGTGATGCACACTATTTTTCTGAATGCATGCTACAATATATATGGCCATGGTTCAACAATTAATTAATGGACACATATTGCTGGTTCCATTAATGCTAATCAGTTCCTTCTTTGTCTTCTGCCTGTTGCAACAAATCTGTGCCTTTAGGTGTACTAATTTTGTATTTAGTCATTTTTAAAATGTATATTTGCATTTTATCTGAGGAATTGTCATAACACTCAGTGAAGAGCGCTACATGAAAATAAACTCAATTGAATCGAATGGCTTCCAGGCTTCCCGTCTTACTAGGAGCTGTGTGCTGTCTTTGCACCGATACCCAATGTCACTCAGTGCCAGTCAGAGCCACTGATCACCCAGACAGTGTCGTTAATCAGCTGCCGGGACAGGACGCTCTAGCTTGTGTAGTACAGTCAGTGCCGAGCTTCTGGAAAATCAGACACCGAGTCTGTGAGAAAATTGAAAAGAAAGTGGTGTAATGGAGTAAAGTGCCCCACAGGGAATTCATCGACGCGGATAAAAATAAAACGCACAAATGATGGCATGTACAAACTCCTCGTCCTACTTTGGAGGCTGACATGGTGTCATGTTAGGAACGTGAAGACCAAATGAAGCAGTGAAGAGATGCACTGATTGACTTAAGGAGAACAGGGAGGTGCTAGTTTGAGGGTGGTGGTGGTGGTGGTGGGGGGGGTCAACTGTGAGGTGGGGGTCACTGTAGAAAAATAAACTGAATTAAATTGAAACGGCAGCTTCTTACTCTTAGCTCAGGTCAGGTTAGGTTGGGGAGCATGCACTGGTACAGCGCATTGACGCAGCCACTACACGACAAAACAGCTTGGGACCCTAGTTAGCAACTCCCCAGGCAGACACGTGGTCAGGTCCCACCATCCAGTGTTATGTGGGTGTCCCCTTGGCCTGGTCCAGCCACTCGGTTCCTCAACAATGAGGATCCTGTGAGCTGGATTTCCTTCGGGGAATCGCGCCACATGGCCGTAGTGCCGTAACTGACGCTCCCTTACAATGCAGGTAATGTGCATCATTCGGGACTCCATGAGTAACACAAAGTCAAACCAGTGGTACCCAAGGATTCTCCTTAGAGACACCGTACCAAAGGAGTCCAGTCTTCGTCTCAGGTCACTGGATAGTGTCCATGTCTCGCAAGCATATAGTAAGACAGGAAGCACCAGGGCTCTGAAGACTTGGACCTTCATCCATTTGCAAAGATATCGGGAGCGTCACACACCTTTCCAGCGATTTCATGATCCCCCATGCTCTCCCAATCCATCTACTAACTTCATAAGAAAAGTCACCAGAGACATGAAGGTCACTGCCGAGGTAAGTGTACCTCTCAACAAGGTCAATATTCTCTCCGCAGACAGACACACTGCTGATGGCTGAGCCCAAGAGGTCATTGAAGGCCTTTAATGACCCTTAGTATTAGAGGGATTAAAGAAGTGAGTGATTTCAGAAGTCTCCCTGGTCAACTCAGTATCTTGATGTTTTTAGTGACTGCTATGCAGGGCGCTATATAAAGGCAATGAGCAATGTAGTGGGACCCTCTAAACAGCTCTGGCTATAAGCCCTTCTTTGCTAAATCCTCCATGTGGCTTTGTGTTGAATCCCCTGTGACAATGCAGCCTCTTTTCTTGAGTTTTATAGTGCCTTTACCTGGAGTGACCTAATCTTCAGGGGACACCATACTGACATCTCAGAATGCGTTTGACAGCTGAAAAACTCTGAGGCTATACCCAGACACACTGATGCAATGCTGACTCAGCGCTCTCTTGTAACAGTTTCTGCTGATTCAGGTGTAGACAGTGGGCCTCAGTTCTCCGGGGAAGATGCTCTTCCTGGCCGTGTATTGTACATCATGGCGACAGGTTGGCACAAAGCCACTGTGCTATCTGATAAGGCAGCAGGCAGCACTGCATTTCCAGAGGGCGTGTTTGTCTGTAAATCTGCCGACTGGATGAACTGGAGTTTCACCTCAGAGGCAGAGCACATGAGACAGCCTTACCTCATCTGACCCCTCATTATTTTATAAAGCTCCACCAGCAGCACTTGCACCATCATGTATCACTTAACATTACAAATAAAAGATAACTCAGGGCCTCAAGTGACCTTGGAGGACGAGCCAGGTCTCATCTTTGTCATTTAAAGCACTTAGGCTCCTTGGTCCCTTTATTCCATTATATCATTCAAAAAAAAAAAGAAAATGCAAAGCAGGCTGCATCTCAGCTCGGAGGAAAGAAAACAGGGAGGCTCCACTTACCCAAGCTTGTGCAAATCCACGAAGATGTCTGCCAGGAAGAAAGAGAGAGAAAGAGGAATTAACATTAAAGTTTAAACGAGTAGTAAGCACAGCGGCCAGCCTTAGAAAAAATCTCTTCATACCAGTCTGGTAAGTGGCCAGCCTCAAGATCGAGTTCTTCACGGAGATAAGGGAGCTCAGCCAGAGCCTCGGAGTGAACGCCATATGCACACATATGCCAAGTGAAGGTCGCCTGACCTTTTCCATATTGCCTCTTTGTTTGTCAAAAGCTTTTACACATCTTGCTCTTATTGCCTTTTTTCCACTTTGGTAAATTCAAGTCTCACTTCCATTGTGGACGTCGAAATCTGGCTAGTGGCTAACAGGAGGAGAGGAGACCCTGCTGATGGAAGTGTGGGGACCTAAAAACAATAGATCTAATGGAGATGCAGGGTGGCACAGGAGTCCAGGGCAGAGACTCCACCACTGGCATCAAAAGTGGCAGTGTAGTCACATCCTGCTTTGTTATTTGTATCCTCCGTGGTGTGCAAAAAACAGAAGGAATGGATAGATAGATAGATAGATAGATAGATAGATAGATAGATAGATAGATAGATAGATAGATAGATAGATAGATAGATAGATAGATACTTTATTAATCCCAAGGGGAAATTCACAATATGAATATAAACCAGTATATGACTGGTTTATGTTTTGGCATGTAGGCAAATGGCGCCCTTTCTATGACATGAGTTTGGTAAATAAAAGATTATTAAAATTTGAACCTCTGATGTAATATTAACTATTGTAATGGATGGTAGATAGGCATGGACTGGTGTCTCGATCAGGATGGCGTGTAATCCCTTACCTGGTTGTGAGGCCACCATACTGAATGGCCAAGAAGGATGGCACAGTATTCCCTTCTTCAGCCAGAAGATTAGCAGATGCCATCTTGGAAGTAGGTGCACTGGCAGGGATGCACCAAAGACCCTTACCTGGCTGGGAGGCTAGTATAATGGAGGGACATGGGGAGAAGCCTTATTTCAACTATTTTCTGCCCCAACACTCTAGGTGGCAGCATCCCTAGGGCTGTGATACCCATCTAGACACCTGCAGGGCTTGCTGGGAGATGTAGTCCTGTAGAGTAGCCCTGTTGAGTTCTGTGGTTGATGACAGGGGGTGCTGTAGGAATTTGTGAGGCCTGCGTTGTGGTGCTTCCATCTGACCCAGAAGTGCTTCCCATGGGTAATGCCCTGGCACCGGACATAATCCTGAGTCTGAGATAAAAGGATCCGCTCTACCCCTCTCAGGCGAGTCAGAGTCTGGAGAGGAGCTAGACAACACTTGCCTGGGAAGAGTGGAGAAATAAGAGAGAAGAGAGAAAGGGAATATCCGTGATTGTACAAAGTGTGAGAAACCTTTTGCAGGGTATTTTGGTTAATAAACCTGGTGTTTGAATCCAGGACTGTGATGTTGTGGTTGGGTTTGAGGTACTGCAATGCCCCCTACTGGTCATACTATATAACCTTCTGTTTGGAATCTGGTGGTTCAAATTCACATTCATGTATGCATTTTATGGGGACTGCAGATATACTGCAGATTTGGTTTAAGGAATTTTACAATCCTTGGTAAATGATGTCTAAAAACTAGCAGTTTACTGTAGAAGGGAGCATAAATGAATTGTAAAGAGAGACAAGAACACATATAAAGGGTCTGGGGCACCCATAGGCAAACCCTGTATATTGGCACAAAAGTCACAAATAAAACGTGTGTTAGGTGCACAGAGACTAATCCCACTAAAATCGGTTAGTCTGCCTCAGGATGGTGGTACTTCTGGTTAAGTTGAATTCTGGGAGGAAGAGGCAGGCACAGGTAGAACAGGGCCAGGAAGTGATGTCATGGGAGTCGGCATGTCAATCATTCTGCCTGCAGAGGGGAAAGAAGGAGAGAAACAGTTACAGCTTAGTGCCCTTGGCTGGCCCGGGGTAGCATTGCTATTATCTGAGCCTTTAAGTTGTTCCCCAAGTGTACTTGTGTGACAGAATATAATTTGGCTTAGTGTTTTAGTCCTGAGTATATTTTATTTACAAACACAAACATCTACTCTTTATATATAAAATCCTAAGCCTAAAAGTGCATTTTGTGCATTGATTTTATGTGACTTTTTTTGTCACGCTATAAATCGGGCTTATTATTGTTCTTTTCAGAATTTATCGAACTGTAATGTGATGTTGTTAGATTTTCAGATTCTTATTTCGTTTTTAAATTATAAATTAAAAAATCTCAAGAACTGACGTCTTAGAGGATTGAGACTTTGTGCCAAGAGATTTAACCATGCCCGGGACTGGAAATAAAAGACAAAGAGTAGGACAGCTGCTGTACAGGCTTTTAAATGTTTGAAGTGCCGCGCGAGATGCAGATCATGCGTCACGGCAGTAGTAGTAGCAGCAGCAGCAGCAAGCCAGCAGCTGATTGAGCAAGGAGGAGGTAAAAATAAAAACTGTATGTGTTTCCCTATTGTATCACCGTTTAAGAGGGGGTTTCAGAGGAGCGACTGCATCTCCTTGGGGTGCATTCAGCCCCCCTCTTCACAATGTGAGTGGCAGAGACGTGAAGTAGTTGGCATGTAGTGCAGGCCAAAGGGGTTGGCGAGCAAAGCGAACTGGGGCGAACCCCCTAGTAATTATATAAAAATTAGTTGTGCTATCCGTCAAATGCATGAATGTTTGCAGTGCACCATCTATTGGAATGTACTTTGTAATGAATGTTAGCAATATTTAGATCATTGAACTGGTAATTCAAACAGATGGCGCATCACAAATGTTTATGGTAATAAAATGCATTACTACAAATGTTTGTGATGTGCCATCTGTTGGAATGGAAAATGCAATGGATACGTGCTAGTTACATGCCATTTGGCATGGAAATCGTAAAAATAGTGTTACTATTTGTGATGCACCCACTGTTGGAATGACAAATGCAATGCATTTCAACAGAGGGTGCATCACAAACATTAAACTCTTGCACCTCTTTAACTTCTTATTTAAGGCTGGGTGGTAGTTAGCACTGACAGTTCACCTCTCCAGTGTTCCATTTTTTCCTTTTTAATAAATGTGCAGAAATTTCTCAAATCCTGCTTTTGCTTTGTCAATCTTGGGTATTGAGTTATGAATGATGAAGGAGGGTGGCACGGTGGCGCAGTGGTAGCGTTGCTGCCTCGCAGTAAGGAGGTCTGGGTTCACTTCCCAGGTCCTCCCTGTGTGGAATTTACATGTTCTCCCCGTGTCTGCGTGGGTTTCCTCCTGGTGCTCTTGTCTCTTCTCACAGTCCAAAGACATGCAGGTTAGGTGCAATGGTGATCCCAAATTGTTCCTAGTGTGTGCTTAATGTGTGTGTGTGTGTGTGTGTATGTGTGCCCTGCCCAGGGATTTGTTCCTGCTTTGCGCCCTGTGCTGGCTGGGACTGGCTCCAGCAGACCCCCCTGACCCTGTGTTAGGATATAGCGGGTTGGATAATGGATGGATGGATGGATGGATGATGAAGGAAAAACATGAACTGAAATGATTTTAGCACAAGACTGCAACATAACCACATATGTAAAAAGTGAAGGGGTTTTCATACTTTTTGAAGGCACTCCATACCGCATAGCACAACATCTAACTTTTCCATCCATCCATCCATCCATCCATCCATCCATCCATCCATCCATCCATCCATCCATTTTCTAAACCTGCTTTTTCCAGCAGAGGCTCATGGGCAGCCTGACCTTATTCAGGTCACACTGAGCGCAAGTCAAGAATCAACCATACCTAGTCCCTCTTATAGCCACACTGACCACTAACTGCCCAGCTCTTCTGGCCTGCACATGGGCATGGAGCAGACACCACAGGTTGGGATTTGAACCTGCATTCCAGAAACTATAAGACTGCAGCCTATGCCCTGCAGCAGTTTGTCACTTTTACTGTGTCCCAGTACTCACCACCATAACAAATGTCATTTGTTTCCCAGCAGTCTGCTCACATGCATAGCTCGTCAAACTTGCCAGGATATAAAGAAAATGTAATAAATAAACCTGCACCAGTAGGAGTGGTGTGTGTCTCTGACCTGTGCTGTTCAAGACATCAGGGCCAGAGTGACACATGTCTGCGTCTGGTGAGATGATGAGCGCTCATTCCCTGGGCTCCAGTGATTCTTGGCATGCACAGGCCTGCCAGTCAGTGCCAGGCTGCTCCTTGAAAAATGACTGGCAGTTGCCTATTGGAAGTTCTGCCAAGTGGTTTGTGTTTTCTGTAGAAAAGCACATGAAAGTCAGAAGAGAATAAAGCAACATTTTTGGGAAGTAGCAAGTGCGCGGAAAGCCGCCGTCACAGGCGCCAAACTCAGAGATTGCCTTTGGAAATGGTGGCTGTCAGAGCAACTCAAACGCCCGTGTGTGTGCCACTTCAGGGCTACCCAGCTAATTTGCATGTTTGAGGCTTGGCGACGCTCCGAAGGTGCTAAGAAACAAAACTGAAAAACAGAAAATGAAATATTAATAAGGGGTACGCTATGCAGAAAAAATAAATAAATAAAAAAACAAAGCAGGTGACAGTCATGTCTATGTATGTGAATGTGACAACGCAGGGCTGCCTCGTCTCATCAAAGCCACTGGGCTGCCACAGTGATGCCATTGTGAGCTGGCAAGCAGCCCTTTGTTGTGAGTCCCTAAAACACGTAATCCCAAAAACACCTCCACTAGAGGGGGATATCGTCGTCAAACCCCGGCTAGTAATAGAGCAAACACAAAGATTTATTTCTAACAAAATTGCACTGTCCCAATATTGTAAAGCTCCAGAAAGCACAAGAGGCAAGCAGATACTGTAAAGGTAACTCCAATAAAGCAAACAAATTTTGAAGTATGGTCAAAAACAGAGTAATAAGGTCAAAAAATGCAAAGAATCATCAAGCACCAAACATCACAAAGATACACTCACCAAACTCCCAAGCAAATTAGAAGTGAATCACCAGGAATTATGGGAGACACTCCGGATTTATAGTTCCTGGGTTTGATTGGCAGGTGGCCCCATCTCTTGTGGAACCGCTCATAAAACATATGGAACATAACCAAGGCATAGCATACAATGCAGATAAAGAAACATTAACATAAATAAATGATTCAAAAAATATACAAATAGAACATAAAACATGGATTTGAACCCCACTCCAGCCAGAGGGGGAACTCTGGCAGAAATAAAACACCCTTCGTGTGGTTTTAAAATGCGTTACAGTGGCGGCAGTGGGCATCTCAGGATAAGGAGTCAGGTCATTGCCTCTGTTCTTGGTAACACTCCCAAAATCTGTTTATTCCAAGCAATGCTATTCACTTGTCTGCTGGACAGCTCCATACAGAGATGACCTTTGGTCCTCCAAGTTGGCTACCTGGCACGCTTGGCACACACACACACTGTTCGAGAGCAGCTGTGTCACTCGCATGCTTCACTTTGACAGAGTGACCTTGTCAAAGGCTGCACTGCCTGACTTGCACCAGATGTTATCCTGAACTAACTTCACAGACCAAGTCTAGTGTTTTTGCATTTGTGCATTTTGAGATGATCCTCATGCTGTTTTCACCACTTCTGCTTCATCCGTGTGGAGCTGTTGTCCTGGTTGCCTCAACAGCTGTTCAGCTGTCACTCCATGAATGACTTTGTCTGGGTCATCTCTAGGTCTGTAAGTTTGGACGTCGATGGATATTTTTTATTAAATCTACAGAGAAAATTGTTGATGCCGGTGGCTGTTGGTTTAAATGAGTGGCCCATCAAAATTATGTAATCAAGCTAAGGAATGGAGGATGTTGGTGTCTGATAAACAGGGGGCACCACTGAATGATATAAACAGGTAAGTTTATAATTGGGCTTTGGGACACTAAGCACAGTGCCTTTGGATTTTGGGTGTCTCGCCAACTGACGGAGGAAGAGTTCCTGAGAATTGTATCCACTAAACTAAACAATTCAAGGGTTACATAATGGGTCTTTGAAGCTGCAAAGTCATTGTTAGAAGATGTTGGGTGTCTTCTAACACTAAGGAGAGCTTTTCTGACTAGGGGTACTTGGGCTTTGGGGTTGGAAGTACAGTGTCTTTGGACTTTGGGTGGCTCATCAATTGATGGAAGGGGAGTTCCTGAGAACTGTATCCACTAAACTGAACAATTCAAAGGTTATGTAGTGGGTCTCTGAAGATGCAAGTTAGCGTTAGAAGAGGTTGGGTGTGCTTTTCTGATAGGGAGTACCAATTGGAAGTTTAAGCTGGAAGTTTACAGTTGGGCTTTGGGATTGCAAGTGTAGTGTCTTTGGATTTTGGGTGTCTCATTAACTGATGGGGAGTGAGTTCCTAAGAAGAGTATACAGTGCATCCGGAAAGTATTCACAACGTATCACTTTTTCCACATTTTGTTATGTTACAGCCTTGTTCCAAAATGGATTAAATTCATTTTTTTCCTCAGAATTCTGCACACAACACCCCATAATGACAATGTGAAAAAAGTTTACTTGAGGTTTTTGCAAATTTATTAAAAATAAAAAAAACTGAGAAATCACATGTACATAAGTATTCACAGCCTTTGCTCAATACTTTGTCGATGCACCTTTGGCAGCAATTACAGCCTCAAGTCTTGTTGAATATGATGCCACAAGCTTGGCACACCTATCCTTGGCCAGTTTCGCCCATTCCTCTTTGCAGCACCTCTCAAGCTCCATCAGGTTGGATGGAAGCGTTGGTGCACAGCCATTTTAAGATCTCTCCAGAGATGTTCAATCGGATTCAAGTCTGGGCTCTGGCTGGGCCACTCAAGGACATTCACAGAGTTGTCCTGAAGCCACTCCTTTGATATCTTGGCTGTGTGCTTAGGGTCGTTGTCCTGCTGAAAGATGAACCGTCGCCCCAGTCTGAGGTCAAGTCTGAGGTTTTCATCCAGGATGTCTCTGTACATTGCTGCAGTCATCTTTCCCTTTATCCTGACTAGTCTCCCAGCCCCTGCCGCTGAAAAACATCCCCACAGCATGATGCTGCCACCACCATGCTTCACTGTAGGGATGGTGCCAGGTTTTCCCCAAACGTGACGCCTGGCATTCACACCCAAGAGTTCAATCTTTGTCTCATCAGACCAGAGAATTTTCTTTCTCATGGTCTGAGAGTCCTTCAGGTGCCTTTTGGCAAACTCCAGGCAGTGTGCCATGTGCCTTTTACTAAGGAGTGGCTTCCGTCTGGCCACTCTACCATACAGGCCTGATTGGTGGATTGCTGCAGTGATGGTTGTCCTTCTGGAAGGTTCTCCTCTCTCCACAGAGGACCTCAGGAGCTCTGACAGAGTGAACATCGGGTTCTTGGTCACCTCCCTGACTAAGGCCCTTCTCCCCCGATCGCTCAGTTTAGATGGCCGGCCAGCTCTAGGAAGAGTCCTGGTGGTTTCGAACTTCTTCCACTTACGGATGATGGAGGCCACTGTGCTCATTGGGACCTTCAAAGCAGCAGAAATTTTTCTGTAACCTTCCCCAGATTTGTGCCTCGAGACAATCCTGTCTTGGAGGTCTACACACAATTCCTTTGACTTCATGCTTGGTTTGTGCTCTGACATGAACTGTCAACTGTGGGACCTTATATAGACAGGTGTGTGCCTTTCCAAATCATGTCCAATGAACTGAATTTAACACAGGTGGACTCCAATTAAGCTGCAGAAACATCTCAAGGATGATCAGGGGAAACAGGATGCACCTGAGCTCAATTTCGAGCTTCCCGGCAAAGGCTGTGAATACTTATGTGCTTTCTCAATTTTTTCATTTTTAATAAATTTGCAAAAATCTCAAGTAAACTTTTTCACGTTGTCATTATGGGGTGTTGTGTGTAGAATTCTGAGGAAAAAAATGAATTTAATCCATTTTGGAATTAAGGCTGTAACATAACAAAATGTGGAAAAAGTGATGCGCTGTGAATACTTTCCGGATGCACTGTACATTAAGCTGAATGATTCAAGAGATATGTTATGGCCTTCAAAACTGTGAAGTCAGCGTAAGAGGATGTTGAGAGTCTCATCAGAGCTAAGGAGAGCTTTTCTGACAGTGAATACCGCTTAGTACTATAGACTGTAAGTTTATAGATGGGTTTTGGGATTGTAAGCGTGGTTTCTTTGGATCTTGGGAGTCTCATCAAGTGATGGAGAGTGAGTTCCTGAGCATCGTATCTAAGAAGCTGATCGATTCAAGAGTTATGTAACGGGTCTTTGAAGCTGGAAAGTTAGTGGTAGAAGATGCTGGATGTCTTTTCAGAATAAGGACCGCTTGTCTGACAGGGAGGACCATTAGCAAGTTTAGGCTGTGTTGCAGTTGAGGCCCCTATCGACCTCTTGAACCCTCAGGTACCACTCCAAACATTGGGTAAAAATCCAATTATTATTTATTTTATAATAATGTGCACAAAGCACCCTCCACTCCACACTACTCATACAATCAATACACTATAATAACCAATCCTCCTCTCCCAGACGCATTGCCACCCTTCCACCTAGCTCAGCTAGACGTCTGGGATTTCCCATAGTCCTTTTATAGTCGTTGACTTGGAAGTGTTTCACCCTCTCTGTCCACGTGACTAGGAACACTTCCAGGTCATATAAAAACTCCACTTCTTCACCCCGGAAGCACGTCGTTCCTTCCGGTCATGTGTTCATGACGCACTTCCGGGTTATAGGGCACGTAGCACTCTGTGAGCCTTCCTGCAGCGACTCCTGGCGGCCCCGACGTTATCCAGCAGGGCTGTGTATTAAAACTCCATAGTCCACGATGCCATGCTGGAACTCGGGGCATCCCTATGTTGCAGGTAGGGCTCCATCCAGCGGCTTGGAGGTGTTGGCCGGAATATATGGTCGGCAATCCCTCACAGCTGTAAGTTTACATTTGGGCTTTGGGATTGAAAGCGTGGTGTCTTTGGATTTTGGGTGTTTCATCAACTGATGAGGAGCAAGTTCCTAAGAATTGTATACATTAAGCTGAACGATTCAAAAGTTATGTAATGGGTCTTTGGAGATTAAAGTCATTGATAGAAGATGTTGGGTTCCTTCTCAGACTAAGAAGAGCTTTTCTGATAGGGAGTAGCACTCTTAGAGTTATAGAATGGGTTTCGGATTCCTGAGGATTTTTTTACGTCTCAATGACACCAAGGAGAGAGTTTCTGACAGGTGGACTTTAGGACTGTAAGGTTTGGCTCAATGGATCTTAGATATCTCACCAACATGACTGATCAAAAGAGTTCTAGAGAGTAGGAGATGAACAACTGATCTTATAGTGTTATGTGATGGGACTTTGAGCACCATATGGTTGATGTCAAAGCTTTTTGGGTGTCTCAATAGACTTTGGGTAAGATAATCCCCGATTGGGGACATAAATGAGCTGATTGGTCACTCTTAGAAGTATTCAATGGGTTTCGGAGTCCTGAAGACTATTTCGATCTCAGTAAGGAGAACATTTTTGAAAGGAACACTTCGCCATTAGACTTGACTTGACTTGACTTGAGTTGCGTAGTTGGCCTTTAGTAAGTATAAAGATGGGGACATTGGATCTCAGGTGTCTCACTGACAGACTGATCAAAAGGGGAGTCACTGATCTCATAAAGTTATGTGAGGGAGGCTTTGTGGGAAAAGGGCAGAGTGAAATAATCAGACATGAGACACGTGTCTCTCACTAGGGGGCACCGCTGGACTGAGTGACAACTTCTCAGGTGTTACATAATGAACCTTTAAGAATTATAAGGTCAGCATCTAAAGATGTATAAGTGTCTCAACAGGCTAAGGTAGAGAGTGAATGACAACGACGCCACTGAGCTGAACAAGAACTTTAAGAATTAAATAATAATGCGTCTCGGGCCACAAGTAGCCAGTGTTAGAGGATTTACGGTGACTCAGTAGACCTAATAAGAAAGAAATTTTTACAGGGCAATGAGCCAAAAAAAAAACTCTCTGGATTATATAAAGGAATGTGGCTTTGAGTCCAAGAAACCATCACCAGAGGATTTTGGGGTGTCTCAGTAGACCTAAGACACTGAGCTCAACAAGAATTCTCTGAATTTTATGATGTGACTTTGAGGCTGCAAAGACAGTATCAGAGGATTTTTGGGGGTCTCAGTGGACCATAGAGAAGAGAGATTGTGATACTGAGCTGAACAGGAAGCCCTTGAATTACATAATATGGCTTTGAGGCTGAAAAGATCAGTATCAGAGGATTTTGGGGGGCTTGTTTGCAATGGTGATGGACAGGTTGACAGACGCGATTAGACAGGAGTCCTCATGGACTATGATGTTTGCTGATGACATTGTGATCTGTAGCGATGATAGGGAGCAGGCTGAGGAGACCCTGGAGAGGTGGAGATATGCTCTAGAGAGGAGAGGAATTAAGGTCAGTAGGAACAAGACAGAATACATGTGTGTAAATGAGAGGGAGGTCAGTGGAATGGTGAGGATGAAGGGAGTAGAGTCAGGGAAGGTGGATGAGTTTTAATACTTGGGATCAACAGTACAGAGTAATGGGGATTGTGAAAGGGAGGTGAAAAAGAGTGCAGGGTGGAATGGGTGGAGAAGAGTGTCAGGAGTGATGTGTGACAGACGGTTATCAGCAAGAGTGAAAGGGAAGGTCTACAGGACGGTAGTAAGACCAGCTATGTTATATGGGTTGGAGACGGTGACACTGACCAGAAAGCAGGAGACAGAGCTGGAGGTGGCAGAGTTAAAGATGCTAAGATTTGCATTGGATGTGACGAAGATGGACAGGATTAGAAATGAGGACATTAGAGGGTCAGCTCAAGTTGGATGGTTGGGAGACAAAGTCAGAGAGGCGAGATTGCTTTGGTTTGGACATGGAGAGGAGAAATACTGGGTATATTGGGAGAAGGATGTTAAGGATAGAGCTGCCAGGGAAGAGGAAAAGAGGAAGGCCTAAGAGAATGTTTATGGATTTGGTGAGGCAGGACATGCAGGTGATGGGTGTAACAGAGCAAGATGCAGAGGACAGAAAGATATGGAAGAAGATGATCCGCTGTGGCAACCCCTAACAGGAGCATCCGAAAGAAGAAGAAGAAGAAGTAGACCTAAGAGGAGAGAGAGAGCGAGAGTGTGACAGGGGTACCAATGAACTGAATAAGAACTCTCTGAAGTATATAATGTGGCTTTGAGGTTGAGAATTCAGCTTCAGAGGATTTTGGGGGTCCCAGTAGACATAAGGAGAGAGAGGGAGAGAAAGAAGTGTTGTCACAGAGTTATAGAGTGTGATTGTGGGACAGCAAGAAGGCTGACATCAGAAGGTCTCCTGGGTGTCATAAGGCAGTGATTATCATGCACACCGGCTGCTCCTTCAGTTTACTTGTTTCCTGGACTTGATTCATTAGAACTTTGTCATTGCTCTAATTCACACCTCGGTACCGCGTGTTCTCCATGTTGGTTTTAAGTTTCCCTTGAGCCCGCCTGTCTCCATGAAGTCCTCACCGACTGTAAATGATCTTTTCCACAACAATAATCATTAACACTAGTGCCGTATATTCTGAGGTTTTTCATAAACCAAGCTGTTTGATCTTAAGGGTAGTAAAAGAGGGCAGCTGTGCACAAGACAAGGCGCTTTAATTGTGGCAGTTGTGTTTAATGATATAAATGATCATCTTCTGAGCTGGAAGCTTGGAATACAGCTGGCTGGTTTAATGCAAGGAGAAAAAAAAATGAAGCCAGCACACGCACAAAAAATAAAACTGGCAGTGGTCTGCAGCCAAATCCCCAAAGAAGCCTTTGTGTACCTAGCCAAAGATAATGAGGTGATTATTGGACGCTCGACTTGGGCATGGATGCTTGGATGGCAGATCGACTGGAAGTGGGCATGGATGCTTGGATGGCAGATCGACTGGAAGCTGCACAAAAGCATGTGAGGGTAAGGACACGGGGGGGCAGCCACTTCACAAGCAGGGAGCAGGTGAAGGGACCTGCCATTTAATGAAGACGGCCTGCACTAGTAGACCAAGAAAGGAGAGCGCTTGTTAGAGTGCCATCACCTGGCATTTCAGGGATAGGAGGCAGATGAAGGCAATAAGGATAAGTGCAGGCATTTGAAAGTTTTCTGCATTTTATAGTGCCTGATAAATATGAAACTCATCATAAAGTATTTAACAGATGCGGCATGATAACATCTTCATTGGCATCAATGGCTGGTGAAGCATCTCACTTAAGGGCCACACAATAAATCACTGGTGTTGTTTGGAAACATTGTGAATTATAGTGCCTTTTGGTTACGATATAACTATAGTACACATAAATAATATAGTAGCACATGTTTCCATCTTATTATAATGATGTTGATTTCCTAACTCAGGGTCACTCAGTGAATCATTAAACTTAAAGCCTCGTTCATTATACGTATTGCACATTTCTGTTATCGGAAAGTACTTAACAATTACAGGACAGACCTTTCCATATCATGAAAATGGGATTGATTTGCAGCGAGGTGCCTCACTCAGGCCCACACAACAAGTCCTCAGTGCTGATTAACCACAATGTGCAGTATATAGTGCCTTTTGTAAAAGACTGCACTATTAAAACAGAAGTGACTGGTGTTAAATCAGCAGACAATCCCGTGAATTATAATTCACAGCCCAACAAACAAAAATGTTTTTCTTGGTGTCTTGGTTTTTAGGCCTGCTCCAGGGGTTATCTGGGGCGCTGATTCAGAAAATTGCATTGGATAGACTGCATCAGCTGTAGTTTCTTACATACGATTAAATTGGTCGTTCCACCAGGATGAAAGAAGATGACAACACCATCTCTTTAGTCTTGGAAAAGATAAATTACCAAGAACATCAATGGGTGATTGTGTAGAGTTGAAGATGGTTCATTTTCTTCTATTTCAACAAAGTGGCTACCCAAAGTATCCTTGCTTTTAATGTCATTGGGATAGTAGAACCAAACATGAACATTAGGCAAGAAAAGTTGGCCTCCAAGGGAATATATGGTGGTTGGAGGACAAAATATAATCAGTGAAACTTTGGTACAATACAATATCTACTGTTGAATTCTGCTCTGTACTTGTAATATATATTGTATTGAGGATTACTTGTGTTCTGTTCTGTTGACCCCCTTCTTTTTGACACCCACTGCACACCCAACCTTACCTGGAAAGGGGTCTCTTCTTGAACTGCCTTTCTCAAGGTTTCTTCCATTTTAGTTCCCTGCAAGGGTTTTTGGGGAGTTTTTCTTTGTGTTCTTAGAGAGTCAAAGATGGGGGGCTGTCAAGAGGCGGGGCCATTAAGGCGCTTCTTCTGTGATTTTGGGTTAAACAAAAATAAATTGTATTGTATTGTATTGTACTTCAGTGTTTAAACATTAAAAACATGCTGTACAGCAAAGATTAATCAACACAAACGTTTGAACAATATAACATATGTAAACCTTGAAAAACACCAAAACTTCAACATATAAATGATACTCAATTGACAAACCATACAGATGGAGATGGCACAGTAGGAAATTACTATGAATTATTTATTATTAATCAAGTGTTTAACACATACATTTGCAAAATTTCTTTGCAGAGAATTGAGTTGAAGTGACGTTAACATATGTTTTTACGTTATGTCTGAGGTGAGACACAAAAATAACCAAACTGGTAAAAAAAATATTTATTGATGAATTACTGCATTCTAAAACATTGTCACCTTTTACGTACTCCACCTCCCGATGTCAACACTGCTCCATACGTATCTTCTATTGATTGAAACAGTGCTGAAAGTCTTCTTGCTTGAAGCTCTTCTTGCCGTTTCTGTCTTCACTTCATCCATTAAAGAAAAATGTGTTCCCTTCAGGTCACTTTGATTTTCGGGAACAAGTAATAATCACAAGGCTAAATCGGGCGAATAGGGAGGATGATCGAGGACAGGAATGTTTTTGTCAGTCAAAACTGCTTTACGGAGAAAGAAAAAATTTGTGAGAAATTCGATGTTGATCCACTGTTCGATTTTTTCACCCGACATTATCGCGGCAACTCGTGTAGCGATTGTTGTGCAGATGCTGACTAGTCTTTTCATGGGATATACCTAGCCAATGTCCACTTATAACACAATAAATACTATACTAAACTATAAATATTTGTAATTTATTGACAGCAAGTCACAACATGCATAGATTAGCATGGGGCCCCCAGGCAACTGCTCAACATGCCCATGCGTTAAGACAGCCCTGCTGTTGGTGCTTGTCAGAAGGAGTAGAGTCTAGCAGTGGATCTCTATGTCAACACCAGGCAACCTCATTTCCAATGTCCATAACATACGTCAATGGTCCTATCACTTGTTGCCATGATTGACTATTGTTGCGACAGTCGTGAGCCAAAACCTTCTGGCCACGCACACGGAAGGTACATAGGGGTTGTGACTCTTGACTCTGATTCCAGGTGGCCTGCGTTTGTTGTACGTGTCTGCGTATGCCAAGTTGCATCAAGTCCAAGCGGGATCTCAGGAGCATTGCAGGTGTTTGTCCTGTGGTCGAATGGGTTTGGGGTAAGGATAGGGTTGGGTGCTGTCACGATAAGCCAGTAAGAGCTTGGACACTTTGTGCTGCAGTGATATTCCCTCAGATGACGTTACCATAATGGATTGTTTGAAGGACTGCATGAAGCGCTGAGCAACACCAGGGTGGTAGGGTGCTGGCTACCGTTATCATTTAACTGTTTGTTCTGGTATTCCTGTATGAGAGAACTAAATATGTAGGAGTTCCGCAGTCTTTATTTGGTCACGTTTATGAAAGCAAAAATGCTCTGCAATCACAAGTGGTTTAGGATTCAAGTGATTTCTGCAAAACTTCCATAGTTTGGTTGAATGTCACTAAACTGTGAAGCTAATTGTAGGTTTTAGCTCCCGTTATGCTAAGTAACACGGCAACTTTCTTTTCATCATCAATCTTGTTCGCCAGGCATATCCCTATCCACTAGGGGGCCTCACTTCCCACTTTCTTTCTTTCTTTCTTTCTTTCTTTCTTTCTTTCTTTCTTTCTTTCTTTCTTTCTTTCTTTCTTTCTTTCTTTCTTTCTTTCCCAGGCTCTAAGTGTGTGGCAGCAGTGTGTACTTTTGCATTCTCAAAGCCTCGCTGCTAGTTGGGCTCCTGGGACCGCTGTGGAGATATTGCTTTCTAAATTAACTGCTGGCAGAAGTGCACCCACAGTTGGCGTGGAGGCTCGTTGCCTTGATTATAATGATAGCTCGGCCAGGGAGATGGAGTTCTTTATGGCGGGTGTCAGGGGGGGCCTGCAGTAATACACAGTTTTTGTCATTTTGGAAGCTACACAGTGGAAAAAAGCGGTGCACAGCCCTGTTGTTTAAATGTTTTTTTATGTCAATTTTGCACAACTATGTTTACTTGTGATGTGCTGCAGTTTTCATGGTTGTTGTTATCTGATTGGCTTTGGACTAAAGATGTGAAATACAAAAAAAGAATTTGTTGAACTAAGGAATGAGGGATGGGAAGACTGGAAGGTCTCATGCCCTCTATATGGCACTATCCAAACCATAGATGTGGACTCGTCCATGTGCCCATTTAACTTACTGATGTCAGAGGGGCTCATTCCCTGGAAACCCGTTTGTTGCAAGGTTTGAACCTCCATCACGTTTTGATGGACATCTTTCCAGCCCCAAAGACATATGTGTTAGCTTGATTGGTGAGAGACACTTGGCCCTTTTGTATACTGGTGTGTGTTGGAGTGGACCCTACCACAGACCCTGCACCCCAAGCTGTCGGGAAGGGTAACCTTGGGCCCTTACAAGCCTGTGCCATGATTGTGTTTATTGCTAATTATTTAGTACACTTTTGTACTTGTTTTGGTGTTAATGAGGTTGAGGATTCTGCTCCTTTTATTACATGCTTGAATTTTGTAATGATTTAGATGACATGTTTTGTTTTGTAATATCTTTATCCACCATTTTAGGTCCTCAGTTGCTACCATTTCATAATCCTGTTGTTAGGTCAGCTTTCCTGCGTTTCTAGGGGTGTGGCCTCTGAGGTCATGACCTGTACTTAATTGACACAAAAGGATAGGAGGACGGTTGGGAAGGCATTTTCTTATCCGATCTGCAAATGTGGAAGCTCTCAAAAAAGCCTTGTGCAAAACATCTCATGTGTTGTTTTTGGTTTTGCTTGTCCTTTCGACGTCAACTTTTGTTTCTCGTTTTGGCTTCAGTTTTTTTTGGTCTTGTACCCTTTTTGGCTTCCTATGTGCATCTATTGGTCATGGTTAAAATGTTTATCTGCCGGTTCGCTGACAGAACAGCCTGAAACATATTGTTTTTAAATTTTTATGTACTATGATGACAAAAAATGTTCCAAATATTTCCATGTAAACTTAATTTGTACTGATGAAATAAGAACAGTTGTGTCCTGGAGGATGGGTTACTTTAC
This sequence comes from Erpetoichthys calabaricus, assembly GCF_900747795.2. Taxonomy (NCBI): domain Eukaryota; kingdom Metazoa; phylum Chordata; class Cladistia; order Polypteriformes; family Polypteridae; genus Erpetoichthys; species Erpetoichthys calabaricus. The sequence goes on from NC_041404.2 coordinate 40,356,072, forward strand.
TGGGAGACTGCAGTTTGTGCAGCTTAAGAACTGTGTATCTGACATGGTCATGAGTATCACAATGGTTGATACGCAGGGATCTGTACTGGCTCCATTACTGTTTATCATGTTCACTTCAGACTTTAGGTACGTTACTGAGTCATGACATCTGCTGGAATGTCCGAAAGACACAGCCATAGCTGGATGTATCAGTAGTGGACAGAAGACTGAATACAGAATACATTTTTGGCCTGTGAAAGCCTTCAAGCATGTCTTCCAAGTTTGGGGCCAGGCTGCCTGGGGTGGGCCCTATTCTGATGGAGATAAATCAGGTTCTACTTGTGTTTACCCCTTTTTCTCCAGTGTTGCTGTGTCCTCCCTAGTAGAGCATATTAGCAGAGTCAAAATTAACAAAATGTCAAGATGAGGTGTTGCTGTGATGTGATATTTTGCATATAAGTTGATAAATATTTTGTATGTCTTTATTTGTAACTTAGGCAAAGCAATGTAATATTAGTGTTACATTAGTGAGAAGCATTCATGTTTACCCCCCCCCTTTTAGGAATTTAGAATTTTATGACACAGTTGGGGGGATGTGCCTCAGACAAGTTTGGCTAATGTTTCTCTGAAGTCTCTCAACCCCCACACAAAGTCAGACTGTCTAACTGCCAAGCTTTACCTTAACATATGATTTTGGGGGATGGCAGATGTTAAGATGTTCTTTGCCCCATTGGTCTTAAGTATGGCTGTTTGGAACTGGCTTGTATCAGAAGCCTTTAAGTACCATGACGTCCTATTGGCTATAGGGATTGGACAGAAAATCTATAAATTTGCTTGTTTACTTCACACTCTCTCTCTTACCAAACTGATGCATGAACTGAAAAGGACAACACAATGAAGAGCACATCTCGGCAGCCATATTGAGACAGGCATGCGGCCTGTTCTAAAGAAAGCTGACCACCAATGATGCCTTAACTAGAGACATTTTTAAGTAACTAGCAAGTCTGTGTGCCGCCTGAAACTACACATGAGCATTTAATCAGGTTGTACGGTTGCCAATATTCAAATGTACTTTGCATATTGTTATTATTTATGAATATTATCAATAATACATTGTTTAAATTGCAACTAAACTCCTGCTTGTCTTTTACTACACCTAATTGCCTGAGGTTATAGATGTAGAAGAGAAGGTGGGGAGAAGTTATATACTATAATACCTTATAGTAAAAGAATCCTTCGTAAAGAGTCGGGTGTTTTTCGATGTACTGGCTAAATTACCCACCACTACCTGATCATTCTGACCCCGAAAGAATCCCCTGTCTCTCATTTGACTAATTATCTCTTACCCCTTCACCACCTAACATCTAATGTGTGGTGAGCGTACTGCAAAAATGGCTTCCGTTGCATCATCCACATGAATGCTGAACATTAATGGTGGTTGAAGTGGCTCCCAACTCACTAGGTAAAGTGCTTTGAGAAGTGAGAAGAGCCCAGTTTAAATGTAAATAATAATAATAATAAATCATCATCATCACTATTAAAAGCATCAAGCACTTCACCAAATAACCTTAAGTGTTATGCAAGGATCTGTATTTTTGCGTGTGTTATGTTTTATTATTTTTAATTAATCTCATAATATTATGTTTAATATGATGTATCAAGTCTTGAAATACAACTCCATTCCTTGTGCTTTGTGGGTGGAGCCCCAGGAGGCGGGGCCACCCTGACATCACTCCTCCTGATCCCGCCCTCTGGCTATTTAAGGCCACAGCTCAATAAGCTCAAATCAGGAGAACATTGTTTGTAAAGGAGTTGTAAGTATTGTTATTTTCTTGTGATTTTTCTGGTTTCTTGTATCATTTTGTTTACTGTATGTCCCTGGCTTTGTTGTAGGAGGACCTTTTAGGCATTTCCTCTTTTCCTATTTTTGCTCTTTTGAGCATGTTGCTTGTATTATTCTATTTTGTCTAATAAATCCTTCATTCATAAAAAAAATTATCTGCACAAGCTAAGGTTTTTGGTTATCCTCTGCTTTTGATGTGTTTTTTGGGACTTGTTATTTTACCAGCATGCCTTGTTTGGGGTTTGCTAAACCTGCAGTTATCAGTTTTGAGAATCAGTTAGCTGGATTTGGGGTTAGTCTCATTGGGCAGTCTGGCTTAAGTTATGGCCCTGCCTTTGTGGTCCTTTTAGGAGGCCTCACCTCCATTTTGCTACGTTTAGGACTCCTAATCAAAACACAGTGGGCCCCAAATATACTGAGATAGAGGTGGAACAATGTTCACTGGATTGTGAGGTTGCCCTATTAATTCGAGAGGTAGACAGATCTAAAGCAATGAGATTAAAAAAGGAGTGATCGCCGATTGTCAGAAATAGAAACTTTGGGAGATTTCCTTTGAGAGGATTTTGAAGTGGGTTAAAACAGGTACATATATTGTCAAGAGAAATGAACATTAGCGAGAACGTAAAGTACACTTTTTTTTTTCAAAATAAAAGATTGGGAAAAGGAGAGCACAAGTGTTAGTCCAATAATCATGGACATTATGCATCGTTTAGTGTTCAGGCTTCCAGAGATGCCTTCTTTCAAGGAGGTCTTTGCTCTTCTTTCTCTGTGTTCATATATGAGTGTCATGTTATGTTTAAATTGATGTACCCTGTCTTGAAATACAATTCCATTCCTTGTACATTGTGGGTGGAGCCCTAAGAGGTGGGGCCACTGTGACATCACTTCTTCTGGGCCCGCCCTCTGGCTATTTAAGGCTGCAGCTCAGTAAGCTCAAATCAGGAGAACATTGTTTGTAAAGGAGTTGTAAGTATTGTGGTTAAGTAGCCCACTAGGAAGAAAAGGAAGGTATTTGGGGGCAAGGTGGAAGTGACCTTAGTATGGGTTTGTGTTCTGGACTGCAGGCAAAAGGAGAGAGGCCATTAGTGATTGCTTTCCTTCCAGCCCTGCCCGAGACTTTTCCTCCATAGTGCTGTGTCGATGCTCCCAACTCATTTGCCCAACTCATATATTGTGGCCAGAAAGAGGCGATCAGGAGCAGTCCATGAACCCAACATAAGGCTTAAGTTTATTTCATCCATCCATCCATCCATCCATCCATCCATCCATCCATCCATCCATCCATCCATCCATCCATCCATCCATCCATTATCCAACCTGCTATATCCTAACTACAGGGTCACATGGGTCTGCTGGATGCAATCCCAGCCAACACAGGGCGCAAGGCAGGAAACAAACCCCGGGCAGGGCGCCAGCACACCGCATAAGTTTATTTCAACAAAATAAAAATAAACATAGTACAGTAGAGTCTAGAATAGTATTGCTCTCTTAGATGCAAGAGCTTCCATGGTACCAAAAGGTGCCTGGTTTGTGGCTGGCAGGAGGTACTGAGCCATGGCATGACAGAGTGAATTACCGGATTGATGCAACTGTCCACCAGAGAGTCTTATGGCCCAACTCCCACTATGTACACTATGCAGGGCCGGATTTTCCTATAGGCTAACTAGGCTTCAGCCTAGGGCCTCAAGATCAAGAGGGGCCTACATTCAAATTGTTAGCAAAATTTTATTATCTCTCATGTAATTTACAAACTTAAAAATGGAAGGTGAAAGGGCCTCATAAGTGGAATAGCCTAGGGCCTCTTTTCATATAAATCCGGCCCTGCCACTATGTAAAATCTCCTTCAAAGTATGCGCCCCACCAGGCCCTCCATCACAATAGTTACTATATCTCTGTCAATGTACTCCTTTCTGTTTAAATTGAGAAGGTTTCCCACTAGAGAGGAGGAATAAAGTAAGATCTCAGTGTAACGAAATCTACCTTCACTCCCAATTGAGATTCCATCCATTTTAGTTTAGCTCGTCTGTTTTTATCTTGGTTGTCCAAACAAATTTCTTCACTAGCTCTCATTTCACATGCAGCTTGGACCTGAATATTTTGTTTTGTTTTTTTTTTTTTTTTTTTTTTGCTTTGCATGGCTTGATAAGAAAACGTTGTGTAACTATAAATGAGGCAAGCAAATGATACCAACGTCTAAATCGTTTGTCACGTCTCTGCTCCCCCACTCAGCGCCTTGAAACACAACAAAACGAGCACCGCTTGCTAAACAATATTAGGCTGCAATCACGCTCATGTGCCACGTTACATTTCCTTGGCTTTCTCTCCAATTCCACGCCTGACGTTTCTGCCAGCTATATTGTGACACTTTGATTACTGTAGGAAGACGGATTGAATAAACTGGAAAGACGGGCTGCTTCTCCGTTGCTGCTTTTAGATGCACTCGAAGGCGACATTTGGAATCAGAATCTGCTTTCATTGTGAGGGATGCAGAGTATCTGCGTTCTTCATGTTCAAGGTCTCCACACTGGTGGGCACTATGCCACTGAAGAGCAGATAGCATGGGTGAGATAGACATTATTTTACCAAATCACTTGGCTAAATCTGCTGACATCAATTCGAGGACCCTGAGTGCTCTGAAGTCTGCTGGATAACTCGGACATCAAGCGTCTGCCTCCAAGTGAACTCTAAGCTCCACCCTCTGCCTTGGCCCCTCCTTTCACTTGGGCTCCACCCATCCATGGTTAGAGTGCATTCAGACTCTTGACTTTTTTCACATTTTGTTATGTGTACTACAGCCTATTTGGAAATAAGCTAACCAGCACTATAGTGAATGAGTGCTCTTGTATCCACCAAGAGGTACCTTGAATGTGCATTCACCGCCATATTTATGGTGCATTCAGAAAATATTCAGACCCCTTCACTTTTTTTTCTTTTTTTTTCACATTTTCACATTGTGCTAAAATTATTTCCGTTCATTTTTTCCTCTTCAAGCAACACTCAATACCCCAGAATGACAAAGCAAAAGTAGGATTTTATAGATGTTTGCAAACTTATAAAAAAAATACCATGCTGACACAAGTATTCAGACCCTTTACTCAGTCCTTAGTTGAAGCCCCTTTGGCAGCAACTCCAGTCTGGAGTCTTCTTAGGTCTGACGTGATAAGCTTCACATAATTCGATTTGGGGATTTTCTGCAGTTCTTCTCTGCAGATCCTCTCAAGCTCTGTCAGGTTGGATGGAGATCATCGGTGGACAGGCCTCTGCTGAGACGTTTGTGTTTTGGCTCGGCCACTCAAAGACATTCACAGAGTTGTCTTCAAGCCACTCTGGTGCTGTCTTTACTTGCTTTACGCTTAGGGTCATCGCCCTTTTGGAAGGTGAAGCTTTGGTCCGTTCTGAGACCCAGAGTGCTTCATTAAGACTCTCTCTGTTGTTTGCTCCATTCAGCTTTCTCTCCACACTGTCTGGTCCCCAGTCCCCAACCAGAGAGCATGATGCTGCCACCGCTATGATGAACCCAGGTGATGAGCATTGCCTGGCTTCCTCCAGATGTGACGCTTAGAATTGAGGCCAGTTCAATGTTGGTTGCGTTGTCTGCCACAATCTGAGAGTCCTTTAGGTGGCCATTTTACAAACTCCAAGTAGGCCTTCACGTATCTTTTACTGAGGAGAGGCTCCCGCCTGGACATTCCACTGTAAAGCCCTGATCATTGGAGTGCTGCAGTGGTGTCTGTCAGTGTGTGTGCGTGTGTGTGTGTGTGTGTGTGTGTGTGTTGTGATGGGCTATAGTGGACCTGTCACAAAGTGGGTTCACAACATGGTCACCTGGCACAGCCTCAAAATGACTTGCCAGCTTACTGGCTCACCAAATCCCTGAGGTGTCCTCTTCATTTCCCGCTTTGTTGTAAGCTGGAAGTATTCTGTAATCAGGAGCTGTTCCTTCATCTGCATTTCATTTCCACGCAAATAAAATACAGATTGTCAGTCGGATTTCCAAGAGAAGCAGTACTAAGAGCTATTTGTTTATTTTATTTATTTATTGTTATTTCCTTTGGAGATTTGCAGCCATGTATTATAATGAAATGTGTTGTTTATGTGCTCCGAGTGCTGGTGTTCAATTATTTTAGTGTCAATCTGCTGTCAGTCAGTGGCACGAGCCGGTGCAGGTCACGTGATGACTGGCGGTATGGCACGGCATATTATGTGTCTGAAATGTTTATATATAGTGTCTTTTGTAACTGTCTGTCTAAAGCTGCTTAGGGACGAGCACAACAGTTTATCTGCCTTGCGCACATTTTATAATGTGTGCCTCACACATCTCCTTTTGAAGAGGGTACAAGACTCGGTTTGTCTTTCATTTATTTCACATTGTTCCCTTTTATAGCTATTTATCTAAAGCAGGTTAGTGACAGATTCTGAAATCAGGGTGTTTTGTGCTAATTTCATAAAAAAAGGTTGTTAGGTGTGGGGAACATTTGCCCCAGACCGCACTCTAATAGTAGGCCTGCAGATGTGACATAAAAAATAAAGTCCAGTTAGCAACATCCTATTATGAAGCTGCATACACTCACCGGCCACTTTATTAGGTACACTTCTTCAACTGATTGTTAACTCAAATATCCAATCAGCCAATCACATGGCAGCAACTCAGTGCATTTCGGCCTGTAGACCTTGTCAAGACGATCTGCTGAAGTTCAAACCGAGCATCAGAATGGAGAAGGAAGGTGACTGAAATGACTTTGAACGTGGTATGGTTCTTGGTACCAGATGGGCCGGTCTGAGTATATCAGAAACTACTGATCTACTGGGATTTTCACTCACAACCACCTATAGGGTTTACTGAGAATGGTCCAAAAAAGGGAAAATATCCAGTGAGCGACAGTTCTCTGGGCAAAAATGCCTTGTTGATGCCAGAGGTCAGAGGAGGATGGCCAGAATGGTTCAAGCTAATAGAAAGGCAAGAGGAACTCAATTAACCACTTATTACAACTGAGGTATGCAGAAGACTATCTCTGAACACACAACACGTTGGACCCTGAAGCAGGTGGGCTACAGAACAGGCAACTGAGGCTACAATTTGCACGGCTCACCAAAATTGGACAATAGAAGATTGGAAAAACGTTGCCAGGTCTGATGAGTCTCGATTTCTGCTGTGACATTCAGATGGTGAGGTCAGAATTTGGCATCAACAACATGAAAGCATGGATCCATCCTGCCTTGTATCAATGATTCAGAGTGGTGGTGGTGGTGTAATGGTTTGAGGGATATTTACTTGGTGCACTTTGGGTCCCTTAGTACCAAATGCGCATCATTTAAATGCCACAGCCTACCTGATTATTGTTGCTGACCATGTCCATTTCTTTATACCCATCTTCTGATGGCAGGATAACACGCCATGTCACAAAGCTCAGATCGTCTCCAGCTGGTTTCTTGAACATGACAATGAGTTCACTGGACTCAAATGGCACCCGCATTCACCAGATCTCAATTAAATAGAGCACCTTTGGGATGTGGTGGAATGGGAGATTAGCATCATGGATGTGCAGCTGATAAATCTTCAGCAACTGCGTGATACTATCATGACAATATGGACCACAATCCCTAAGGAATGTTTCCAGCACCTTGTTGAATCTACGTCATGAAGAATTACGGCAGTGCTGAAGGTAAAGGGGGCCCAACCAAGTACTAGTAAGGTGTACCTAATAAAGTGGACGGTGAGTGTATAAACAATGCATATTACACAATGCAGTTTTGAAGTTTATTAAAAACACCACAAGGCTGTTCTGCCAGACACTCTCCTGCTATTAAATGAAACACTGGAGAAAACAAAACAGCGACAAAGAGCTCCCTCTACTTCAGCTTTGCTTTGGCTCTCACACTTATTTCCTTCAAGCTAACCAACAACTCCACTTGATCAAAGCTGCAGTGAAGAAAAGCAAAGTGACAGGGAAGAGAGGGACAAAGATGATGAAAGCGACCGTGCAAATAACACAAAAAAACAACGTGACGTATGCAGATGAAAACTACAATAGCAAGAGAGACGAACAAGCAGCGAGTGATGTAAACGACAAGGCCTGCGGCCCATCACAGCTTACAAGTGCTGAAAATGCCAAGTTAGCTCCCTCGTTCAGGCTTAGCATTCAGGAAAGCAACTCCAGTGGTCCACACAGGTTCTAAAATCAGACGCTCGCCCCCCAATGTCATAGATCAGATGGGAAATCCTTTGAATTGATGTGTGTTGTGCACTAAGCGTGCATTAACATTTTTGAAGGTGACGGTTAGGGGGGTTTGTCCCCCTCCCAAAGCCTTTCTTTGTGACTGAGTAGTACCTTTCACCGGGGTGTCCAACTCAGATCCTGGTGGGTCGCACAGGATACAGCTTTCTATTCCATCCACTTTCCGCATTAATAAACAATTACTAATGCTAATGGCATAAACTATGTTGACTTGATTTTAATTGACTTCCATTTTAATTGCATTTCTTCTTTAACTCTTTGAGGGCCAAATATTTTTTTCGGTGGCTGACAGCATGCACAGAATGCACAGCAGAGCAGCTGCCGACAGCCGGAAATAAAGGCTCAAAGCAAAATACTCCGTGGGCAACATTTTGCATGTTATTGCTGAGTTGAACTCTGACTTACTGTATCAGACTCAGATTTTGATGCAAGTGATCAGAAGATTAAAAACGAACGTGATTTACCAGCATCAGCTGATCTGTCCCCAGCTGATCGTAGTGCTGAATGTGTTTGTGTAGCGGCCTGGAGCTCCTACATATTGTTGCATGTCGACATCCGCCTTGAAGGAGTTAAGGCATTAACTTGAAAGGGGCTTGGGATTCTATGTTACTATGGTTAACCCCGAATCACACTTGGGGTGACATTCAATGATCTGCTATACAGTGTAAAGCCCAAATAATGCTCAGAACAGTGTTCTGCTGCCATCTAGTGGATGAAACAACACTGTGCTGCAAACAATTGTGATTATTTCTATGCGTCCCGCCACTTTAAGGTAACTAATCAATATTTGGGAGGGGGCAGGAACTTCCAACCAAAACACAAAAGTCTGTAGAAACCATAAGGGCAGTTTTAGAACAAACTGAAAGTGAACCATTAATTGAATGAAGTGATAGTGATGACAATGCGAATTGGACATCAGATGTCGACGCGGATAGTGAAGCTGAAGCATATGGCACTGTACAACCAAACTCGGTCAAGTAACTTTATGGCAAAAAAAAGCAAAATGAAAGGACAAGAAAGAAATTAGCCACCTAAGCACTGTTCACAACGCAAAAACTGCCACGGTTCTTGTTGAGGAAAATGTGGAAGTCACTACTCCTTCCTCTGTGGCAGCCTACAATAACACAAGGGACGCGTTGATCGTGTGGATCAGGTGCTGACATTCCACCCTCTCTTGTGCAAGCAACAGAAAAAAATAAAAAGAAAAGTGCGCACAGAAACACACTTGTAACGCCAGGCTTGTAACGGTGGAGACTGTTTCAAAACACATCACACAAAGGGCTGCATCAATACAGCAGTGGACACTTGACCTGCCTTTCCTACCGGATTTAAGTTGTATTGACATGATTTGTGTTACACATATTCTTGGAAAAAAAATGTTTTTGCCATGTTTTTCCAGGGATAATAAAATAATGATGAGCAGCCAAACCATAATGAGATGCTTGGTGAACCATCAGATGAGCAGGCTCACTTAGATCTCAGTTGCACTTGTGTCTTTTATACAATACTGTATGTAGCTCATGAAAATATCTGAAAAGAGAAAATAACACAAAAAACGTAAGGTCCGATGAATTACGCATCTGCTATGCTCCAGAAAATATCTGGATGGTGATCTCAGAAAAACAGAAAATCAGGTTTGGAAATGACTGGCGTGGCAGAATGAGAACACTAACAAGCCATGGAATGAAGTAATGGGCTTCATTAACAGCTAAATGGAAAATTCGTTCGAGTGAAAACGGTGGCCCTCAAGAACTGAGATCCCTGAATATGTTGGTTATCTGTTGGCTTGCTTTATTGTTTGGCTGCTGGTTAAAAAAAAAAAGCATTAAGCAAGTCAGTCCTAATTAAGGCATATACAGTCATATGAAAAAGTTTGGGAACCCCTCTCAGCCTGTATAATAATTGACTCTGCTTTCAACATAAAAGATAACAGTGGTATGTCTTTCATTTCCTAGGAACATCTGAGTACTGGGGTGTTTTCTGAACAAAGATTTTTAGTGAAGCAGTATTTAATTGTATGAAATTAAATCAAATGTGAAAAACTGGATGTGCAAAAATGTGGGTCCCCTTGTAATTTTGCTGATTTGAATACATATAACTGCTCAATACGGATTACTTGCAACACCAAATTGGTCGAATTAGCTCATTAAGCCTTCATAGACAGGTGTGTCCAATCATGAGAAAAGGTATTTAAGGTGGTCAATTGCAAGTTGTGCTTCCCTTTGACTCTCCTCTGAAGAGTGACAGCATGGGATCCTCAAAGCAACTCTCAGAAGATCTGAAAACAAAGATTGTTCAGTCTCACGGTTTAGAGGAAGGCTACAAAAAGCTCTCTCAGAGGTTTAAACTGTCAGTTTCAACTGTAAGGGATGGAATCAGGAAATGGAAGGCCACAGGCACAGTTGCTGTTAAACCCAACAGGTCCGTTAGGCCAAGAAAAATACAGGAGCGATATATGCGCAAGATTGTGAGAATGGTTACAGACAACCCACATATCACCTCCAAAGACCTGCAAGAACATCTTTCTGCAGATGGTGTATCTGTACATCGTTCTACAATTCAGTGCAATTTGCACAAACAACATCTGTATGGCAGGGTGATGAGAAAGAAGCCCTTTCTGCACTCACACCACAAACAGATTGTTGTATGCAAATGCTCATTTAGACAAGCCAGATTCATTTTGGAACAAAGTGTTTTGGACAGATGAGACAAAAATTGAGTTATTTGATCATAACAAAAAGCGCTTTGCATGGCGGAAGAAGAACACCGCATTCCAAGAAAAACACCTGCTACCTACTGTCAAATTTGGTGGAGATTCCATCATGCTGTGGGGCTGTGTGTCTAGTTCAGGGACCGGGGCCCTTGTTAAAGTTGAGGGTCGGATGAATTCAACCCAGTATCAACAAATTCTTCAGGATAATGTTCAAGCATCAGTCACAAAGTTGAAGTTACGCAGGGGTTGGATATTCCAACAAGACAATGACCCAAAACACAGTTCGAAATCTACAACGGCATTCATGCAGAGGGAGAAGTACAATGTTCTGGAATTGCCGTCACAATCCCCTGACTTGAATATCATCGAACATCTATGGGATGATTTGAAGCAGGCTGTCCATGCACAGCAGCCATCAAATTTAACTTAACTGGAGAGATTTTGTATGGAAGAATGGTCCAAAATACCTCCATCCAGAATCCAGACACTCATCAAAGGCTATAGGAGGCGTCTAGAGGTTGTTAGATTAGCAAAAGGAGGCTCAACTAGGTATTGATGTCATATCTCTGTCGGGGTGCCCAAATTTATGCACCTGTTCTAATTTTGTCATGATGCATATTGCATATTTTCTGTTAATCCAATAAACTTAATGTCACTACTGAAATACTACTGTTTCCATAAGGCATGTCATATATTAAAAGGAAGTTGCTACATTGAAAGCTCAGCCAACGATAAACAAAAATTCAAAGAATTAAGAGGGGTTCCCAAACTTTTTCATATAACTGTATATTATTATATTATTAACAACACTAATGGGTTACTAACAAAGGGAGCAAAAACCTTCAGCCACTGCAGCCCTCCAGCAACTGAGCTGGACACCCCTGGCCTATCATTCCTGCCTTTCTAAAGCTGCTAATACTGAGATTAAGCTCTATCAATATCTAGTAGACTAAAGTTGATTAAAGACAATCGTAAAAAGCTATCTGCTGAGGTGATCATATCTTATCTGTTCATTGAAAAATGGAAAAGTAAACCTACAGGATTCTTATAATTGATATAGTGTCCTTGATGTGGTGCTGGAATCACTATGTGTTGTGCTTCTTCTTTGGAAGCTGAAGGCTGCTGGAGTCATCAGTATGCCTTGTGTCCCTTTCCCACAATTCCCCTCTGTTTAAAGCAGGGTCAGCAAAGCTATTGGGCTCAGTCTGATTTTGTACAGTTTAGCTCCTTTCATTAGTACAGGGACATCATTATAAGTTATAGAAATGACTGGCATGGCAGAATAAGAACACCAACAAGCCATGGAATGAAGTAATGGGCTTCATTAACAGCTAAACAGAAAGTTGGTTGGAGTGAAAACAGTGGTCCTCAAGAACTGTCCGAAACCCCTGAGCGTGTTGGTTATCTGTTGGCTTGCGTTACTGTTTGGCTGCTGGTTTAAAAAAAGCATTAATAAAGTCAGTTCTAATTAAGGCATACACTATGTATTATTATATTATTAACAGCAGTAATGGGTTACTAACAAAGGGAGCAAAAACCTTCAGCCACTGCGGTCCACCAGCACCTGAGCTGGACACCCCTGGCCTATCATATCTGCCTTTCTAAAGCTGCTGATACTGAAATAAAGCTCTGTCACTTATATAGTGCCTTCCATATCTAGTAGACAAAAGTTGATTAAAGACAATCGTAAAAATCTCTTTGCTGAAGTGATCATATCTTATCTGTCCATTGAAAAATGGAAAAGTAAACCTACAGGATTCTTATATTCTTGTATATAATTGATAGTGTCTTTGATGTGGTGCTGCAATCGCTATTTGTTGTAGTGCTGCAGTCATCAGTATGCCTTGTGTCCATTTCCCACAATTCCCCTCTGTTTAAAAACAGGGTCAGCAAAGCGATTGGGCTCAGTCTGATTTCATACAGTAAAGCTCCTTTCGTTAGTACAGAGACATTATTATAAGTTATAGAAATGACTGGTGTGGCAGAATAAGAACACTAACAAGCCATAGAATGAAGTAATAGGCTTCATTAACAGCTAAATAGTAAATTGGTTCGAGTGGAAATGGTGGCCATCTAGGACTGTCTGAGACACCTGAAAGTGTTGGTTATCTGTTGGCTTGCTTTATTGTTTGGCTGCTGGTTAAAAAAAAGCATTAAGCAAGTCAGTCCTAATTAAGGCATACAGTATGTATTATTATATTGTTAACAGCACTAACAGGTTACTAACAAAGGGAGCAAAAACCTTCAGCCACTGCGGCCCCCCAGCACTCCAGCTGTACACCCCTGGCCTATCATACCTGCCTTTCTAAAGCTGAAAAGACTGAGATAAAGCTCTAGCAATATCTAGTAGACAAAAGTTGATTAAAGACAATCGTAAAAATCTATCTGCTGAGGTGATCATTTTATATCTGTCCATTTAAAAATAAAATAGTAAACTTACAGGATTCTTATAGTCTTGTATATAATTGATAGTGTCTTTGATGTGGTGCTGCAATTGCTATGTGTTGTACTGCTGGAGTCATCGGGATGCCTTGTGTCCGTTTCCCATCATGCAGGTACAGCAAAGCTATTGGGCTCACTCTGATTTCATACAGTAAAGCTGCTTTCATTGATACAGGGACATTATTATCGATTATGAAAATGACTGACGTGGCAGAATAAGAACACCAACAAGCCGTGGAGTGAAGTAATGGGCTTCACTAACAGCTAAACTGCAAATTGGTTGGAGGGACAACATTACATACACAGAATTCTTACTTGCACGTGCTGCTTCACTCTGTGCGTGGACTTGGCGTGTTCTCCCTGTGTCTGCTTGGGCTCCCTCCAACAGTCTGAACACATGAAGATAAAGTGGAGCAGTGATGTTAAGCAGGCCCCTTATGTGTGTTTGATATGTGTGTTCATCCTGTGATGGGATAGCACCCTGTCCAGGGATTGTTCCTGCCTTGTGGTGATGCCTGCTGGGATAGGACTCCAACTTCCTTGCCATCCTGCTCTGAATAAGCCTGCTTGGCAATGGGCTACCCTGTGAGACCCTGCTCTCGTTTAGAACATGGATGGGTGTGCTAATTAACATCAAGCAGTCTGAACATGGTTGGACACATCCACTGGAATTTATTTGGATTGCGTCCATTTTTTTAAGATATTATACCTATTCATCTAAAGCTGGTAGGACAGAGCTACATGACTCTCTTTTTTATTTTATATAGTGCCTTTCATGTCGAGTTGTCTAAATCTGGTTAGAGACCTGTACCTTATACTTGATCATTATGGTGATTTACTTATCCGTCTGTCTCACTTTAGTCATTCGGTCTGTTTCCTTTGTACAGTGTCCTTCATGACTGTCTGTCTAATCATAATTAAGTATAATAAAGGGAATCTTTAACTTACTGGACTTTCATATCTAGCTAAGGCTGGTTAGGGGCAGCTGCCTTCATCAGTAAGTCTTGTATTTCTCTCCTCTTTCAATCTGATTTTAGTACTGAACACATCTGAGAGCTGGTAATCAATCGGCTGCCATTTCCCAAAAACGTACCTCTCCCAATCCCAGTTGTCCCTCATCTTCAGAGATGGTTTGGACGTTGATGGCCTGCAGGGTGCACATCCGACACAGACAGACTCCAGACACAGGTTCCAAGCACAACACACGTTTATTATCATTGGGAATTCTTCCCTTTCGTTCCCACTTGCAGCACAGTGCACTAAAGCACATAAGCACTTTCTTTTTCTTTTCTTCCTTCTTTCTCTTCTCTCTCTCTCTCGTTTGCCTCCACTCCTTCTCCAGAAAGCTTCATCCTCTCCCTTCTGACTCTGGCTCTCCTTTCAAAGCCTCACTCAGGTTGTTCCAGATGTACTGCCAGATGTGGCAGAAGCCTGACCTAATAGGCCTCTGCAGCCTCCGCAGCTCGTCCTGACGGCACCCTCGGAAACCAACAGGGCTGCAGCAAATTCCAACTCCCAGAGTGCCCTGTGGGAATCCGTGGTGCCCCAGCAACCCAGATGGGGATGCTCTCTAGCATCCCAGATAATGCCCTGAACACACGCTTTCTCCCCTGGTCTTTCCATCCAGCTGGCATCCCAGCCAGGCAGGGCCCCTGGCCTTCTGCGACAACGTCTGGTGCCCTCAAAGCGCCTCTTTCATGTGGACCCTCACCTTGGTGGCAGCAGCACCAGTCTCTCTTGTGCTCAAGTCAGGTCATGGCTTACTTAGTCTATTGATTACTAGACAGACACTCATTGACATCTCTTGCTACCTCATTCCAGCCGTTATGTGATGGGCTGAATGGACTGTCACCTCCTGATGAAAGCTCAGGCTCAGCTTTAGTTAGTGATGATAACTTAGAGTGCCCCCTTCTGTCAAATATGTAAACAGAACTCACATTTTAAGGTATTGTTTAATCCATTCACTCATTGCTGTCACGTGTAAACAGTTCTGTGAAATTCTTATTTGCATGTGCTAATTAACATGCAACCAATTTCCATAATTAGTGATTATTACTACCTTACCTTGAAATTTCTATCTTCTTTACATGAAATAATTACCTCACCTTGAAACTTTTAACTTCCTTATCTGAAAAGTTTCAGGACATGTGCTTGTATGCATGCCTGACAACGTCGGGGGGGGCATGCTCGTAATGAGACAACAGATGGTGTCCTGGGAGATCTCCACCCAGATCTGGACCAGGGCATCACTGAGCTCCTGGACAGTCTGAGGTGCAACCTGATGGAGCTGGATAGACCGAAACATAATGTCACACCCAGAGGTCCTCTATTGGATTTAGGTCAGGTGAGTGTGGGGGCCAATCGATGGTATCAATTCCTTTATCCTCCAGGAACTGCCTGCATACTCTCGCCATATGAGGCTGGGCATTGTCGGGCACCAGGAGGAACCCAGGACCCACTGCACCAGCATAGGGTCTGACATTGGTTCCAAGGATTTTATCCCAATACCTAATGGCAGTCAAGGTGCCATTGTCTAGCCTGTAGAGGTCTGTGCATCCCTCCATGGATATGCCTCCCTAGACCATCACTGACCCACCACCAAACCGCTCATGCTGAACGATGTTACAGACAGCATAACGTTCTCCATGGCTTCTCCAGACCCTTTCACGTCTGTCACATGTGCCCAGGGTGAACCTGCTATCATCTGTGAAAAGCACAGGGCACTAGTGGTGGACCTGCCAATTCTGGTATTCTATGGCAAATGCCAATCAAGCTCCATGGTGCCAGGCAGTGAGCACAGAGCCCAATAGAGGACGTCGGGCCCTCAGGCCACTCTCATGAAGTCTGTTTCTGATTGTTTGGTCAGAGACATTCACACCAGTGGCCTGCTGGAGGTCATTTTGTAGGCTCGGGCAGTGCTCATCCTGTTCCTCCTTGCCCAAAGGAGCAGATACCGGTCAGTCCTGCTGATGGGTTAATGACCTTCTACGGCCCTGGCCAGCTCTCCTAGAGTAACTGCTTGTCTCCTGGAATCTCCTCCATGCCCTTAAGACTGTGCTGGGAGACACAGCAAACCTTCTGGCAATGTGCCATCCTGGAGAAGTTGGACAATCTGTGCCAGCTCTGTAGGGTCCAGGTATCGCCTCATGCTACCAGTGGTGACACTGACCATAGCCAAATGTAAAACGAGTGACAAAGCAGATGAGGAGGGAAAAATGTCAGTGGCCTCCACTTGTTAAACCATTCATTCGTGTTTTGGGGGTCACCTCATTGTTGCCGCTCTAGTGCACCTGTTGGTAATTTCATTAACACCAAAGCACTGAAACTGATTAACAACCCCCTCTGCTACTTAACTGACCAAATCAATAGCCCAGACGTGTCATTGACTTGATGCTATACTCGGATTAAAAAGGGTTCCTTTAAGTTTTCTGAGCAGTATATTTGCTGGCTTCCAAACTCGTAGATGAATGGAAACACATTTCTGGAGTCACATAGTTCTGCGTAAGGTTCGTGTGAAGATGATGTGAAGTCACATTTGTGAGAAGGTGTGCACCATAGATACGCCGTAGTCCTTGTAGTACAAATTAGCCTTTAGTCTGATGAGTGGGTTTGTGCAGACTGGTATTTAGTAAGGTGACCTGTGAATATTGTAATTCTAAAAACAGAACAAGACAGAATACAGGAAAGGCCTGGGACCCTCTGTGCAATAACAAAAGCGACAGTAAATGAAAGAACCCAAAAGACAGGACTTCTGGGGTCCTTGTACAGTAAGTTCTGAGCTCAAAGGTTTCTCCTTTTGTTTAGCGCTGCTCTTGGCACAAACTGGGTCCAAAATGGGCAGCACTCTCAGGCGCAGTGGCTGTTTGGTGCAGAAGGACTGGTTCCTGTGGCAGTAAAATTATAGTTCTGTGGGGAAGAGAGAAGAGCTGATCAGTGATGGCTTTCACCTCTGCCCCCATGTCCAATGTTTTTTCCTTGACTGGGCTGATTTGACTTTGCCTAAGCACTTATCTGTGACCGCATCGTAATTAAAGAAAGGCTGACATGGTGGCACAGTGGTTAGTGATTCTGCCTCCCAGTTCAGTTACTATCTTGACCACATCGTATTTATGCAGGTCTAGTTCATTTCACTCCAACTGGCATGCGTGTTAGGCCTACTTGGACTTTTAAGTGAGTGTGAGAAATCCCACCCTACTGAGACAGGGTCCAGGGCAGGGACGTCTTAACGCATGGGCACGTTGGGCAGTTGCCCGGGGGGCCCCATGCTAATCTATGTATGTTGTAACTTGCTGAGTGGTTGTGTAGGTAGGAGCCCCAGTGCACTGCTTTGCCTGGGGGCCTATAATGCTGTTAAGACGGTCCTGGTACAGGGAACATATTAATGACAAAGTAACAGGAAAGTCGGATAGAGAGCTCAAACGGATGGGTTTCTGATTTTATTCAAACTGTTTTTTTTAATGTTGATGCCATATAGGGGAAACTGCTTCTCAGTTGGGATATTAGTCTTATTTGCACCTCTTTGTTAATTGACTGCTTGTTAAGGGGATGATAAAGAAGCAGAGACAAAAATCAGATTCAAAGCAATCACGTGAATTAAATGAAGCAAAAAAAAGTAAAAAAATCCTGAATCAACTCCTTTGACAGGCATAAACAGCTTTGTGAAATCCACAGAGACGTAAAACTCACACTGCCGGAAAGTTCTAAGCTGCGGCAAGTCGTCTGATTAAATCGTACTTCTCATTTGAAAAAAAAAAAAAATCACCAAGTGGTCTGCATGAAAAGCCCCTCAAAGTGAGGCAACATTTGAATGACTTCTGTTTATGGTGCCCAGTAGGGGGAAGCATGAGTCACACGGAGGAAATGTAACCCCTCTTCTGGCGTTCATGCAGTGCCATGGCAAGCTGATGGACAGAACCACATAATAAAGAGAAAAAGCACAAAAGAGTTACTCATTCTGCAATGACGAGCAAGCGGTACGCAAGAAGTGGAGGGGAATTAACGGCACGGGTGACGGGTGAAGCATATTGATGAAAAGCTACGACTTTGATTGAGCGCCCCCTTCAGGATATCACAAATTTCTTAAAGTCATCTTGCATTTATTATTATTCATGTTTATAATTTTTTGAGATTCTTTAAATGCAAGGTTTCCTAACACAAAGCAAGGGGAACACAAGCGAGACGAGGCTTGGTTTCATGATCAGCTGCCCATAGCCTGGCACTCTTCGGTTGGCATGCTCATTTCCGCACTCTTATAATCGCTTTTGTCTTTCTTTCCTTGCTCTCCCAAACAGGAAGTTGAGGTAAGAGGATTTCTTTCGTTTCTCTATGTAGTTTGTAACGTCACTCTCTATCTCTCGCTCCATCTGAACCCGTGTGTCTGTTTGTCTTTCCGTTGAACGGCCGGCCCTATGATCTCCAGGCCTGGCATTTCACCCATTTTGGAGTTGTGGTTGGAGGCAAGAACTGGAAGTGCTTTCCAGTCCAAATAGGGGGGGTAAGAGAGAAAGAGAGAGAGAGACTCATTGTGAGATCTGACATGAAGACCCCCAGAATCTGGGGGTGGACTCATTGGGTAACAGCATAACTACCATATGATGACTAGGCAGTTTATCTATTAACGTTGTAATGAGAAGTCAAGCAAAATGACACCTTTTATTGGCTAACTAGAAAGATTACAATATTCAAGCTTTCGAGGCAACTTGGACCCCTTCTTCAGGCAAGATGTAAGAAGAAGAAGAAGAAGAAGAAGGGGCCTGAGTTGCCTCGAAGGCTTGAATATTGTAATCTTTCCAGTTAGCCAATAAAAGGTGTCATTTTGCTTGACTTCTCACTACATCCACAATGGCTAACACGGTACCACACCCTAGTTCTATTAAAGATGGAAAGATAATATCCGTCTTAAACCTGCTTGATCTAATTCAGTTTTGTTTTGGGGAAAAGAATCCACTTGTAAAGATTTATTGGGATTTTACAAAGCAGTGAGGTCTCAGCGCCTTGAGTGCCATCATGCTGGCTCAATTTCTATCCATCAGGCTATTCATTTTCTGAGCCTCTCTATACCATTACAGGTTTGTAGCCAAGTAAGGGTTCTATGGGTACCATTTCATGAGAGGGCAAACATATGCATTATTGTGAAGAGGCTGGCATGTGCATGGTTTGAGAAAAGCCCTTCAAATAAACTGCAGGTAGATATGAAGAAAATGTGAGATGCCACACACACACAGACATCGACCAGACCAAGACTGGAAACCAGGTGCCTGAAACTGTGAGGCAGCAAAGATAACCACTGTGCCACCATGCTGCATAATGGGTACATTCAGGATTCCTTCAGTTATTTTCTTAATCTCCTTTTTCCAGCACAGGATTGTAGAGTTTTTACGTGTCAATTGCAACAGCACTGCGTGAGATATGGGTGTCAGGATGTCACTCCTTCATAGGCCAGTTTGGCTCATTTAGAGTAACCAGTTAAAGTTGTAAGGCATTGTGTTGCGGTAGGAAATTGGAAATGATCTCTTTAAGTACAGGGGCCACAGGGTATAGAAGACTACTGTGTGAACTGTTTTGCTTTGGACTTTTACTGAAACTTTTAAAACAAAAATATTTGGTCTGTGGAATTATTTCAACACATGCCCCACTTTGGCAAGAATCCTATGAAGCACAAAATGGGCACCAGAGCATCATTTCATCATAGGACTCTGACAACACCCTCAATGAGCCAAATAACAATGGCATCCCAATCTGGATATATAGCAAGGGAACTGAAGTACTTGAAGAACACTAATTTGGACCCTGCAAACTCCACCTAAAAACAGTCCTAGGAGCTCTGAGGTAGTGGCACTACTGTGCCATTTGTTATGCATCTTGAGTATTCATTCATTCATTCATTTTATTAGCTCATTAATTCCAGGCCGGTGTTGTAGGGTATAGTTGACTATTAGAACATTAGAAGAGTTCTGATGACCTCTAATGACCTCTTGGGCACAGCCATCAGCAGTGTGTCTGTCTACGGAGAGAGTGTTGACCTTGTTGTGAGGTTTTCTTACCTCGGCAGTGACATTCATGTCTCTGGTGTCTCTTCCTATGAAGTCAGTTGATGAATTGGGAGAGCATGGGGGGTCATGAGGTCCCTGGAAAGGGGTGTGTGGCACTCCCGATATCTCTGAAAAAATATGAAGGTCCAAGTCTTTAGAGTCCTGGTGCTTCCTTTCTTGCTATATGGTTGTGAGACATGGATGGTTGTGAGTAACCTGAGATGAAGTCTTGACTCCTTCAGTACTGTGTATCTTTGGAGAATCCTTGGGTACCGTTGGATTGACTTTGTATTGAAAGAGCAGTTGTTCATGGAGTCCCAAATCATGCACATTACCTGCATTGTAATGCTACTACCAGGTTGGACCCCCCTTTTTGCCTTCAGATCTGCTGTAATTCCTCGTGATCATACATTAATCAAGGTGCTAGAAACATTCCTCAGGGATTGTCGTCCATATTGACATGATAGCATCATGCAGTTGCTGCAGATTTGTCAGCTACACATTCACGATGCAAATCTTCCGCTCCACCATATTCCAAATGTGCTCTGTTGGATTGAGTTCTGGTGACTGTGGAGGCCATTTGAGTACAGTGAACTTCTTGTCATGTTCAAGAAACCAGTCTGAGATGATTTGAGCTTTGTGACATGGCATGTTATCCTGATTGAAGAGGCCATCAGAAGATGGGTACACTGCAGTCATAAACATACATATACATGGTCAGCAACAATACTCAGGTAGGCCGTGGCATTTAAATGATGCTCAGTTGGTACTTAGGGGCCCAAAGTGTGCCAAGAAAATACCTTCACACCATTACACTACCACTAGCCTGAACTGCTGATACAAGGCAGGATGGACTCATGCTTTCATGTTGTTGAAGTCAAATTCTGACCCTACCATCAGAATGTCACAGCAGAAATTGAGACTCCTCACACCAGGCAATGTTTTTCCACTCTTTTATTATCCAGTTTTGGTGAGCCTCAATTGTCTGTTCTCAGCTGACACGAGTGACACCCGTTGTGGTCTCCTGCTGCTGTAGCCCACCTGCTTCAGGGTCCAATGTGTGTTTTCAGAGATGCTCTACTGCATACCTCGATTGTAACGAGTGCTTTTTTGAGTTCCTGTTGTCTTTCTATCAGCTTAAACCAGTCTGGCTATTCTTCTCTGACATTTGGCATCAACAAGGCATTTTCGTCCAGAGAATTGATGCTCTCTGAATATTTTCCCTTTTTTGAACCACTCTCTATAAGCCCAAGAGATGGTTGTGAGTGAAAATCAGTAGTTTCTGAAATACTCAGACCAGCCCGTCTGGCACCAACAACCATGCCACATTCAAATCTCTTCAAATCACTTCAATCTCCTTTATTCCCCATTCTGATGCTCGGTTTGAACTTGACAAGGTCTACAGGCCAAAATGCACTGAGTTGCTGCCATGTGATTGGCTGATTAGATATTTGCGTTAACAAGCAGTTGAGCAGGTGTACCTAATAAAGTGGCCGCTGAGTGAATATATATTTATTTTTCTGCCACATTTACTAGCTGCTCCCTGCTTATCCTTTACTTTTTCTTTTTATACATCCCAACTCTCCATGACGTTATACTTCGTGAGCCTTTTCGTAAAATGGATGGATTTCTCCTATCAACATGCTCAGCGTTGCCACCCACAGATGGCAACTCTAACCAGGGGACCGAGATGCCACCAGGTGTCAGGATGCACAGTGGAAGAGACCTGCGGCTGTCCAAAGCAATTGAGTGTCTGCCTGCTGCAGGTGGATGTTCACTTTCACTTATCTGGCGTTTCAGTCCCCTGGAGGCCACTGCTGCCCAGCATGCAAAAATACTCAGGCGTCTTTTCAAGCGGCTCGACGGCAAACATTCAATAAAAGATAAAAGAGCCTGAATGATTTCTTTAGGATGAATAATTTATCACGCTGTGGCCCACCATCAAGGTTTTGTCCAGAAAAGGATGCCGTGTGCTGACGGGGACCTCGGACATGACTGGCAGATGCTATATATAGTGAATCTCATATTTATTGCTTTATTTTATTATTTACCTGGATATAACAAGTGTGACGGGTGGCCATGGCCATTATACGGCTGGGATGCCAAATGAATGGAAGGACCAGGGGAGAGGGCATCTACAAGGCACTACCTCCCCCGGGACTCCGGAGGGCAGCCCTCCTGAATGGGAGTTGGAGTGTGGCACAGCCCTGTTGGGTTCCATGGGGACCACCAGGGGGTGCTGTAGTGTCCTACAAGGGGCTTTCACCACACCCGGGGGTGATTTGAGGTCTGATTAATGAGGCACCTGCTTAAAAGGAGGGTCTGCTTAAAAGAAGCCGCCTCACTCCATTCAGGGAGCCGGAGTCGGGAGGAGGTGGACGAAGTTTGTGAAGCAGGAGTGCAGGTGGAGAAAAGAGAAAGAAAGAGAAGAAAGGAAAAAGGACTGCATATTGTGCTTTGCTGATTTGAACGGTGCTACTGTGGGGAGACGAGACAAAAGTGCTTCCCCTCGGAAATAAAAACACTTGTGTTCCTACCTGTCTGTGTCGGGGTTGGGTGGGTGCCTGTACGTGCCCCTGGTGGTTCACACACAAGAAAGAGGAAAAGTTGACACACGGATGCTCCCTTTACAACATTCCTGTCCAAAGAGCATCCCAAATGCCCTCCATAACCCTCTAAAGCCAATAGGTTTCACTTCTCTCCACATTTTCCAGTCATTGGGTATTAAGTCACATTTGAACTAAATTCTGCTCTGGTTTTGAACCAAGTTTCAGCCAGCCAACGGTGAACCGCTCTCCATCACGTATTACTAACAAAGTAGCAGCAAGTTACATGCGGGAAAGGAAAAGTGAATCCTTAGTTAAGTCATTGAATCAGATTTCTATGCTCTCACCAGAAGTTTTAGAAAGACTTTCTTATTTGAACACAATCACAGGAGAGCAAAGACCAGACGCTGCTTTCTTATTCCTGTTTATCTTTATTCATGCACTAATGCTCTATCCAAACTCTTACATTCCACAATGTAAGCTTGGCATCCCACTGACTTATACATTGAATTATAACTGAAAAAAAAAATCAAACATATGCAAATCAAAATCAAATAACCGAGCGTAACTCACTTGAATTGTAACAAGTGTCTGTAACAGCTACAGCATATCGCAGTGCTGACTCCATTACAGCTGCTCTGCAGCACACTACGTGATCACCCAAACACCATGACAGATCTGATTAGTATTGCTCTTCTGACAGCCCCTTAACGTTACGGTGCTGGAGTGGGCCGCACTCGAGCCATCAGGACTGCAGCGGGCATGTTCTTCATGTATTTACCTGTCTGTCTCATTACGGACATACTTTCCCCTCATTGCTCTGAACCATCCTGCAATTGATCATCATGTAAAGATGATATACTGCATGGATGTTGTGGTCATAAAAAAATTATGAAGAACAGTGCTATGTATAGATAGATAGATAGATAGATAGATAGATAGATAGATAGATAGATAGATAGATAGATAAATAGATAGATAGATAGATAGATAGATAGATAGATAGATAGATAGATAGATAGATAGATAGATAGATAGATAGATAGATAGATAGATATGAAAGTGACATCTCCGTGACTGGAATTAATGTCATCGTTGGTGCTGGAGCTGGAAGTGGCATCTTTGTGACGGGAGTTAATGTCATCGTTGGTGCCAGAACTGGAAGTGACGTCATCAGTGGTGTCAGAATCAAGCGGGATTTCCCAGGAATGGTCTGCAGGAGACTGAGAGACCTGGTCTGGCCTAGAATTACTATTACTTGGGCCCTTTAGCTGTTTCCCATGTGCACGTGTGTGGCACTGGGTAGATTTCAGGCTGTCATAATCCTATAATAAATTAAGTGAGTTTCATAATGGATAGATGGATGGATGGATGGATGGACGGATGGATTGATGGATGGATGGATGGATGGATGGATGGATGATTCTTAGTCATATATGGAGAGCTTTTTCCATTGTGATTCCACTGTGGCCTAATAAACCTTCAAATCTAGCCATACTAGCATTGCCATCTGCTGGAGTTCAGTGATAGTACAAGAGATTTATGACTATTTGCCAAGCTCTGCTGCTTAAAGGAATATTCCTCCCAAAAATGATTTCTTCGTGTGTTACTTAACCCATGTAGTTTGTAGTGAAGGATGAGAAAAAAAAATCTCATATTTGTCAAGCCAAAAGGAGCTATCAAATTTTCTTAAATAATAGACATCTTTGGTGACCAATGCTAAACAACAACAAATGTTCTCAAAACGGTGATAAAGAAATCTATTGTTACTTACGTCTGTAAAAGAACACACACGATAAAGTGAAAGGTTTGAGGATCCACCCTGTATACCTCAAAATGGTTAAGTTGGTCTTTACAGACGTGAGCTCAAACCAGAACTGAAGAGAGAACAAAATGGCTGCCATATATATTAGGTATACAGGAAGTGATGTAATGGGAGAATGATATTCTGGGAACCGGAATTGATGTCAGAAGGAGGTGGGACCTTGAGAACCGGAAGAGGAAGTGATGCTGGCTGTCTTCTGAGGACCAGAAGTGGTTTTATGCTGAGGGCACGTCAGCAGGTCTGCAGGGAAAAAGGAGAAAGAGTTAGAGAGCAGCGCCAACCCCTGGTCTGGTGGGAACATACACTTATTCAGTGCCATAAACTGTCTCCCAAGCGCATGTGTTCGAAACGTCACATAATCAAGTTAAGTCATATTGTCCAGTTCTATGCTCACAATGTCCCAAACATCGATATTGTTTCTAAAATATTGTTAAATAAACCACTTCTGGAAAACATTAAAATGGAGCACACTTAGACATGAATGAGCATTTGAATTGTAGACCCACCTCCTGTCATTTTATTTACACTCACAGCGGTGAGCTACATCTACAGTACCTCACAATTATTTAGTGACTGTGTGGGTGAACTGACCTTGTGCTTGTTGAAGCACCTCAGATATGCACAAGTACGAGGATAATGTGTTCACTTGCTTTTCTTTAATTCTTAACCTTTAGTGGTGCACATCTCTCAGGGCGAGCTTTTTGTTGATATCACATGAAGTGCAACATTAGCCAATGATTAAGCTGTTACTGGGCAGGACTCCTGACCAATGGGTGAGGCTGGGAGGTGCTTCTTCAATATAAATGCTAATTCGCGCCTGAGTTCATTCCATTTTCATTCAGGAGAGCGTTTTCTGCAAGTGGTTTATTCAATGATATTTTATATTACATATATGTGTTTGGGACATTGTGAGCATACAACCAGACAAATTGAC
Organism: Erpetoichthys calabaricus; assembly: GCF_900747795.2. Taxonomy (NCBI): domain Eukaryota; kingdom Metazoa; phylum Chordata; class Cladistia; order Polypteriformes; family Polypteridae; genus Erpetoichthys; species Erpetoichthys calabaricus. Next base: position 40,381,621 of record NC_041404.2, read on the forward strand.
ATATGGATTATATGACACACTAGCCGTCCCCTGCGGCTCCGCCCGGATAGTAGTGAAACAGGACAAACTTTAAAAATCAATAAACAAACAGGTATCGCTATCTAAGTGAAGGCATGGTACACTCCAAAACGTGGTGAGAGGTAAACCAATTCAAATGGAAGCTGGCGCGTGAGTGAGCCCAACTCCCCACTCATGACGTCTCACTTCTCCCTCCCTCGGCCCACAGCCTCTGTCTCGGATTAGCGTGAATATATCGCTCCTACTAGCGAACTATGATACTTAATGCGATGAGAGAAGTTGCAAAATCAACCGGAATGTTCAAGCAAATTATAGAAAAAAGTTTGATCTAAATCCATTAAGTAGTTCTCTCATTCGCTACCTTAGTGGATGTAAGTTATGCCCTGAGGCTTGCGCGCGAGTGAGGAGGGCCCCGTCCCCCTCACTTTGGCCCGCTGCGTCTCTCTTGCATTTGTGCAAATAAATCAGTACCACAAGCAAACTATGATACTTAGAGCGATTAGAGAGTGTTCAAGCAAGTTATAGGAAAAAAAATCCAATCTAAATCTATTTCTCTCATGAAAAGTGGACAGAGAGACAGACAGACAGGCGTTGGATTTTATATATATAGAGATGAGTAACTTTTTTGTGAGTGATTTTTTTCATGGACCTTTTGATGTTCTATGCTATTCCTCAGCCTCGGTCACCATAGACCCGTATTATATGAAAACGTGAAATTAAAAATTTTTCTTAGCCATCACTAGGAGGTACGTGAGGTTGGTAACATATAAAATATAATTTTTCAGCAAAGTGTTCCTTTAATAGAGTTGAAAGTCCTTCTAGGGTAATTTGATGTGTTCTTGGTGTTGGAAAAGCAAAACGAGCGCAAGCTTTGGTTGTTACTGTTTTAAGTCCTGTTTGAGATCTGCTACAGAAAGGGCATTTACAAGTGACATTGACTGACACCAGGGAGATGTCGACTGACAATTAGAGCTGATACACATTACGAGAGAAGTCGGCATCCACACACACCAGAGATCAAGTGCAGCTGCTCCAAAAGACATCAACGACTTGAATATGAAAAGTATCAGGGCCTTGTGTGTACACCATGGAGAGCTGGAGAGATGATTAAGTGAGAAATACACATGGGGGGACCCAAACATTCATGGAATTGTTAAAATGAAAAAAATATTTATTATTATGCAGCAATTCCCTTTTAGTCTCTTTGACATGCAGTACACTTGTCTCATCCCTAGAAACAACTTCTGTACTCATCATGTCTAAAAAGTTCTGTGTTACTTCCGGGATTTCTTCAATGATAACAAATCTTCTTCCCTTCGATTTCAATTTTAATTTTTGGCAACAAAAAAGTTAGCCACAGGGAGTGAGATCTGGCAGATTTGGGGGATGTGAAGCAGCAATTGCTTTGTTTTTGATGAAAATGTTTTTCACTGAAAACATGGTGTGTTGTAATTATTGTGCCACTGCTCTGGACATTTTTTCCTGATGTTATGTCACTGATATTTGTCCATGTGGAACAAACTCTTTATGACCAATGTCAAAAAACACAAAAATCATTGTCTCTTGAAAATTTGCCATGGTGGCTTAAAGTTACTTGCACGATTATAGAACAAATGGTAGAAATACGCACTCGCTCAGCTCAGCATGATGCCACTCGGTGGGCTGATTAACCAAACTGTCGGTGTATGATACCTAGTTGTATATCTGATAACTACAACCAAATCCAATGCTATTGACCAATACTTGGAATTTTTGAATCCTCCCTTGCATAGTAAAACTTTGGGATAATGAGAAGTTTGGAAGTCCGACAACTTGGTAATGGTCAAGCAGTGACGACAGGCCATCTGGGCCCTTAGTATTTATAGCAAGAATTTTAAAGAAAATTTGTATGCTGGACATGAAAAGGCTGTACTTGGGAAAAATTGATGAGTTTCCTGAATTTGATCTGAAGTCAGGAGCTCCGCTGCAGCATTTTGAATCTTGTCTATTCTGACGTTCTAATATACAAAACTGTGTGTGTGCTTGTCAGGTATGCAGATCCATTCTGTTGAACCTGTCTCCACCAGAATTTTCATAGATTCCCCAATCTGTACAGGGGAAGACCATTAGCCACATTTCTTTCTGAAAATTTCCCTCTTGGGGAACTTTATTTACTGACTGAACTTATGCTTCATTAGGGAAGGGCCCCTAGGAGGCCATTTTGGGGCTTAGCGCAGATATGCAAGGTTGCTCCCCATGGTGGGGTTAGTCAATGAAATTTCAGTTCAGCTCTCCAAAAGAGTTTTATTATTTATTGAACCCATCTGCATTTTATTCCACCCCAGCCAATGCTGAGTAGCCCTAAATACAGTATGTAACAAAGAAATGATTTAACCATGAGAGTATTTTCACATTGCAAGTAGAGAGGTAGCTCTAGTAATACTTTATAAATGTTGGAAAGATGTTTTGGCTGCCTTTGTGATCATCTGACATACAAAGCCCTGTGTGCCGTCAGGTACAATTACAAAGCTGTTGACAAACAAGGTTTTAGTGTAGTCGGCAGGATGTATGATTCATTGAAAATGTGTCAAGTGTCTTGTGTTGATATTGAGATGTAAGCTAAACATCCAGCAGGATGACATGCAAGCTCCCGGTTTGTTACAATTGTTTGTATGTATTGTTATCAACTGGTGCTCAGGCAGTTTAGACGACTGACTCAGAGCTCTGTAGTGAGTCAGAGGTGGAAACGATACCAGTAACCTTGTGATTTAAGACTTACACAACAGATTATGTTTTTTTTTTTTTTTTACTTTCTCGTATAGGGAAAGTATTGTAATTGTTCAAAAAAAAATTGATGAATCTCGATGTTTTAAACCTCCCTGAATCCAAAATACTATTTTTGGAATTATGTCTGTGTGTATGTGTGTGTGTGCATGTAAACACGAAAACTTGAGTACGCTTTCAATTAGGTCAACCAAATTTTGCATACAAGTATTAGGTACAAAACATTGATTTCTATCATCTTTTGAGCTATTTCCACTGACCGGAAGTGGTACTTTTTTATTCATGCAGCTGCAGAGTCTGACTTATTCAACTTTACTTTTATAATAATTGTTCCATATACCATATATATGTGCGGATAAGTCAGGACTTGATTTTACCATATAATTTCAGGTATTTTATAATGTCGGTCGTATAAGTCGAATGCGGAGAATTCACGCTATTGGTCGAAGAGATTATTATATGCTGACGCCCACCTGAGAGAGTAACCATGGAGCACACGGCCTTTTTTTTCTATGTGGGTGCGGTAATGCGCTGTATCAGTGCGCGCTCCTAACCTCTCTCTCTCTATTGTGCCTACGTGACCACACGGTAATACCCAAACTATTCCAAAGCAGCATTTGCACTGATTTGTGTTTTTTGTATCTCATACCCTCATACACCTTTATTGTAATAGCATCCCTTTTCTACGATGGATTGTTTGATCAGAAGAAAATATGAAGCTGGTTTTAAATTAAAAGTTGTTGAAGTAGCGAAAGGAATTGGTAACTGTGCTGCTGCAACAAAATTCGATGTGTCTGAGAAACTGGTGTGAGAAAAAAAAATGAAGTGTCACATTTTTGAACGGGCTTATAAGTCGGGGTCCGATTTTATGATTGACCGACTTATATGTGAGTATATACGGTATTATTAATTTGATTTGATTTGTTGTTGGGCGGCACGGTGGCGCAGTGGGTAGCGCTGTTGCCTCGCAGTTGGGAGACCTGGGGACCTGGGTTCGCTTCCCGGGTCCTCCCTGCGTGGAGTTTGCATGTTATCCCCGTGTCTGCGTTGGTTTCCTCCGGGTGGTCCGGTTTCCTCCCACAGTCCAAAGACATGCAGGTTAGGTGGATTGGCAATTCTAAATTGGCCCTAGTGTGTGCTTGGTGTGTGGGTGGGTGTGTTTGTGTATGTCCTGCGGTGGATTGGCACCCTGCCCGGGATTGGTTCCTGCCTTGTGCCCTGTGTTGGCTGGGATTGGCTCCAGCAGACCCCCATGACCCTGTATTCGGATTCAGCGGGTTGGAAAATGGATGGATGGATGATTTGTTGTTGATGGTTCTTTAATGTACATAATATAAAAGTATAATCATTGACTTGCGGTTTACTCCTCAAATATCCATCCCCATATCTGAGTATATGAGAAAGTCGAGGGGAGACCACTCTCGATTTTTTAAATTTCAGTCATCATATATTTGAAGACATCCATGCTTTAACTCACTGGGGAAGACATTGAAAGTTTATATTCATCCATCAATTTGTGTTTTGTGGAGGTTAGAGGTTGCTGTTGCACCATAAACCCAACAGACAGACCCTCAGGACACAGGTTAAAAGCAATGAGAAGTATTTTTAATTATTTTCTTCTCCAACACAATGCCTTTCAAGCACCACAGCCACCAATAGACAAGCAAATAAACACAATAATATTCACAATTCTCTCCTCCACACTTCCCAGCAAGCTTTGTCCACCTCCACCTTGCTTGCTGGGCTCACAATAGTCCTTGACCCGGAAGTGCTTCTGTTCTTCCTCCCATGTGACTTGCCACCACTTTACCCTGAACAGGTTTACTACTGTGATCCTGTGTTCTTGTGGACCTCATTTTAAAGCAGGGGTGGGCAATGTCAGTCCTGGATGGCCTCAGTGGCTGCAGATTTTATTTCCAACCCAATTGCTTAATTAGAAACCAATCCTTGCCAATCTCAGAACTTATTTAATTTTATGGCTTGTTAGTCTGTAATGTTAGGTTCTTATATCGTTGATTTTTTTCTTTCCAAGGATATCATCCAAATAATTTGAACCCTAAAATGGATCATTTTCAGTCTCTCACATTTTCCTCTTAAGTGTTTTATTAAACCAAATAGTGCATGATGAACACCCAGAGGTGCAAATGGAAACACGTTAGATGGAGAACTGCTGGCTCCTTTGACATTTGTGTCTTAGTGGTAATAAGGAGCAATTAAAAACAGTGAATGCAGCTGTTTAAGACTGAAAAAAGCAATTAAGGGTGGGGAACTTTAACAAGCGAGACCCCTAAAATGAAGAACAAAAATGTCACTTGAGCAATAAGTGCTCCATCAGCAATAATTAATAAGATAAGAAGATAAGATAAGATAAGAAACTGGGTTGGAACAAAAACCTGCAGCCACTGCGACCCTCCAGGACCAAAGCTGCCCACCCCTGTTTTAAAGTAATAGCCGGGCTCCACTGTACTGATTCCTTTCATAATTTTAAACACTTCAGTCAGGTCTCCTCTTAATCTTCTTTTGCTTAATCTGAAAAGGCTCAGCTCTTTTAATCTCAGCAAAGAATATCAGAGCGTCCATGAAAAAAAATGTCTTGCCACTCATCTCTGCACACATGGGATCTGATCAGTGGATTCCACATCAGCGCTATTAGTGCTTCTGGCAGCAGGGCCATCATAACATTCTAATACCAGATTTTGGTGTGTAGTGCCTCCCCTGTACATGAATTTTCTCTATAATTATATAAAATCCAACGTCTGTTTGTCTGTCTGTCTGTCTGTCTGTCTGTCTGTCTGTCTGTCTGTCTGTTCGCTTTTCACGAGAGAACTACTTCATGGATTTAGATCAGGTCTTTTCTATATTTTGCTTGAACATTCCGGTTGATTTTGTGACTTCTCTCATTGCGCTATGTATCATAACTCGCTTGCGGTACTGATTTATTTGTGTGAATCCGAGAGACACGCAGCGGTCCGAGGGGTGAGGACCTCCTCACTCACGTGCCAGCCTTGGGGCGTGTATCTTACATCCACTAAGCTAGCGAACGAGAGAACTACTTAATGGATTTAGATCGGGTTTTTTTCTATAATTTGCTTGAACATTCTGGTTGATTTTGCGACTTCTTTCATCACACTAAGAATCATAGTTCGCTTGCAGGATCGAGATATTCGCACTTATCTGAGACAGAGGCTGCGGGCCAAGGGGAAGAGGAAGCGTGACGTCAGGAGTTGGGGAGCTGTGCAGGGCCATCCTCACTCACGCGCCAGCCTCCATTCGAATTGCATTTGGGAGTGTACCTTACATCCACTAAGCTAGCGTACGAGAGAACTACTTAATGGATTTAGATCGGGTTTTTTTCTATAATTTGCTTGAACATTCCGGTTGATTTTGCGACTTCTCTCATTGCGCTAAGAGTTATTGATGTCATTGATTTGCAGGAGCGTTATAGTTGCGCTAATCTGAGACAGAGCGTGCGGGTCAAGGGGAGGGGGAAGCATGACATCAGGAGTGGGGAGCCGGGCAGGGCAGGGCCCTCCTTACTGTCCTGTTTCACTACTACGCGAGCAGAGTCACGGGGAACGACTAGTGTGTCATATAATCCACATGTCAATTCATCTGGTTGTATGTTCACAATGTCCAGAACACATACAGTACATGTAATATAAAATACCAGTGAATAAACCACTTCCAGAACAACAACAACAACATTTATTTGTATAGCATGTTTTCATGCGAAGAATTTAGCTCAATGTGCTTTACAAGATCAGATCGGAAAAATGCTTTCCTGAATGAAAATGGAATGAACTCAAACGTGAATGAGCATTTATGTTGAAGAAGCACCTCCCAGCCTCACCCATTGGTCAGGAGTCCTGCCCAGTAACAGCTTAACCATTGGCTAATGTTGCACTTCATATGATATCAACAAAAAGCTCACCCTGAGAGATGTGCTCCACTAAAGGTTAAAAGTTAAAGAAAAGCAAGTGAATGCATTATCCTCGTACTTGTGCATCCCCTGTAGCCCTGGACTCAGCTCAGTCACTCTCCTATGGACTTCTTCTAGAGGTGCTATGTCTTTTTTGTAGCCTGGAGACCAAAACTGCCCACAGTACTGCTGGTGAAAACTCACCAGCAACATTATAAAGCTTAAGCAACTTAATGAACAAATCTAATAATACTCCACACATCAAGGCGCTATATAATTGTGCTATAATATAAGGAGAGCCACCACTCTGTCTTTAGCTTTGCACCCTCATGGGATCTGAACCCTGGATCCCGTATCAGCACTATTAGTGCTTCCGGCAGCAAGGCCACCATAACACTCTAATACCAGATTTTGGTGTGTAGTGCCTGCCCTGTACTGGAATATTCTGGAACTCTTTTTTTTGAACTGGTGTTCTGATGGGAATGGAGGATTGGTCCTTACCTGGCTGAGAGGCCTTTACAGAAGGTTGATGTAGATGGGGGTGCACCCTGGCTGAGAGATGATTCCTATTCACTTTCCCAGTCAGGAAGAAGAAATAACGGGTGGACTGGGGGAAGCTGCCTGTCAAGAACACTTCAACCTAATGGTGCTCCTCTGTTGTAGCCCCAGTTTGGACACCCATAAGGTCGCACTGGACTCATAGTTCAGGTGGTCAGCCCTGTTTTGGTCCCAGTGGGTGCAGGCAGAATACAACGCCCTTTGTTGTAGTGCCTGATGTACTACTGGGTCTTACAAATAAGAAGCAGTCTCACCTCGCTCAGAGAGTTGGAGTCCAGAGAAGCTGGACACAGCCTACTGGAGAGGTGTGGAGAAGGAGAAAAGGGAAATAAAAAGGAGTTTTGTCTGTTTGTACTGATTGTGGGTAAGAAAAGCCTTTGGAAAGGTGGTGTGTGTAATAAAAAAAAAAAAAAACTTTATTTGAACCTGGAACAGTTGCCTGTGTGGTTGTGTCAGAGGTTTGGGGGACTGAGATGGCCTCTATTGGTCACGTTGTGAATTTATTATAGCTTTGTAAGCCTGTACTGAGTAAAAAGCATGGAACAAAACTAAATTCAATTGAATTTGCAAATCTATAAAGCTGGAAGATGATGGTCCTAATTTTCACATAACTTTATTACGACATAACAAAGTCAAAGACACTTAAAACATTGAGTGTGACGTGCGATTAAAGCTTAGGTTTGACAACAACAAACACAAGGGTGGTCTCAGAGCTGGATGGAATGCCAGTCTGTTGCTTGGTGTATGTGAACTCTACAGACCACCTTATTGTTGGGGTACTCCCTCATTTATTTTCATTCAGAACATGTCAGCGTTTTGCTACTTTCAGTTAGGCCAACATCTCTGTCTTCTTCTTGTTAAGGTCCATAGTTACCTAAGGTTAAAGGCCTCTTGGGCCCACACACGCCTATCGCACACTTTATATGCAAGTCATTTTTACAACTCCTCCATCCCATATGAATTAGAAAAAAAAATCCAATTACAAGATTAATTGCAATCTGCTCTTACATCTTAGTTGTTATGGATAAGAAAAATAATTCACACACTTCAATTGAAAAATGTCAGCTTGTGTTGTAAAAGTCAGCTCATATCTCACAACATAAAAGATCGATTTGTCCGAAGTTTTCCTTTATTTAAAGTTAACTGAAGAGCCCTGCAGTTAATTCTTTTAAGGATTATTTTCAAGGCAGTACTCTGTGTGGTAGAATTAAGAAAGCCGGCGCACAGATTGTAGGAGAAACGTCTTCCTTGGAAAGAACCTGAAGAAAATTACCCCTTGACAGTGAAATAAACCCTAAAACAGCAAAAAACTGACAGTGGTACGAACAGAAATGCATTTAAAGGAGATAACGACGGTGAAAAAGCAAAGACTAGGGAATTTCTGTGACTGAACCAAAGAGGATATAGTCTCACGGGGCCAGGCGTAGAGCTGGGCGATATGAAAACAAAATATCACGATAATTTCATTCATATTAGTCGATATCGATATATATATCACGATATCAATCAAATCGCTATTTCTGTCAAGCTTAAAGGTTTCCTTATTAATCCTATTTGAGATGTGAAAATTATTATTTTGTTTTGATTATAAATTTGTATTGATTATAATTTTGAATAATAAGGCTTTGTTTTGGAGATTTCTGAAAAATGTCCTCAGGTTGTATTATAAACATAAAACTATTTCGGATATTTGGTGAGTTGGTGGGGCACTAGGTGTAGATCCGGGGTCCTGGGTTTGATTCCTGTCTATCATTTGGCCTTTGAAGTAGATAGATAGATAGATAGATAGATAGATAGATAGATAGATAGATAGATAGATAGATAGATAGATAGATAGATAGATAGATAGATAGATAGATAGATAGATAGATAGATAGATATTCTTTATTTGTTGCCAAGGAGTAAAGGAGTGACAGCTATACTTTATCGCCCATTAGGAAGATGGATGATGTTGAGAAGGTTGTTAGCATTGCACTATGTCAGTCCTTGACCCCTTTCCCCACTCCCACTAATCCCAAGACACTGATATCATGAAAAATCAGTTACAAAAAAGGGTGTTTTTAACATTCACGATATTGACATAAACAAAGCAATGCTTACGTACATTTGCAAAAAAAAAGCTATAGTGGGTACTATTAGTGACCCCTTTCCCAGAAGAACACCTTAACAAGATATCATAACATGCACAGACATTAATACATATAGTCAAAGAGGGAAAAAAATCCTGAAATGCAGTCTGATGTTATAAGGATTGAATGTCCAGTTCTGTTGTTTGACATGTGGTTGTCTTGCCAGCTCAGCACTCTTGTGAGGTGTTAATGCAAGTGTCCTTCATCGATGCTCCGCAGGACATCTGCACTCATTGGGGATAAAAGTGGCCTGAATACGAGAGATTGGGAAGAGTGAAAGAGAAAAAAGGAGATCGAGAGAAAGAGTGAATATTGAAATCAAGGAAAAGACAAATAATTAAAGAAAGACATCAAGTTTGAGGTGCAGAGGAATGGAGGCAAAGCAGTCAGGGAAGCCCTGTGCAGAGCAAGAGGAACGGCGCTCTTGGGTATTAGGGTTGCTCAGGAGCATCAGAGAGGATCAGGGGGAGTCAATCACTCCTGAAGTGTTCAGAAGTATGCTGAAGGGTGGTGGTGGTGGGACAAGGAAGCAGGGTTCAGAGGTATCCATGTCTGCCATGGGATGGTGGTGGGTCCGAGAGTCGAAAGGTGGTTGATCTCACTCTATTTGCTGAGCAGAAGAGGCAGAGTGACACACACAATCCAGAGAAAGGGAAAAATAGCCGATCCTGACTGTATTTGAAGTCTTGATTTTTAACCTCCACAATTACATTTTTATTTTACATTTTTATTGAAGAACTGCATTGCACTTTCTTGGACACTGTTTTGATTGCGGCGGAATAAAATGAACAAAATCCTTTTTTATTTTTTATTTTTTTTGTGCCCGCATTGCACTAGTCCATCGCTATTTCATGGCTATCGACATCCCTGGAACTAGACGATGCCAGGCTGTGGGCACTCACATGTTTTGTTTTAACTGACTGGTGAACATGTGGTATGAAAAAAAAATAATAGCAGTTCTTCCTATTTATCATTAAAATTCCCATGAAAGCCAATCAAAAACTGCTTGAAGTACTTACTTACAAGGCAGGAAGGCAACTTGTTACTAGATAAGAATATTTTATCTGGGCGTTCCTGAAGGTCGATACACTATGTGAGGTGTATCATGCATTCTTTAATGCTTCACAAATCTATTTGCCCTCCGGCTCGCCATCATACAATGCAGTTGTAACTCTGGAAAACAGGCAATTAGATTTCTTCTCCTTCTAATTATGTGCACTGTACAGATAAGTAGAGATAATTGGAAGGCCAGAAAGCAGAGTTGTGTCTTTGTTTAAAGGAAGCGACAGTGCAGGCTGACTAAAATGTGCTAAAAGCCTGACCATTGTCTTCAAATATCCACTTAACTGTTAATTTCCTAAAATTGGAAGGTATCAGCATGCAAATGGAGCTACTCCACCAGCTACAAGTATCATCCCTTGCCTGCTATTGCCTTATTTCTGATTGAGTGGGAGTCATAAAGCATGGGATATGTGTAGATGAATGGCCTCAGAAAACCCTACAGAGAAAGAAACCCCAAATCAATATAACCTGCCTGACAAATGCAGACATTCGTAAAACAAACAGTCTACTGAATCGAAAAACAGCTCAAGGTCTCTAAAACCTTAGAGTACAACTTCACGGGTCAGGCATGTCATCTCTCCCATTGTGACAGTCAGCCAATCCATTCACTTTCCAAACTTGGCAACAGGGAGGTCAAGTCAAGTCAAGTCAAGAGTATTTATTGTTATTTGATCCATACACAGTAGTACAGCATACAGTGAAATGAAACAACGTTCCTCCAGGACCATGGTGCTACATAAAACACAGGACAACGAAGAATCCACGACACATAACATAAAGACACATTATATATAACAAGGTGCATGTGAATCAAATGTGCAAACATGTTAAGCCATGTGCGACACTGCAGAACAGAACACATATATCAGATATCAGTCCGGTCCACGAGTGTTCAGGAGTCTGACTGCTTGGGGGAAGAAACTGTTATACATTCTGGAGGTGAGGGCCTGAATGCTTCGGTACCTTTTTCCAGTGGCAGGAATGTGAACAGTGAATGTGAGGGGTGTGTTGGATCATTCACAATGCTGGTGGCTATGCGGATGCAGCGTGTGGTGTAAATGTCCATGATGGAGGGAAGAGAGACACCAATGATCTTCTCAGCTGTCTTCAGTAGGGCTTTGCGATTCCTGACCGTGCAATTTCCAAACCAGACAGTGATGCAGTTGCTCAGAATGTTCTCTAAGGTTCCTCTGTAGAATGTTGTTAGAGTAGCTGGTGGAAGATGGGCTTTCCTTGGGCTACGCAGGAAGTAGAGCTGCTGCTGGGCTTTCTTGGCTAAAGAGCTGGTGTTGTGGGACCAGGTGAGGTTCTCTGCCGGGTGGACATCCAGGAATTTGATGCTATTGACGACCTTCACAGTTGAGCCGTCAATGTTCAGTGGCAGATGGTCACTCTTAGTCTTCCTAAAGTCAACAATCATCTCCTTTGTTTTGTCTACATTCAGAGACAAGTTATTGGCTTTACACCAGTCTGTTAACTGCTGCACCTGCTCTCTGTATGCTGACTCATTGTTGTTGCTGATGAGACCCACCACAGTCATGTCATCGGCAAATTTTATGATGTGATTAGAGCTGTGCGTTGCTGCACAGTCATGAGTCAGTAGTGTGACCAGTAATGGACTGAGCACACAGCCTTGAGGGGCTCCAGTGCTCAGTGTGGTGGTTCTGGAGATGCTGTTTCCAATCCTGACTGACTAAGGTATCTCAGTCAGGAAGTCCAGAATCCAGTTACAGAGGTAGGTGTTCAGTCCCAGCTGGCTCAGCTTTTCCGTCAGCTGCTGAGGAATGATCATATTGAATGCAGAGCTGAAGTCGATAAACAGCATTAGAACGTATGAGGTCAGGGGACCTCACCTATCATCATGAAAAGTAAAAAAACTAATAATGATAACATAAAATAAATGTGTCCACTGGTCTGTGCTATAAATTTGTTTTCTGTATGATTCTAATAATTGTGATCATTTTTATAGTCAAATTCGCTGAACAGGAGCATTTCCTGTTCAAATACAGGGGAGAAACATGAGGTGTGGCAGCGACGAGACGAGCTGAGCCTCACCTTGGACTGCACTCTCCCTCACACTCTGGGTGGATGCATGCAGTTGGCACGTGCCTGTTGCTTTCTCTCTGTAGGTTGCCAATTTAATGTTTGCAGACACATTAATTATACACCCTGACTTTCCACAGTCTGGCTAATGTCTTTAATGAATGTGTCTGACATATTTAGCCTTGCTGATCGGACATAAAACTGCAGTGAAAAGGCACAAGGTGAGGCAGATAGTACCGTGCCACACTGAAGGGGGCGCATGTGAGCCCAACAGGTACTTCTTTCTGCTGTTCTTCAAAAGGTTAAAACTGAAATCCGTTTTTTTTGTACACCACTCTGTACTTTCATTTGTATTGAATGAATATGAATTCTGGAATTGCTACAGAAAATTTAGAACACATGGTGGGCATAGAGCAAATGCGCATTCTCGCCACTATTGTAACATTCTTTCTTAGCCAAAAATGTACCTTACCTATGTGTGTGTAAAGAATGCCGATGTGATATGAAACATAACCAGTAGTCAATGTGCATGATGCCAGTTGAATAAATAAACTACACTTTTGAGTTCATATATTTGTAAATCTCACTCTGAAGGAGTTAGTGCCTCACCAGCCATGAACCTCACCGCACATCACTGCTTGGTCATTCAGAGTGCCAAGTATTGGGCACAAGGCAGGAGCAAACTCTGGGCAGGGCACCAGTCCATCACAGTGTCAACACACACACTCATCAGTGGCCAATCTGGCATTCCCAGTCCACATAGACCACCTGAAGGAAACTCAGTTAGATACACCAATACTGTCACATAACTTTGTTAAACCCACTTAATCCATTCAACCTCATGGAGACCCAAAGGCTATTCTGGCAGCATTGGGTACATCAGTGAACAAAAAAAAACACTCAGGAACTCAACTTCATTCATATGGAGCAACGTTACGATCACCTGTTAACCTAACAGGAATTCCTTTACACATTATTTTGACGTTGGTGGGATACGCTTACCCTAATCCTGTTGTTGGGGTCCTCACTGCCCCAGTCCATCTCTCAACGTCAGGAGAACAACAGAGGACAAGATACAAGGCAACAGTGTGGGGTAGGATACACACTCGACTCAGGACCCCCCGCTTACTCACTCTGTTCGTGACAGCGTGTCGATGAAACACACAGATGTATCAGGACAGCCTGCTTTACTCCTTCACAAAGGCAACAGAGACCAGCAGGCACATAATCTTCAGTCTTCTTTATTAAATGATCGTGCTGCATTTAAATAACAATGCAGTAATGGGCGTCTTCCCCTTTCCCTTTCAGATATACGTATAAATCCACAACAGTTGTAACAAAGTCAGGAACAAACATAACATTTATATTTCTTCTTTAAATCTTTATATTATTTTGCTTGTGTCTGTCCGTGCTCGATATAAACAGTGGTTGCCACAACTACAATATCCCTCCACAACAATAGTGAGGAATCCGTGTTCCTGGCAGAGTTTTGGTCTTAGGCTTATCTTCAAGTCTTCAGTTCTTCAATGTGATGAATTATCGACTGTGGTATTTGACTGTTTATTCGATGCATACTTTGTTACTCACCGAAACTACATTATGACACTACCATTTTACACCACCTCTTTCCTTCACTTCAAGGTAAGCATCCCGCATTTGCTACTCACTGAAACTGCATTATGACACTACCATTTGTAGAAGAATATCCCAGCGACAGACAGACACACAGACCTACAATGTCCAGAACATACACGTTTATTGTTCTTTGGCACAGCACACTGCACAAACCCCGATGAAGCTTAGTCCTTTGTTCTTTTCTCCGACCGCCTCTACTCGTCTCCCACAACCTCTGTCTTCTTCTTCCCGACTCCGGGACTTCCTTTGATCAGGAGCTTAGAGTTGGGAGGCAGCTGGCCAGAGAGAGGAAGGAGAGGCAGAATATCAAAAGATACACATTTAGTTAAGTCATGGCTACACATTTATTTACGCATTATTGATAGTATGCCCATATTATAAGAAAGCAGAGTACCCCGAGTGTTAGTTACAAATAAATACAAGCTGATAGTGCTTGATGCGTAGTTCACACAATGCATAACCTTGTAGTTACACTCAGTTCTTTCTGGTCAGCTCTCTTCAGGTCGTCATCTTGTCTGTTCTTTTCAAGATTGAAAATGGTAGAGAGAGCATGCCTTTGCAAGCCTTCTTTTGTTACATTTCAAGTTCAGCACACACGCTTTTATTTTTTTTCTTTCTCCTCGTGGGAAACGCCTTCGCTCATTTCCCACCTGTACCGCACAGTTCACAGCACCCAAAATATAGCACAAACACTCTTCTCAATCTCTCTCTCTATCTCTCTTTGCCTTCAATCCTCCTCCAGCAAGCTTTGTCCACCTCCTCCCGACTCAGGCTCATGGAGTAAGGGACTGCTGGCTCCTTTTATAGGGCACCCGGAAGTGCTCCAGGTGCTCGTTGACCCACTTCCGGGTGTGGTCAAAGTGCTGCAACAAAGGCTCAGCCGTTTCTGCAATGACCCCTGGTGGCATCCATAGAACCCAGCAGGGCTGCTCCCAGCTCCAACTCTCAAGGAGCCATGTGGGAGTCCAAGGCACCACTGCAACTTGGAGGGGGGAGTTTGGGGGGGAGCACTACCCTCTAGCAAGTCCTGGATATGCTCTCTCTCTGGGTCCTTCCACTGTCGAAGCGTCTCAGCCAAGCAAGGGCCCCGGCTGTCTGCCACAACTCTTCGTTTTAGAGAGGAGTGTGATGACAGAGCACCATGTCTTTCTAGAAAGGATTCGATAGCTGGGTCTTTTATTTCTGTGAATGTGGTGAAGGAGGAGGCTGGGCTCTACACTCGATGTCCCAAAAGGTCTTTTCCACTAAGTTGTGATCCTGTTTGTCAACGCTAGACAAGCGCAGCTGAGACTTTGCTTCACTGCCAAACAAGAGGATTGACAGAAGGAGACCGTCGTTGACCTTTATCCACGCCTGAGTCCCTGAAGTGTTGTACTGTTTTGCTCATACTCTGCTCCTTTTAGCGTGTGGGAATTGATACAAGCAAGCGAAAGGAGTTAAAGCTCGCTTTTTACAAGATCAGCACTCATTTCATTTTGATCACAGACTCCATGTGTCACGGCCCATGGTGTCTGCTGTGGATTTCTATTTGACACAGAACTCATCTCATCAGTACAAACGGCTGCTGGATGCAGTGCTGTCCCAGTAGAAATGATAAATGCTGTTCAGTAGGAGTGCAACATTCATCCCTCAGGCTATTCTTCTTGTGTTTTGTCTCAGACATCTCCTGTATATATTTCCTTAAATACAATCAGTTACTCAATGGATCAGCCATTTTGTATAGCGTTTTAAATGTTTCTGTGATGAACAGTACTCACTCACTCGTTCAATTTTTTGTACACACTTTATCCATTACTGCATTTTGGCAACATCAAGTGCAAAGTTTTAGCCAACACCAAATTAGGATGGCAGTTAAGCTAACGCGCATTGCTTAATCACATGGGAGAAAACATTGGCATAATGCGGCAATGCGAATGTGAAAAATTAAAATAGGAAAAATCAAAATTTAAATAGAAAATGATAATACACTGGGTACAGCGGCACACATTTTGGGAACAAATCACCTCACTATCAAGTCCACTTACTGACTGCAGCAATGGGCACAAGGCAGGAACTGGCAGTCCACCACAGGACCCCTTTGGGAAGTGGCATTCAGATGAGGACATGTATGAAACACTTTGGTCAGGGTGTCCTTAACGTGACCGTTGAAAGGCTCATGGAGCTTTAGGTGTTTAAAGGTACTCAGAATCAGGCTCAGTGTTACACTGTCATGCTGAGGAACACTCGACTCTTCCTCTTACATTTATGGCTCTTGTTACACCCGACAATTCTGAAGGAACACTGTGTTAAAATGAATAATGGCAGCGCAATAAGAGAATGTTTTTAAATTAAATGAAAGCCAACTGGACCTCAGTGGCTCAAGAATTTGCATGGTAAATGTAGAGAGTCGTGAGACCTTCACTTACTTTAACACTCCAAAGCTGTCATCACACACATTTAGCACAGATCTGGGTGTGGCGTATTCTTCTTTTTCTTTGTTTGGCTGCTCCTGTTAGGGGTCACCACAGCGGATCGTCTTCTTCCATATCTTTCTGTCCTCGTCATCTTGCTCTGTTACAACCATCACCTGCATGTCCTCACTCACCACATCCATAAACCTTCTCTTAGGCCTTCCTCTTTTCCTCTTGCCTGGCAGCTCTATCCTTCACATCCTTTTCCTAATATACCCAGCATCTCTCCTCTGCACATGTCCAATCCAACGCATCTCAGTAGAAATGAGGAGAGAATTCCTGATAGGAAGTTATATAATAGTTCACAAACAGTTTTGAGGTTGGTCTTAGGGACTGTAAGGTTGTAGTTAATAGATCTGAGGTGTCTTTTTGACTGGCCAGTCGAAAGAGTTCTAGAGAGTGGGACCCACTGAGCTGAACAATTGATCTCATAGTGTTATATGATGGAACTTTGAGTGCCATATGGTTGACCTTAGAGTATTTTGGGTGTCCCAACAGACCTTGGGGGAGAAAAAGTACCTCGCAAGGGGGCTCAACATAGCTGAATAACCACTCTTAAAATTATGGAAAAGGTTTTGTAGTCCTGGGGATTATTTTACATCTCAATTACACTAAGGAGAGAGTTTCTGACAGGGAGACTTTAAGACTATAAGGTTTGGCTCGTCGGATCTTAGACATCTCATCAACATGAGATAGAGAGTGTTATGTGTTGGGACTTTGAGCACCAGATGGTTGAGCACCATATGGCTTTTTTGATGTCTCAACAAACTTTGAGAAAGATATTTCCTGATGATCTTCATCTTTTGGCTGCTCCCGTTAGGGTTTTCCACAGCGGATCATCTTCTTCCATATCTTCCTGTCCTCTCCATCTTGCTCTGTCACACCCATTACCTGCATGTCCTCTCTCACCACATCCATAAACCTTCTCTTAGGCCATCCTCTTTTCCTCTTACCAAGTAGCTCCATCCTTATCATCCTTCTCCCAATATACTCAGCATCTCTCCTCTGCATGTGTCTAAACTAACGCAATCTCGCCTCTCTGACTTTGTCTCCAAAACTGTCCAACCTGAGCTGACCCTCTAATGTCCTCATTTCTAATCCTGCCCTTCCTTTTCACACACAATGTAAATCTTAACAAGGTGAGGCGTATTCTATTAAGGAGCAATGCCTTCCTGTTTAAGACAATGTGGTCTAATGGCACTGGACCCTAAGCCTGAATATTAGAATAGTGTCCCTTTTTTGATTTTTTAAATGCTTTTCTGTGTTGATTCTGGTGACCAAATACTTGTTTTGGGTTAGGGTTAGGGTTAGGGTTAGGATTGGGGTAGGGGATATTGACTATAATTTAGCCGTACGCTGGTACACTAGTCCAAAAATTTACACTGCAATTAAACTTGTCCCTCATCAATTGCATGAGATCTTAAACTCCAACACTTAAGTTTTCTCATTTAGGCCATTGGGGTATATTGTCCCCAAGGCTTTAATCCATTCCATCTCTTTCCTCAGTCTATACGTTTTGGTCCAGTAGGGCTGATGTTCAAGACCAAAAAATAAAGGTGTATGTTGTGACTGATGTGACTGATTAAAATGTTTATATAAATCTGTGTGCTTAGTCTGATTATCCATTAATCTCAAGTGTTGCACACATCTAGCCCTAATAGAATTCTTGGTTTCACCAATGTAAATCTTTCCACACTTTCTGCACTGTATACCATACATGCAATTGATAGCCGTTCTCTGTAAATCTTGAAATATCGGCAATTCCGTATTTAGTTAGTTTTTGGGAGTTTTGAATCATTAAGTTTGATTCTTTTATCCATTTGTGGCAAATCTTCTCAGTTTTGATGGTTAAATATTTTTTTCCACAAAGAAAAAAACAGCTTGACTATAACTATTGGATGAAACAATAAAACCTTTTTTCAATTTTCTGATATTATGCTGCCCCATTGCTTCTTGTTTGCGACGTATCAAAGCATAAACTTTACCCTTAAGTAATGGAGCCCCTACGATAGTAATATCAAAGCACTTTGCTTACAGTGGGGTGAAGACGCTTCTTAGAAAAAGGTGGGGGCTGACAGAGACAGAGAGATCAGCTGACGTCCCCTCACAGTGTGTTCACAGATGGGCTCTGCTCTGCTAACGGGTGGAGTCCTCATTTTCAAAGCCCTTGTTCTGTCAACGAACTAGCAGATTTGAGCAAAAACCGTGAGATGGACAAAAAAAATAATATAAAGTGAAACAAAACCAAAGCCCAATACAAGAGGAAATAATCATGGCTGATAGAACAAGAGGGTCAACGCTAAAAGTACACCCAAGAAAAGGGTACAAAGATAAACTTGGCCTATTTCACAGATTTGGTATCCGCAGATCGGATAAAGATTTGCACCCATAGCCATCCTTTTATCTTATCGAGTCGATTAATGCCCGGGTCCCGACCCCAGAGGCCACACCCCTAGCAACACTGGAAGTGGACCTTACACTGGTGGCCTTTGAGGGCCCAAAATCACATCAAATAATGACAGCTCTCACCTCTGACCAGAGAATGCAAGTTTGCAACTCACCATAGCGCAGATCTTCAAACTGTGAGTCTTTGTGGTGTATGTCCATGGCAATTCCACCAATACATCAGAAAAGTCTCACCATTGAAGAGTGAGAATGGACATGGAATTACATAAGACTGGTCTAGGCAGAGTCCCAAGACAATTCTGATGGCAAAAAATTCTCCACTTAATAATAACTGTAATTAAGTCAATTGTAGGATGATGAATAATTATATGCAGATGACAAGACCGAATAATGTAAACCAATGGGTTCTTTATGGAATATGCACCAATAAAAAGGTGTACAAAAATCCAAATATCCAGAACCAAAAGGCAAACCATCCTCAGACTATATTCAGGGTTTATTATTTAGAACAGGAATTCTTAACCTGAGGTCTGCGGACTACGAACGGGTCCATGGATGGGTTTCGGGAGTCTATAAGGGTCAGGTAAAAATTAACATTTATATTCACTATACAGCCCAGTACTGTTGATTTAGAGTAGATTTAGTAGTAATAGAGGAAATATTAGTCAAAAACGTAGTAGTAGTAGATTTGTTTTAATTTGCACAAGAGGATTGTATTTCATAATTCATAAAAGGAGTGTTTTTTCAGATTGTTTACTTTAAAGTTTAATAATACTTTGTGTATGTCATTTATGTATGAGACAATCAATCTCAATAAATAAAGTACATTATATTAATTGCATGCAACATTGTGTTTATGTGAATATTTTTGGGGAAGGGGGTCCATAGCTTTCATCAGATTCTTAAAGTGGTCCATGACTCAAAAAAGGTTAAGAATCACTGCTTTAGAGGAATGGGAATAACTTCCAGTTGCTCCACCATGGAAGAACTAATAAAAATTTCAGCTTCCCCAGAACTTATTAAAGTGGCGGTTGTAGTGTTATTAACTAAACAAAAAAAGATCCTGACACAGGTTTTGCTATAAAGCACAATCCGTAAGAAAAAAAAAAACAAAATCCAGACATAAAAGTTAAAAGCGAACAATCAGAACTCAAAAAACAAAAGAGCACAGTACATACAATAACAGCAAACTCAGCAGCTCATTTCAAATAACCCACCCAGGACTGCAATTCCCAGCTTTCTTTTATAGAGAAGGGGGCGGTCCTCTAACTGTGATGGATGGGTGACCCCGCCTCTTGGGAGGGGCCAACCACAAAATTCAGGGCACATAAGAGAACTGCAAAACACACACAGATAATGCATAAACACTAAACAGATTAAAATGAAGAGATGTTACACAATTAGACAAGTCATAAATGAAGAGAACAATATTTTAAGTAAATAATGGAAACAATGAACAACAATGAAAGGAACACAAAGAAGAGGAGCCGTGGCTTGATCATAACATAGACTTGTTCTGTGAGCTTTCAAGGCACCTTGGGATGGGGTCGCACTAGATACTGTAGATCAGGGGTCCTTATCTCCAGTCCTGGGGGGACCCAGTGGCTTCAGGTTTTCATTCCAAGCCTTTTCTTAATTAGTGACCTGTTTTTGCTGCTAATTAACTTCTGTTGAATTAATTTTAATTGACTTGCTCTTGAAGACTCAGACCCCTTAATTGTTTCGTTTTCCTTAATCAGCAGCCAAATAGTAATGAGATACAAAATGAGCCAAAACATGACCAGCAAACTGTGACCATCATACAATATCTGATAATAAAGAAAGATGAAGGTCTCAGGAATGTTGATCTGTTCAGGTCCATTAAACATTTTATCAGTGCTCTTAGAAAAGAGAAAATCAACAGTTTCAAAAATTGCTCCTTATTAAGCAACTGGTTGGAGTGAAATTGTTTAAAGTTTGAGGCCCTGACTTAATTGGTCATCTGTTGGCTCACTCACTTCACATTTCACTTCTGTTTGGGTGCCATTTAAGGAAAGAAATTAAGCAATTTAGAGGAGCGATGAAATTCAGGGGAACAAATCCTTAAAAAAACAAGTCAATTAAAATAAATTTTAAAAATGCTAATTAGCAGTAAAAACAGGTCACCAATTAAGAAAAGGGTTAGAATGAAAACCTGCAGCCACTGCGGCCCTCCAGGACCAGAGTTGGGGACACCTGGTGTAGAACATTAAAAAATTGAACACGGGTATCTTTTTTATAAATTGAATTCTTATTGATATATGGTAGGCTGATTGTCCACTCTGGATGCTTGTTGCCAGGCATGTGCCAGCTCAGCACACTTACAAGGGCGCACAGCACTGGCGCCAGCTCTTCTTGTGGGCAGGAGGAGATCAGGACACTGCTGTGCATCCCATCACTCTGTAGCTGCTGTGCACACCAAAGTATTTGTGGAGACCTGAATAATTAAAGTCGGTAATCCAAATATAAGAAAGACTTAATAAGATTCACTTGAAAGATGCCCTGAATATTCTGTAATAACTCTCGCTAAGAACGAAACGACGTGCAATGTGCTCCTCAGTTTATGGAGCATTGAACAAGCCGGGATGCCCCTGCGTCGGAGTGATGAGGTAGGCGCCGGACGTCCATTTGCAGTTTCTGAGTGCATACCGCCCATACCCTTTCACTCAGTCACTCGACTTCTCATCAGGATGGTGGTGTACAGTACTTAGCAGTGTGTCTTCATGGTGTAAACCTTTTGGGTCACCAATTCATTTAAGCAATGTCAGAATCAACTGGATGATCATGAGTTAACGGAAAGTTACATCCAGCAAGATGGAGCAATGTGTCACACATAGGCAAGGAGCATGGCAGAAATGGAGTCCTTCTTCAGCAACAGGGTAATTTCAAAGGGGCTTTGGCCACCACGGTCGCCAGATCTGACCCCACCAGACTTCTTCATTTCGGGTATGCTCAAAAGGAGAGTCTGTCAGAACAAGCCTCGCACTGTGGAAGATTTGAAGGAAAACATCCAATGTGAAATTGCTGTTATTAGAGACGCTTGCTGAAACGTTCGGGAACATGGAGCGCCACGTCAGAATATGTCATAAAACGGAAATCACTTTCAGCTTCTCATGTAATGAGATCGATTACACATACGTCAAGGTATAGAGTGTATTTTTTTGGTTTGTCCTAGCGAGAGTTACAACAGAACATTCAGGGCCTCTTTCTAGTGAATCTCCCTGTATATAC
Source organism: Erpetoichthys calabaricus (assembly GCF_900747795.2). Classification (NCBI taxonomy): domain Eukaryota; kingdom Metazoa; phylum Chordata; class Cladistia; order Polypteriformes; family Polypteridae; genus Erpetoichthys; species Erpetoichthys calabaricus. The sequence goes on from NC_041404.2 coordinate 40,403,853, forward strand.
CATGATTATGAAGAATACCAAACGTATCCTTGAGCAGCAGTGTCTCTAAGGGGACAGTGCTAGGGACGCCACTGTTTTTAATGCACATCAATGATCTGAGACGTAAAGAACAAGCTGGTTAAGTCTGCAGATGATGCCAAACTTGGTAGAAGGGCAGGCAATCTTCTTGTCTAGATTGTCTATTATATTGTCGCTGTACTATTATATGTAAATGGCTGTTGTTCTGCTTCTTTAGTAATGTGTCACAGAGAAGGTGCAGATCTCGGGGGTGCTTCAGTTCAAGTGACAAAATGTATTAATGCCCGTCGCTATGGCTTTTCATTTTCTTTTTCTGTGCAATTGGTCTCCTCGTTTCATTTTCCGCCGCTTGTCTAAATGCTCAGAAATTTGCTTGGCACTCGCACATCCAGGCAATCATGACGAGATGATCTCATTTATTCCTAGAAGCCAGTGCCAGGGATTCCTTCAGAAATGGAAATGACTAAAGCGAAACTCTCTTCTGTAGGTCTTTTGAGAAGTTTACGGCAATTCCCATTCTTGCTGGCCTTGTTAAAAATATAAATAAATAAATAAAAGCAAGATGCTCTTGGCTGTCATTGAATGTGCAGTTAGGAGGAATTGAGAAGGGCAGCCAACACTGAGGCTTCACTATGAGGCAGCCCCGTGCCATTCATCACTGCCAGGTGGGCAGCGCCATTCATGTACCATCCTGCCACTCAGATAACATGAATTAGCTTGTCTAATAGTGGAAGGAGCTGCATAACAGTGGAAAGTTAGCTAGAGTGGACCATTGCTACACTTAAAATGCCTATTTCCAGTGGGTGTCTACTTCTGTTTTTAAATTATATTGCTTGTTGGTTTAAAATGAAGCTGCAGGACCATTTAATGGCTGACCATTACAAACAATGATGTGACGCTTTCTCTTTGTCTCTCTCTTTAACTTACAGGATGATTACTTCAGAAACTGGAACCCAGGGAAGCCATTTGATCAAGGTATGAACGACAGCTGTCTGTGGGACTGGGAGGAGAAGAAATGGTTAAAGTGGGGTTGTAGGCATCTGCATGGTGGAGGGGTGGCTGCATGGATGGTGGTGAGGTGGGTGAAGCTGAGGGAAGAGGCGTCTCTGAGCACCACTTGGTTAGTCTGGCTAGTTGAAGCCACAGCTTGTCATTATTCGGTACGAATTTGGGTCCTTCAAGGCCACCAGTGTTTCTTCTGTAGTTTGGTCCGCCTCCAGCGTTGCTAGGGGTGTGGCCTCTGAGACCAATGGGTAATCGACACGATTGGATAAAAGGGCAGCTATTGGTGCAAAGCATTATCTGATCTGCAGATACATCTTCTCTGAAATATTCAAAGTTTATCTTTGTACCCTTTACTCGCGTATACTTTTGGTTTGACCCTGTTGTTCTCTCACCTACGATTATCATCTCTTGTATTAGGCTTCGGTTTGTTTCGTTTTATGATTTCTTTTGCTTTTTTTATGTGCACTTCCTGGTTTTTTCTCAAACGTTTATCTGCCAGTTTGCAGACAGAACACGACTCTTGTGATTCCTGACTGTAGTATTTGAGTCTGAAGGAAATGTCAGCTGCTCTTGAAAAGTCAGCAGCCTTGCAAGAAATTCTTGTCCACTCTAACTTCAGCACTTCAGTGTCTTATCAGAATTTGCTGCATCGGTAACAACCCAAGTACACCATTCAGGAATCCAGTCCTCTGTGTCAGGGCAATGCTCAGGTGTGCATGGGGCAAGAATATTGTGAGTGGGGGTTTTAGACAGCAAATTATCTCATCTCTTCGGTCAACATAATGTAACTCTGCCTTCAAGTGTCTGTGACTCCATGGTGGCAATAAGTGCAGCGAGCTCAGCTAGAATGAAATCAATGGCAACTTTCAGCCAGCTAAACAAGACGGGCAAAATCTGCTGCTGTGATGCAAGGACACTGAAATTTGCTTCATGAGAAATGTTAGGACTGATAAATTTGTAGACACAACAAGCTGGATCTGCTCTATTTAAATATTAATGCCTTTAAATATAAACCTGTGGAACAATTGGGAAAGTCTGACCCAATCACACTTCCATCTACAATGCCACCTGCCACCTAATGCCACCTGTATGTTGTGGGAATAACAAACCTACAAGTCTATTATCAGATGGTAGCGATTCTCTTATTATCTACGACAAGAGTTCAGAAGGTCTTATATGTGTTTGGGGAGTTGGTGTTTATTATAAAACTGACATTTATCTTGAGCTTCTGTGAATGTTTAATTTCCACTTGGAGACAAACAATGTTATCTATCTATCTATCTATCTATCTATCTATCTATCTATCTATCTATCTATCTATCTATCTATCTATCTATCTATCTATCTATCTATCTATCTATCTATCTATCTATCTATCTATCTATCTATCTATCTATCTATCTATCTATCTACTTCAAAGGCCGTACGTAAGCGTTGCTTCGTTTATGTCAATGTCGTGAATGTTAAAAACACCCTTTTTTGTAACTGATTTTTCATGATATCAGTGTCTTGGGATTAGTGGGAGTGGGGAAAGGGGTCAAGGACTGACATAGTGCAATGCTAACAACCTTCTCAACATCATCCATCTTCCTAATGGGCGATAAAGTATAGCTGTCACTCCTTTACTCCTTGGCAACAAATAAAGAATATCTATCTATCTATCTATCTATCTATCTATCTATCTATCTATCTATCTATCTATCTATCTATCTATCTATCTATCTATCTATCTATCTATCTATCTATCTATCTATCTATCTATCTATCTATCTATCTATCTATCTATTAGGCTCTGTAAATGAACAGTGTGATAGACAGCCAGGAACCCTGCCCCGCCGAGATGCCTGGAGGAAGGAGGGACCGGGAGAGCGTCACTTTTCTTCCCTGGGCACCTGGCGGTCCTTGATCCCTCGGGGACAGTGCTTCTGGGACACCAGGAAGTGCTGGCAGACCAGGGATGGTGTATTCCCGGAGTGCTTCCGGGTGCAAGGGCAGCACCTCCGCCACACTGGGGAGTGCTGCTGTAAGTTTATCATCAGGCACCTGGAGCACATCCGGAGCTTTATAAAAGGGGCCACCACACTCCATTCGGGGAGCCAGAGTCGGGTGGAAGAGGACAGAGCTTGTGAGACAGGAGTGGAGGTGGCCTGAATGACCAAGGACTGAGCAAACTGTAAATAGTTGTGTATATAGTAGTCTAATAAATGTGTGTTGCGGACATTGCGGTGTCATGTCTCTCTGTGGCTGGGCTATCTCTTACAACAGATAAAGGAAGGGTTAGGGTGAGAGCAGAACATGCTAAACATCATTTTGCAGTCAATTTCTTATATGAATAAAATGTTAAGAGTCAATAACCATATATAAAGTTTTCTGCCTCAGTCTGCGCTGTCTGTGCAACGCGGCCACAGAGAGCTTAAACAACTCGGCACATCCACATAAAAAACAACAAGGGGTGAGAGAGCTTTCTTGAAGGCTTTTACTGGACGTACCTCGTTGTAAACTGAAATATATACAAAAGAAACATACAGGCATTTACAGGTGTACAATCAAAGACAATAAAGAATGTTTTACAAAGCAATGCAGTACATAGCAGACAGTGCACATTAAACAGTAAAGCTTTAAAAGACACCTACAAGGCAAGTGATTTCCACGGTTGGATCAAGACAAAGAGAAGCGCGCAGACAGAGGTTCAAATTGCTGCGTACCAAAACTAACCAGACCCAGGGGTTTATATACCCTAAAGATACGTTTTGGACGTGACCGACACAAGAGATAAAGGGGTGCCTACGTGAGACACATGGGGTGTATTGTATTCAAATGTTTATTATGGGACCTACGTGCTTTACGTGAGTTTCATAGACTGACAGGTGTATTAATAAATGACAAGATGAAGGGGATCACAGCTCAACAAATAACAGTCTCAACTAACAAGATGCGGGGCAGAACATAAAGTGCTTATATAAAACATATTCACCCCCTTTGGAAGTCTTCACATTTTATTGCTATACAATGCTGAGTCACACTGAATTCTGTACAGAAAGGCCTAAACAACTTGTGAGGCTAAAACGAATGGCGTAAAATATAAGGAAATTCTGCAGGAAAGCCTGGTGGAGTCTGCAAGAAACCTGTGGCTTGGGAGATTTGTTTTCCAGTTGGACAAGAAGCCCAAACAAACAACAACGTGAATGTCCTGGGGTGGCCAAGTCAGAGTCCAGATCTCAGTCCAGTGGAGATTTTGTGGCTGGCTCTCGATCCCAACAGACCTGGAGCAGTTTAGTAAAACAGAATTGGGTAAAAGTGCAGTGTCCAGATGTGCAAAGATGATAGAGAAAGAGAGAGAGAGAGATTTGGGCATCGAGGCCTAAGGCTGTCATGGCTGCCATCTACTAAACACTGACTTGGAGGAGGTGAATCAGGTTGCGATCAATTACTTTGTTTTTTAGATTTTGAATTAACTTAGTCCTCTTTGCAGAGATACATTTTCATTTGATTTTAAAGAGTGTTTCTGTTGACACTGTAAAAAAAAGTCCAATACAATCCACTGTGATTGTATGCTGCATAACAACAAAATGTGAAAATGTCCAACGGGGTGAATACTTTTTTGTAAGAAATGTAATTTGAGTTGAAGTTAAAAGTCGTGCATTTAGAGCAAAGATGTTATAAAGGCTGTATCAGTGCGTGCTCCTAACCTCTGCTCTCTCTTCAGTACACATGCTGTTTGGCGCCTCCACCTGTTCCACTTTGGGCATTTCATGTCTTGAACCCGACTCCATACATCCATTTTACAACCATACCGCACGGCACACATCCACACTTACTCTTATCATGTCAGTTATCCCAAGTTGTGCCTTTGCCAATGTCGGAGGAAAACCAGAGGACCTGAAGAAACCCCCCGTCGACAAGCACCATGCAGTAGGCAAAATGTATGAGGCAGGGTGTTTAAAATCTGCTGAAATTAATGGAGGCCAAGTGAAATAAGTGAAATCCTGGCTATAATTACTGTACTAGAGATGCTTTTTCTGTTGCTCAGTGTTGAAAAAGGCAGATAAAATCAACTGTGATTCAATGTGCCATGCAGGTTGCCATGTTCAGTCCTGGGGTACCACTGAGGCTGTGGTATTTCATTCCAACCAGTTTTAAAAATAAATGGCTCAATCTTGCATCTAAATGATCTAATTATTTAATCAGTCTTTTTGCTATCTTATTTTACATTCAGGAATATGTGCTACTTAATGGATGGCACACATGGGCTGGCATGTGCTTTACACACCTGGGAAGGCCAATAGAGACCAAGGGAGAGGTTGTCTGGTGAAGATTCTCTCCCTCACTATGCAAGATGGCAGTATCCCTGGGTCTGAGTACCGATTCAGATACCCACAAGGCATGCTGGGACTTGAAGTCCCAGAATACAACCCTGTTGGGTTCTGTGGGTGTTGCCAGGGTTTGCCGCAGGGGTTTAAAATCCCAAGTTTGTGGGACTTCCGCTTGATGTGGAAGAGCTTCCAATGGACCGGTGGTCCTACCCCTAAGACAAATGACAAATATCAAACATAAGCATGTGAGATATCTCAAGGTCAGTGATTATGAATATGATGTCAGTTATGATCCTTTACTAGGGTCCTGTTCCTCTGCGGACCTCTATCAGAGGGTGAAAAATTGAACATTTCTATTACAATCAAGAACATTTAGACTTTACACATTTTAAAATTTCTAATGTGTGGCACAGCTAATTCTCATTTATTATTTATGTCTTCATCGTGAAGTAAATCATTACAGCTCTTACGAACACCCAGAATCAAGGTGGCTTACATTAATTCCTACTTTTCTAAACCTGGTTTTCCATGGTAGTTTAGAAGAATGAGAAGAATGTTGTGATGCCTGGGGTGCGTACAGCCCCCCTAACCTCGACACAGACAGGCAGGAGACGGCACATGGTTTCTTCACAGTGTTCAGCAGAGTGCACAAATCACCAAGACAACACTGTCCCTCCTCCTCAGGTTTTGTCCTCTTCCTCCTGACTCTGGCCCTTGAGTGGTGGTGACTGGCTTCCTTTATAGGGCACCCAGAAGGACTCCAGGTGCTCAATGAGCTTCTTCTAGCCGCATTTCCAGGTGTGACTGAAGTGTGGCCAAATAGGGCCATGAAAACATCTATGCACCCCCTGGCAGTGGTCACGGGCCCTAAACAGGTTTGAGCTCCGATGCTCATGACCCGTCGCCCTGCTGGAAACCAAGGGGGCTGCCCTGTGTCGGCCTGGGGGAGAAACGGCCTTAAAAAGTCCTCCCTGTGTGGAGTTTGCATGTTCTCCCCGTGTCTGCGTGGGTTTCCTCCTGGTGCTCCGGTTTCCTCCCACAGTCCAAAGACATACAGGTTAGGTGCATTGGTGATTCTAAATTGTCCCAAGTGTGTGCTTGGTGTGTGGGTGTGTGTGTGTGTGTGTGTACGTGCCCTGCCCGGGGTTTGTTTCCTGCCTAGTATGCTCCTAATGAGATGACAGATGGTGTCCTGGGGGATCTCCTCCCAGATCTGGACCAGGGCATCACTGAGCTCCTGGACAGTCTAAGGTGCAACCTGGCAGCATTGAATGGACCAAAACATAATGTCCCAGAAGTGTTCTATTGGATTGAGGTCAGGCAAGTGAGGGGGGGGGTGGCAATCAATGGTATCAATTCCTTCATCCTCCAGGAACTGCCTGCATACTCTTGCCACATGAGGCCAGGCATTGTTGTGCACCAGGAGGAACCCAGGACCCACTGCACCAGCATAGGATCTGACAATGGGTCCAAGGATTTCATCCCGATACCTAATGGCAGTCAATTGCCATTGTCTAGCCTGTAGAGTTCTATGTGTCCCTCCATGGATATGCCTCCCCAGACCATCAATGACCCACCACCAAACAGGTCATGCTGAACGATGTTACAGACAGCATAACATTCTCCACGGCTTCTCCAGACCCTTTCACGTCTGTCACATGTGCTCAGGGTGAACCTGCTCTCATCTGTGAAAAGCACAGGGCACCCACCTGCCAATTCTGGTATTCTGTGGCAAATGCCAGTCAAGCTCCATGGAGCCGGGCGGGCAATGAGCACAGGGCCCACTAGAGGACGTCGGGCCCTCAGGCCACCCTCATGAAGTCTGTTTCTGATTGTTTGGTCAGAGACATTCACACCAGTGGCCTGCTGGAGGTCATTTTGTAGGCTCTGGCAGTGCTCATCCTGTTCCTCCTTGCCCAAAGGAGCAGATACTGGTCAGTCCTGCTTAAGGACCTTCTACAGCCCTGGCCAGCTCTCCTAGAGTAACTGCCTGTCTCCTGGAATGTCCTCCATGCTCTTGAGACTGTGCTGAGAGACACTGCAAACCTGGCAATGACAGGCACCTATTGATGTGTCATCCTGGAGAAGCTGGACTACCTGTGCCACCAAACTCTGTAGGGTCCAGGTATCGCCTCATGCTACCAGTAGTGACACTGACTGTAGGATGAGGAGGGAAAAATGTCAGTGGCCTCCCTCCACCTGTTAAACCATTCATTCCTGTTTTGGGGGTCGTCTCATTGTTGCCCCTCTAGTGCCCCTGTTGGTAATTTCATTAACACTAAAGCAGCTGAAACTGATTAACAACCTCCTCTGCTACTTAACTGACCAGATCAATAGCCCAGAAGTGTTGTTGACTTGATGCTATACTCTGATTAAAAAGGGTTCCTTTAATTTTTTTGAGCAGTATATATAGCGCCTTAGATACACCGATTAACCTCAGATGTGAGAGGTTAATCAGGCAAAATGTGCAAACACCTTTGGGTCAGACCCTGCAGGCGTGGAGGTTAGGAGCACAGGCTCATACGGTACATTGCTGCACCCATCACATGACAAACCAGCTCATATCCCAGATTAGAGCCCGAGTGCAGGCATGCAGTGGGTGACACCTCAACACCACACTAGTTCAGATAGAATGTGAAGTTTTTTTATGGTTTCTGGAGTGCCAATTCTGCCACCAACCCCCAGGTTTTTCCCTGTAAGTTGGAGGGCGTCCATGCAGGGCTGGATGCAGATTAACGTCAAACCCAGGACAGAGCAATTGCAGGTTAAGAGCCTTGCTCGGGGGCCCAACGAAGTAGAGCCACTTTTGGCTTTTACGGGATTCGAACCGGGAACCTTCCGATTGCCAGTGCAGATCCCTAGCCCTACAGCCACCACTCCGTGTCTTGTCACCATGCTGCCCTCACAGAGCAGTAAAATGGACATTGGCTTATTGCCGAGTTTACTCCCTGTGCATTCCCATTACCTGAATTTCACCAAGTGTGCACCCCATCACATCCAATCATTTCTGCTTTTAGGCATCAATCCCGTCGTGCGAGTCCGCTTGATGTGGCAGACAGTCGGAAAATTCAGATGAAGATGAAGTGGAGTGGCCCTTCTGGCTGAGCAGATGTGGGCCTGCTGTCCTCGTGGTGTAAGACCCTCCAGCCGGCTGCTTTTCTCGAGCTCCTGTGCACCCGTGTGAGTGTCAAGATGCTGCAGCCGGGCTAACAAGGAGCTGCTGGTGCTGCCGGCATCACCGTCTCTGCTGCCTGCTTTCTTATCTGTCTTTTTAAATTTACGTCCACCTGGCTTAAAGTTATTTACATCTTGATTTTGGAATATGGAGCCCAGAAGGCTGGCAGTTTTGCGACACATGGATGAGCGCACATCCTGCTAGATAAAGTGTGCCAAAGACGGAAATATTCAGGAGGGATGACAGGGCGGACAGCGCCTTGAGTATGGCTGAGGTGGTTCGATCGTAGGCCTTGTCTGACATTTCAGCCTTGGCACTCTGCCACTCTGCCACTCCAGCGAGTGAAAACCCAAACCTGAGCGACAGCTGTCAATTTGAAGAACACTGTGAGAGAGTTCAGTCAGGAAGATGCTCTTTGTTTCTTAATAAGCTATCGACTTTTATTCATGGTTGCGCTCAGGGCTCTTTTATCACCTTAATTAAATGGCAGATCGATGCAGCTGAAGCTGTCATGGCCGTCAGCGTCCACCTCCCCCGAGACGTTTGTTGGGACCCTGCCAGAGAACACTTGTGCGCCTTCCATAAACAGTTCACCTTTAAAGTCCTCCGTTGTGACACCTAATGTGGAATTGGCAGTTCACTTCTTTTGTCTTTTTGCTTTGCTCGTTTCTGCCCCCTGGTGGCACTCGTTTTTTGACTGTTTTGCAGAATCATTCATCTGTTGCCAATGTGCCCCTTTCTGTGATCCCTGGAGGTAATGAAGCGGGTTAAACAAAAGCACCCCACTCGCATTTCAATTGCTGGCTAATGCCACCCGTCCTCCGTGTTTGATTTCTGCCGGAAGATTACAGTGAGCATCAAACTTTTTGGATGCCAGGCCGACGATTCAAATGTGACAAAGTACTGGGGTTGTTTTAAGCCCGTTGTCATTTGGCCAAGTGACGCTTCTCAAAGAATTCTCATTTTTGAGATCACGCGTCTCATCGCCCCCTCATCCTTTTAAGATTAATTGTCATACGCAGTTGCCGCTCTGCATTTTGTCGACTCAAAGAGTCTCAATTTCATTTTATCGATTACGCCTTCTCTATGGGAGCAACGGATCAATAGTACCAGCTTTCAGCCGAGCAGGGATGCCTTCATGACCACTCGTCTTTCCTTCTTTTCCTCAACAAATTAAATTTGCTTCCTATTCTGTGTCACCTCTGTCTTTGTGGAAACCTCATCGAAAAATAACCTAATGGTCAAAGTTGGGGGTCCTTGACTTCTGCCCCAGAGCTCACAGTATCTCTCATACAGTAATGACTGGCAGATTTTCATTTTTCATTTATTCATTGCAGTTTTACACATCCCCTCCATTACAGAGTTTGCGTGTACATCCTTTATGTACAATGGTGTCTTCTGGTCTTCTAATTTTTCCTTCATTACTGTAAGACACACACATTGGGGTATATGACATTAGAACATTAGAACAATCTAGAATAGTACAGACCATTCAGCCCAGCAAAGCTCGCCAGTCCTACCCACTTCATTCTTCTAAAAAAATATCAAGTTGAGTTTTGAGGGTCCCTGCAGTCCTACTGCCTACCACACTACTTGGTCACTTATAGTGCATCTGGAAAGTATTCACAGTGCATCACTTTTTCCACATTTTGTTATGTTACAGCCTTATTCCAAAATGGATTACATTCATTTTTTTCCTCAGAATTCTACACACAACACCAAATAATGACAACGTGAAAAAAGTTTACTTGAGATTTTTGCAAATTTTTTAAAAATAAAAAAACTGAGAAATCCCATGTACATAAGTATTCACAGCCTTTGCCATGAAGCTCAAAATTGAGCTCAGGTGCATCCTGTTTCCCCTGATCATCCTTGAGATGTTTCTGCAGCTTAACTGGAGTCCACCTTGTGGTAAATTCAGTTGATTGGACATGATTTGGAAAGGCACACACCTGTCTATATAAGGTCCCACAGTTGACAGTTCATGTCAGAGCACAAACCAAGCATGAAGTCAAAGGAATTGTCTGTAGACCTGAGACAGGATTGTCTCAAGGCACAAATCTGGGGAAGGTTACAGAAACATTTCTGCTGCTTTGAAGGTCCCAGTGAGCACAGTGGCCTCCATCATCCGTAGGTGGAAGAAGTTCGAAACCACCAGGACTCTTCCTAGAGCTGGCCAGCCATCTAAACTGAGCGATCGGGGGAGAAAAGCCTTAGTCAGGGAAGTGACCAAGAACCCAATGGTCACTCTGTCAGAGCTCCAGAGGTCCTCTGTGGAGAGAGGAGAAACTTCCAGAAGGACAACAATCTCTGCAGCAATCCACTAATCAGGCCTGTATGGTAGAGTGGCCAGATGGAAGCCACTCCTTAGTAAAAGGCACATGGCAGCCCGCCTGGAGTTTGCCAAAAGGCACCTGAAGGACTCTCAGACCATGAGAAAGAAAATCCTCTGGTCTGATGAGACAAAGATTGAACTCTTTGGCGTGAATGCCAGGCGTCACGTTTGGAGGAAACCTGGCACCATACCTACAGTGAAGCATGGTGGTGGCAGCATCATGCTGTGGGGATGTTTTTCAGCGGCAGGAACTGGGAGACTAGTCAGGATAAAGGGAAAGATGACTGCAGCAATGTACAGAGACATCCTGGATGAAAACCTGCTCCAGAGCGCTCTTGACCTCAGACTGGGGCAACAGTTCATCTTTCAGCAGGACAACGACCCTAAGCACACAGCCAAGATATCAAAGGAGTGGCTTCAGGACAACTCTGTGAATGTCCTTGAGTGGCCCAGCCAGAGCCCAGACTTGAATCTGATTGAACATCTCTGGAGAGATCTTAAAATGGCTGTGCACCGACGCTTCCCATCCAACCTGATGGAGCTTGAGAGGTGCTGCAAAGAGGAATGGGCCAAACTGGCCAAGGAAAGGTGTGCCAAGCTTGTGGCATCATATTCAAAAAGACTTGAGGCTGTAATTGCTGCCAAAGGGGCATCGACAAAGTATTGAGCAAAGGCCATGAATACTTATGTACATGGGATTTCTCAGTTTTTTTATTTTTAATAAATTTGCAAAAACCTCAAGTAAACTTTTTTCACGTTATTATGGGGTGTTGTGTGTAGAAATCTGAGGGAAAAAATGAATTTAATCCATTTTGGAATAAGGCTGTAACATAACAAAATGTGGAAAAAGTGAGGCGCTGTGAATACTTTCCGGATGCACTGTATTCCACAGGCCTGCTGTTCTCTGTGTAAAGTTAAATCTCTTAATGTTTTTGTGAAATTTACCCTTTAGTGTGTCCCAATGTTCTTGATGAACTCATTGTAAAGTCCCCGTGTTGACCCACTGTACTAATTTCCGTCATAATTTTACACACTTCAGTCATGTCACCTCTTAATCTTCTTTTGTTTAAACTGTAAAGACTCAGCTCTTTTAATCTTTCCTCATAACTCACCCTCTTGTAGCCATGGAATCAGCCAAGTCGCTCTTCTCTGGACCTTTTCTAGTGCTGCTATGTCCTTTTTGTAGCCTGGAGACCCAAACTGCACCCAGGACTTCAGATGAGGCCTCACCAGTGTGTTATAAAGCTTGAGCAGAACCTCCTGTGACTTGTACTCCACACAGCAGGGCGCTATAAAACCTGACATTCTGTTAGCCTCCTTAATGGCTTCTGAGCACTGTCTAGCAGTAGAGAGTGTCAAGTGCACTATGATTCCTAAATCCTTCTCATAAGGTGGACTCTCGATTTTCAGACCTCCCATTGTGTTTTCAAACCTAACATTTTTACTACAATCATGTAATACTTTACATTTACTGACATTAAATTTCATCTGCCACACATCTGCCCAAGCCTGTATGCTGTCCAAACCTCTCTGTGATGATTCATTAAATTCCAGTCCACCTTTGCTTGGTATCATCTGCAAACTTAACCAGCTGGTTCTTTAAATTCATATATAGATCCCTCATATATATTAAAAAGAGAAGCAGAACCAGCACTGAACACAGTGGAAGACAAACGTTGAACATCAGCCATTTCTGATCAAGTTCCTTCCCCCTATCACCCTGTGCTTCCTGTGTTGGAGCCAGTTCTGTGATGGACTAGGTAAGGCATTAGGCTCCCTTTTTATGCCAGACCCAGGAATGCTTCTGGTGCCACGCTCTGTCTTCCGGGCCATAAGGAAAGTAGGGAGGTCCTGCCCTGACAGCACCCATAGGGGAACCCCAACAGAGCTGCACTTCTGGAATCCTCCTCCCAAGCACCTCTGTGGGTGTCCCAGTTGGGTTCCCACAGGAGGACCAGTGCCACTTGGCATATGGGGGTATGGAACCGCTCCCAACTCTTGGCTTCTGCTAGCCCCTCCATTAAATCATACCTGCTGGGTACAAAGTGATTTTTTTGTTCTGCCGGCCAATCTGTCTGTGTCGTCATACTGGCATCCCGTCTGGGTAATGGCTTCCTCCCAGTCTCAACCGGGATGCCCTTTGTCCTCCTACAACACTAATACGGCAGACACCATCAAACAGAACAATGAGAAAGATAAGTCAGTACATACCGTATATGTTGTGGCAGGAGGCTGGGGGCCAGACCCAGCTGGGACGCCTGGAAGGACAGGAAGGGGATCTACACGTCCCCATCACAAATATTTGTAGTAGTAAAATGCATTGCATTTGTCATTCCAACAGATGGCACATCACAAATATTAATGCTGCTTTTGCGAATTCCGTACTAAAAAGCATACAACAGAAACAAAGACATTGCATTTGTCATTCACAAACATTTGGAGTATTGCATTTTATTATTATTCCTACCTGCATTGCAATATACAGTGCATCCGGAAAGTATTCACAGCGCATCACTTTTTCCACATTTTGTTATGTTACAGCCTTATTCCAAAATGGATTAAATTCATTTTTTTCCTCAGAATTCTGCACACCCCATAATGACAACGTGAAAAAAGTTTACTTGAGGTTTTTGCAAATTTATTAAAAATAAAAAAACTGAGAAATCCCATGTACATAAATATTCACAGCCTTTGCTCAATACTTTGTCGATGCCCCTTTGGCAGCAATTACAGCCTCAAGTCTTTTTGAATATGATGCCACAAGCTTGGCACACCTATCCTTGGCCAGTTTCGCCCATTCCTCTTTGCAGCACCTCTCAAGCTCCATCAGGTTGGATGGGAAGCGTCGGTGCACAGCCATTTTAAGATCTCTCCAGAGATGTTCAATCGGATTCAAGTCTGGGCTCTGGCTGGGCCACTCAAGGACATTCACAGAGTTGTCCTGAAGCCACTCCTTTGATATCTTGGCTGTGTGCTTAGGGTCGTTGTCCTGCTGAAAGATGAACCGTCGCCCCAGTCTGAGGTCAAGTCTGAGGTTTTCATCCAGGATGTCTCTGTACATTGCTGCAGTCATCTTTCCCTTTATCCTGACTAGTCTCCCAGTTCCTGCCACTGAAAAACATCCCCTCAGCATGATGCTGCCACCACCATGCTTCACTGTAGGGATGGTATTGGCCTGGTGATGAGCGGTGCCTGGTTTCCTCCAAACATGATGCCTGGCATTCACACCAAAAAGTTCAATCTTTGTCTCATCAGACCAGAGAATTTTCTTTCTCATGGTCTGAGAGTCCTTCAGGTGCCTTTTGGCAAACTCCAGGTGGGCTGCCATGTGCCTTTTACTAAGGAGTGGCTTCCGTCTGGCCACTCTACCATACAGGCCTGATTGGTGGATTGCTGCAGAGATGGTTGTCCTTCTGGAAGGTTCTCCTCTCTCCACAGAGGACCTCTGGAGCTCTGACAGAGTGACCATCGGGTTCTTGGTCACTTCTCTGACTAAGGCCCTTCTCCCCCGATCGCTCAGTTTAGATGGCCGGCCAGCTCTAGGAAGAGTCCTGGTGGTTTCGAACTTCTTCCACTTACGGATGATGGAGGCCACTTTGCTCATTGGGACCTTCAAAGCAGCAGAACTTTTTCTGTAACCTTTCCCAGATTTGTGCCTTGAGACAATCCTGTCTTGGAGGTCTACAGACAATTCCTGTGACTTCATGCTTGGTTTGTGCTCTGACATGAACTGTCAACTGTGGGACCTTATATAGACAGGTGTGTGCCTTTCCAAATCATGGCCAGTCAACTGAATTTACCACAGGTGGACTCCAGTTAAGCTGCAGAAACATCTCAAGGATGATCAGGGGAAACAGGATGCACCTGAGCTCAATTTTGAGCTTCATGGCAAAGGCTGTGAATACTTATGTACATGTGCTTTCTCAATTTTTTTATTTTTAATAAATTTGCAAAAATCTCAAGTAAACTTTTTTCACGTTGTCATTATGGGGTGTTGTGTGTAGAATTCTGAGGAAAAAAATGAATTGAATCCATTTTGGAATAAGGCTGTAACATAACAAAATGTGGAAAAAGTGATGCGCTGTGAATACTTTCCAGATGCACTGTACATCCCAATAGATGGTACAAAGCAAATGTTGAAATGTTGAATGTTCAAACTGTCTTAGGTGGGTAGCACAGCTAGTCTTTTAAATAAGTCAATTATTTTGAAAATTATATTTTCAACTGAATCTGATATAAAGGACTGTAAAGGATTTTCAACCAAATATTGAAAATTATCATTAAATTTGTGATTATGTTAGTTTGTTCAAGTACTTTTGAACCCTTGGAAATGGTTGGAGGTTGGGGGGGCCATGCAGACAAATGTCTATCATTCCTAAACGGCTCATACGATATTTTTGGTAAAGCCCTTAAATTAGAGCTGAAAGTCTACACTTCAATCACGTAATGATCACTTCATTTCAGATCCATTGTGGTGGCGTACAGACCCAAAATTGTGAAAATTGTGTCCCTGTCCATATACTTATGGACCACCTATAGTGCCCATCAAGGAAAACAGGCATCTGAGTAGTAAGCAGTAAGTCATATTCTGACTTTGTGATCATCCTTCAAGAGCTTCCATGTGCTCTTATCTTGAGAATACCAACTCTGTGAGACTAGTTAGTGTGATCTTAACCATAATTTAATTAAAATGCCTGGCCCTAAGCTTGAATGGGTGGCAGGCCCACAGATATGTGTAAACAAGTGAGACACGACACAAGTGGTTTTGCATTACAGGAGTGCAGGCGTGTTGATCCATTGATTAGAATGCATTGATGATGATGTATAGGTGGCTTGGTGGCCAAGATTAATGAAGATCAATGCTCACCTTGTGTGGAATTCCTGCAGCCTACTAGGATTATTAGTTACATATTCATCTCAATTTTGCTCCTAATCTCAGCTTGATTAATGCTTTTGTTTAATATTTTAATAACCCCAATTTATCCAACATTGTGTGTCAATGGCCGGAAGTGAGTTTCTTATATGCTATTGACTTCAGCACAAAGGCTTTTCCCTGACTTGTCTTAATGATCTGCTTAAACAGCTTGCCTCTCATTTAATAATTTCATATTTTTAATTGAAATCAGTCAGCATTTACTGTATATAGTGCCTTTTCATGTCCAATGGAATATAAATTCACATCAAATTAGCATTCAGACAATAGCAGAGAAGAATTTACGAGCCTCTTGTGAGTGATTGCTTTTCAGGCATTCCTTCACATTGTAGCAGATAAGGCTTTTGTCCACCTCTTGAACCCTCAGGTACCACTCCAAACACCAGGTAATAGTACAATTCTTCTTTATTGTACAACTATACTGTGCACAAAGCACCCTCCACTCCACACTACTCATATAAATCAATAATCAACAACAATACACTCTTTCCTCCTCGCGCAGGCACTTTGCCACCCTACCTCCCAGCTCAGCTCAATGTCTGGGCTTTCCTATAGTCCTTTTATACACCATGACCCGGAGGTGTTCCTGCCCAACAGTCCACAGTTCCTTATTCCTTCCGGGTTAGGGTAAACAGTCCTTTTCTTCACCCTGGGAGCACGTCGTTTCTTCCTGTCATGTGACCATGACGTACTCCCGGGTTATAGGGCACATAAGAGCCCACGAGCCCCCCTACAGCGACTCCTGGTGGCCCCCAAGGTATCCAGCAGGGCTGTGTGTAGAAACTACAAAGTCCATGAGGCCCTGCTGGAACTCGGGGCACGTTTATGCTGTCCGGAGAGCTCCTCCTGGCGGCCTGGGGGTGGCGGCCGGAATCTGCGGCCGGCCATCCATCACAATATATGGCTGCTTTAATGCCACTGGAACACCAAGGGACCGGAAAGCTGGGGTTCAGTCCTATCCCTGATGTGCTTACAAACCTCTATTTTGTTAATAATCCATGTCTTTGTCTGATGCATAATGACCTGTTTCAAAGCAATAAATGCCTATCTGGTGATAGAAAACACAGTCCTGGATTCCGTTATGAAGGTAAGAGGCCATATCAGCTCTGTCGCCATCCCCCAGTATTTTTTCCTTTTCGTAAAGCAGTGAGGCAAGCTTAATTCAGAGTTCGAGCAACACTCCTGCTGCTGCTGCTAATACTCCTTAAACATTCCTCAGGCTGGGAAGGATCATCTTCTCCTTCTTCGTATTGATTGGCTGGGCCAGTTCTCTTCTTCTGCTTGGGTCTTCCTGAATGTGCCTGGACTAAAGGACTTTCGGCTTCTTCCTGAAGGATTTGTACGGATCTCCCTGTCTTCCCAGGAAATCGTCACAGTGATAACACTGGACAACAATTAATTTTTTTAAAGTTTTGCTTCCTGAAAAATTTTTTTTTTTGAGATTATGAAAGAATGTGAACACAACAAGAAGAATTCATAATTAATTACAGAATTATGGTATTTGAGGGTTCCTCTAGAGCAGGGGTAGGGCAAAATCAGTCCTGAAGGGCCGCAGTGGCTGCAAGGTTTATGTTCCAACCCAGATGCTTAAATAGTAAACGATCCTTGCCAATAATTTAATTTCATGTCCTGTGAGTGACCCTACAAAGACCTAAGGCAGAAGGTGGCATGGCTCTACCTAACCTTCAATTTTATTA
Organism: Erpetoichthys calabaricus; assembly: GCF_900747795.2. NCBI lineage: Eukaryota > Metazoa > Chordata > Cladistia > Polypteriformes > Polypteridae > Erpetoichthys > Erpetoichthys calabaricus. Next base: position 40,421,329 of record NC_041404.2, read on the forward strand.
CTGAGCAGCAAACATCCAAGCTGTTAAAAGCTGGACGTGGACACAAATAGATCATTTCATGGCTTGTCAGTGCCTTAACTCTACCCGTCAGGTCATTCTCATATCCTAGATTTTCTTTTTCCTTTCTGAGTATATCATCCAAATGATTTGAAGCCTAAAATGGATGAGTAATTCTCAGTCCTTGACTTTTTTCTCTTCACTTTCCTTCCAAGCATTTAATTAAACCAAACAGTGCCTGAAAAACACACAGAGGTGTAAATGGAAACAAGCTAAACAGACAAATGCTGGTTTCCTTTGTCATTTGTATCTTATTGCTAATGAGGGGCAGTTAAAACTATGCGACTCTTCAATTCCACCTGGGGAGGTAAACTTTAACATTATACAAAGATATTGTCTGTTTTTTACCTGTTTTATTATCAATCTTTAATTTAATATTGTTTTTTTTGTATCAGTAAGGTGCTGCTGGAGTATGTGAATTTCCCCTTGGGATTAATAAAGTATCTATCTATCTATCTATCTATCTATCTATCTATCTATCTATCTATCTATCTATCTATCTATCTATCTATCTATCTATCTATCTATCTATCTATCTATCTATCTATCTAAAAACCAAAAATACAGCTGTTTAAGACTAGAATAGGCAATAAGAGTTCAAAATCTAATAAAATGAAGCAGAAGTGTTACTTGAGCAATAAGCTCTTCTCATTAGGCAATTGAGTTGGAATAAAAACCTGCATCCGCTGCGGCCCTCCGGGAACTGCTTTGCCCACCCCTGCCTTATTGGTATCTTTTTCCTTAATGAGCAGCCAAACAATAATGAGACACGAAACAACTAACAGCTAACCTAAAAATAAAGAAAGGTGAAGATCTCAGTCATGTTGGTCCACTCAGGTCACCAAAACATCTTGACGGTGGTCTTAGAAAAAAATAGAAAATCTACAGTCTGCTATGGCAGAATGTGAGCAGTGACAAGTCCTGATATTCAATAACAGCTTTAATTAACAGCAAGAACTGGCTTCGCATTAAGGAACTGGCTGGAGTTTGACGTTCCAATTTAGCTGTTGGCTCCTTTCACATCTCATTTCTGTTTGGCTGCCATTTAATGAAGAAACAAATCAATTCAGACGACTAGATCCTTAAAAACAGGGCTATTAAAATGAAGGGAAAAGGAGTTAGTTAGCAGTGAAAACTGGTCACTGATTAGGAAAAGGGTTAGAATGAAAACCTGCAGCCACTGCGGCCCACCAGGACCGGAGGTGGACACCCCTGATCTAGAGTGACTCTTTCCCTTAGCATGTTTTGGCTCAAAAACTAATCAGCCCATCGTCATCTCATACCAGGCTTAGGTTTTGAGTTTGGTATTTTTTCATCCAGCCATTTTAGCTCTAGACTGTCATCAAGAAACTGTGACACACAGGCACACACCCATTATTGAGATTGTTACGGCCTACCAAAAGGCCTAGGGGTATATAAATAGGCCGCACACAAGTGAGAGAGAGAGGGAGACAAAACACAGAAGAAAAACTAAACCATAAACTCCATTTATTGTCAAAAAGAATATGGAGAAAGTTACACAAAACAGAAACAAGGCAGGAGGACAACATTAACTTAATTATTTAGCTACACAAAGTTTACACAGCTACTGTAGATACATACCATCCACATTTATCACATAGATGGCCAGCTTACAACAATTACATTTCTTTAATAAGCAATAAGACACAAAAAACCAAAGTCAGGCCATCCAACCCTAACTCAACAATGTCGAGATCCGTCAAAAAACGTAGATCAAAATTTTTGACAAATCTAAAGCTTTCGCTCCTCTCCCGTAAATGATACATTATGGTGGGGGAAGGCACAAAGCAAAAATTAATTCAGATGGAGTGTGTCAAACGGGACTTTGGAGAAACGTGAAATGAACTTTCATTAAATTATAGTGTTTAATCACTTAATGATGCTGACCCGTTGCATTAGTTCAATTGAACTACAAATGTTTTGCTGATGATTTTCATTTGTATTCAGCATTTAATGCTTTGTGTTTGGTTGTTCAACAATAGCTGCCCCACATTGATAGATTCTACTTGTCCTGATGCTTTTCCATCATTTCAATGTCCTGGTGCAACCTTTTCCCCATGTTCATCGCTGACTGCACCAAGATTAGCAGGGAAGACGTCCAACTGTGAATGTCAAAAATTAATCTTTAGCTATGTGTTGCACTTTGTGGTTTTCGATACTTGAAGCAATTTGTCAACCAGCTGGATGTGTTTTGTTGCTCAGTAATTGCTCAGAAATGTTTGAAGAACATCCTTGAATGAATTCCATGCAATTTCCTCCGGCCCCACTAGCAGATCCTCGGGCTGCTTGGCATTGCTAATATGTCTGATTTGTGGTCCAACAAAAATGCTTTCCTTAATCTTTATTATTCGTGGAAACATTTCCCTCAACTATCAAATTCTTCCTGGTTTTCATCAGTTCAGGTTCTTTATGAAGAGGAGGAAAGAATATTCGTTGTTGGGTCGACAAGTGTGTGCCTTACATAGTGGCCAGTTCTTTGCAATCTAGTGAGAATCTTTACCAAGGCTGTCCCAACAGTACTTGGTCCATCCGAGCTGCTGCCCTCATAACAGTGCCACTACTTTATAGATCCCCACCGATGTTACCGTTTTAGTTGTTGTACTGCATCTGTTCTGATAGGTAAGGATGGATTGGCACACTGGCCAGGAGAGAAGGTGTCGCTTTACCCAGCCAGGAGGACACCGTTATGGATGGACAACCGAGATTGATCAGCATCTTGACCAAGATGGGTGCTGCAAGAATAACAAATAGACACAGAAGAACTGACTCCCTTGAGAGACCTTTCCTCCTAGTAAGCGATATGGCGGTGCTCCTCTGATGTGCCTCAGGTATGGATTCCCACAGGGCTTCATGGGAACTGTAGTGTAGGGTCCCTCAGAGGGCATTTCTGGGAGGGAACTGCCTCGTTATATGAGTGCTCTGCCTGACCCAGAAATGCTTCCTGGCTGCAATGTTCTGTCTCTAGAAGTACTCCCACATAAACATGACTACTCTGCCTTACTCAAAGACTCTGAGGCAGGAGGAAGTGGACAAAGCTTGCTTGAAAGGAATGTTGTTATAAATTATCTCCGGAAGATAATCTTCTTATATAATACGCTACCGTGGCTGTTCGTTTGTCTGTCCAGGATTTTAAATCGCCTGTAGCTCGCTGACCGTTTGACCTATTGACCTGAAATTTGGTACTCATATACTACGTGATGTCTGCTATTCACTTTTGGGGGAATTATTGACCTCCAAGGTTATTCCTCTCTTTATTTTTATTTTATTTTATTGTAGAATCAACTCTCATGCATACCGGCACTGTTCTCATCCCTACCACCTTCACCGTCACTTTCCCTACATCTTTATATCTTGAATCATTCTTGAGGCAGACTGACAACTTAAGTGCCAGTTTAAGTGAAAAATTAAGGAAAACGTACTAAATAATTGCAACACAAACACTGACTTAATCAGTTCTAACTTGAAAAGATCCCGACGAAAGAAGAGAAGAAGCAGGTCGGTAGGGTGGTGAAAAGAAGAGCTGTTCAGGAAGCAACAAGAACATCAACCTCTGAGAAAATGAATGACAGAGAAAGAGGATGAAAACTAGGAATACTCAAGTCAAGTGTATTCACTGCACGTTATCATGTAGTGCGGCGTTACTGGTTTATAAGTAAAAGGTTTTGTTAACCTGGATCTCATGTCTCCGCAGCAGTGTGGGCTGCTCAGAAGGGGGCTCAGAAGTGCCCTCCACTATAACAGGAAATCATAAAAACAAGTGATTGCAGTAAAACAGTAAGTGACAGGGAATTTTAACTCTTTTAGGGTGGAGGTCGACTTTCGTCTACATTATGGGTTGAGGGCGGATATCGACTAAACTTAAAAAAGCCATAAACGTCGATAAAACTCACCGTTATGTTATAGGTAGACTCTCTTTGCTAGGAGGACTGTTAGACTCGTTGACCTGATGTTGAATCTCTGTGTTTGGCTGAGTAGTGTGGAGTAAACAACGTCAAGAATGGAGTCGACATCGGGCGAGAGAGCAAAGTGCATGCACAAAGCAAAATACAGTACATCCATGGTTTATTATTTATTTTATTTTTTTTTTGCGTATTATTGCTGAACCTGACTCTAACTTATCGAATTTCGATATTAATGCAAGTGATCTGGAGATCGAAAACAAAAGTCAGGTACTTGCATCAGCCGTTTTGTCCCGAGCTGATTGTGCAGCTGACATGCCTATGGCAACATTCACCCTGGGAGGACTACAAAGACACTTATCAATTTCTGATTTTTATGCAAATGATCTGGATATCGAAAACAAAAGACAGATACCTGCATCAACTGATCAGTTCTAAGCTGATCGTAGTGCTTATCACGCTCGTGTAGCTGACGTGCCTATGGTATCCTTCATCCTGGGAGGACTACACAGATACTTACCGATTTCTGATTTTGATGCACACAATCTGGATATCGAAAAAACAGACCGATACCTGCATCAGCTGATCGGTTCCCGGCTGATCATTGTGCCGATCACACTCGTGTAGCTGTCGTGCCTTGGGAGGACTACAAAGACACAGATCCATAGAAGGTAAGCTGGCTTCTGGACTTCATCAAATGACACGGCGTGCTAGTGGACATTACGGAGTACCAGCCACTCGACTACTTCAAGTTGTTTATTTCCAGAAAGTGCCTTTCAGCTTATGAGTGATGAGACAAACAGATATGTAATAAGAATGTGAATCTGCATACTGTAGAGGATCATGGAACATAAATACAGAGTGACATTTGTCATAAATAAGTATTTTACTGTATGTATGAAACCATTGCTTTGTGTGCTTTTTAAAAAACTGAGTTTTTTGGAAAAATATGTAGACCTAAAAGAGTTAAAGGTGTTTTTTGTGATCATCAGGTCAAAATCCTTAAGGTTCACCCCAAAATGTACAAGAATGCAAGTTGTCATTGTCTAGTGTGATCAATAAGCCCTGGTAGACTGTTGACAGGCACTTGCGGGCTCCAAAGCTCTTTCTAGCTTATTACGTTGAACAAGCTGCATGATTGTACTCAGACATAAGTGGATGTGGCCCAGCAGATCCTAATGCACATGTCAAATTAAAGCCATTCTTGAGTGAAATGAATCTCGGCTCCTCTGTCATCACTAAAGTGCACTACTGTGAGCACCACGCAAATTCGCAGCCGACACATGTCATTTTGGGGGTGTCATATGATGCATAGAGTCAGTTGAGTTTCAGCTATAAGGCTGAAATCTCCATTGTTGTTGATGTCAGGTAGAGGATGATCTGTCAAGCTTCATCTTGATTAGCAGGCACTGAACCTTGGACTCAGATTTTTCCTTCAGCTTAACCAGCATATCCATTATTGCCTTCTCATATCAGAGTCCTTATTGAATTCTCTAGGGGTTTTGATTGACACAAATGCTTCTTACGCTGATAGCAGAGATGTGCCAGCAGCTCATGGTGCTCATCGAATACACTGCTGTCAGTACTTTCAATTGTATGAGCAGACAGGGTGACCATCCATGCCTAGAGGATACCCGGCTCCGGTCCTGGCCTTTTGTGGCTTTGCACTCTGCAATTCTCATTACCTTCACCACACCACTTCTCAGATCATAAATGTCCAAATGAGTAAAGGAGCTGCTTAATTGACGAGATGAATACCCTTCTTCTGCTGATAGGTTAATTGGTGTGAACAGCCAGTCTGGGATGGATGCCCTAACTGGGATAAGATTCTATTGTGTCAGAATGAATAGCTCTAGTCAGTGCTGCTCCATTTTACATCATATTGTATGTTCAGCTGCCAGGTTGGTGTCCAACCTTGAGGTAGTGATCAGAGGTGGGTAGAGTAGCCAAAAATTGTACTCAAGTAAGAGTAGCGTTACTTCAAAATAATATTACTCAAGTAGAAGTAAAAAGTAGTCATCCAAAAAATTACTCAAGTAAGTCTAAAAAAGTATTTGGTGAAAAGACTACTCAAGTACGGAGTAACTGATCATAATAAATGATTTATTTTTTAGAAATGTTGTAATAAGACAGACAAAAATATAAACTAATGTGCAAATTCTGCTATCTATATATATAATTCACTAAGCAGCCGACAGGGCATGCAAGACAACCATGGGATATGCACAACATAGCCACGCCCGCCAACTCACAGAGCCCCGCCCACCAACTCTAAGACCATGGGATACGACGACAACTCACAGAGCCACGCCCACCAAGTCTAAGACCATGGGATGAGAACTCTTGCTGGCCCGCCCACCCGCCTGACTGTTACCAGCATTCACCGCAATGTACTGGAGTGTAAAACTATCGCAGCTGCTAAGCTTTCAGCCACGTGAGATTTAGCAATAACAGGTCTGTGATGACCTTAGATGTCCGAGGCTGCAAGCACGCTACACTGAATGGATCAACGTGTGTCTACCCGGCGCCGAGAGGTGTGGGTAAGCCGTTGAACCCCATTTGTGATGGGGACCGGGGCTTGCAATTGTTCCCCACGAACGAGGAATTCCCAGTAAGTGCGGGTCATATGCTCGCACTGATTAAGTCCCTGCCCTTTGTACAGACCGCCCGTCACTACTACCGATTGGATGGTTTAGTGAGGTCCTCGGATCGGCCCTGCCGTGGTCGCTCGCAGCCTCTGGCAGAGTGCCAAGAAGATGATCAAACTTGACAATCTAGTGGAAGTAAAAGTCGTAATTCCGTAGGTGAACCTGCGGAAGGATCATTACAGGTTGTACCGACCCGTCATTGGACGGTTAGGACCCGAAACCTCTTGGGCCCGCTTCCCCGCCCTCTCTCCGGAGAGGTGGAGGGGGCGGAAAGGGTGTCCTTCCTGGGCGTCCTTCCCCTCTCCACCCGTTCCGCCCTCCGCGCCCGACCGCCGTCCAGCCCCGTCTCTGGCTCTGGGAGGTGGGGGCGTGGCGGCGGTCCTCCAGTTTTCAGTCACGGACAATTGTATGTTGCTCTCTCCAGAGTTCCATCTTTTCATTCACTTACAGTCGTATCCTCAAACCCACCCCATTTGGACAAATGTGTCTTTCAGGAAGTGTTCACCCATCAATACATAATTATGTGGTGCGGGTTGGCTAGTTTCCAAATAATAAGATAAAAAATGAGTAAAAATAAATAACATCTTTACAAAATGAAGATGCACAAATAACACAAAGTTCCAAATCTCAGTTTTTCACAACAAAGCTTTTGAAGCCAATACCTACAGTAGGTAACATGTATGTCTGAACAGTGCAAACTACTTGCAGTGACAAGATATACTGTACACTGACCGTATAATACTGCATATTCACTTGCCCTCCAAATAGTACAGCTGATAGAAAATAACATTAGAACAAGGCAGCTTGTGCACGTACAAGAAGTCTCATTTTACCTTGACTGTCTGTGTCTGTACATGTTTGGTTAAAACGTGCTTGTTGTTCACTCAGTGAAGTGATGGTTAAGCTTCAGCAGGAGTTGGCTCTCATTTTTCATGTACAAGTGGAACCTTGGATTGCGAGTAACTTGGTTTGCAAATGTTCTACAAGACGAGCTAAAATTTTTAATAAATTTTGACTTGATAAACGAGGTCTTGCAATACGAGTAGTCCGTATACACTTTGTTTGCCGAGCGTCACGTGATCACAACTGAGCTGATAGTTCTTCTCTCTCTTGCTGCGGGATTGTGGGTAATCGTCAGTCGGCATGCCTCACTCATATAGTCTAAGCATATACTGTTTACTACAGCATTGTGACCACGTATGTGTGCTGTAACATGTGAGTCCCCGTCTTGCACCCCAAAACACGAAGCTGAGTCTCAATACTTTAGCGACACCAGCTTTATTCAGCTTGAAACAAGAACAGCGCGGTTATCTATTGTAGCAAGATCTGCCACTCTCCTATACACAGACACAGCAGTCAGGCAGAGTCATGACCAAGTTAGTGGCCAAGTAATACTGTGCCCTGCATTTATAAAGTTCCTTGTATCACCCATCAACGGTAGGTGCTTAGAGCATGACCACAATCTTTTCGGATTCGCTTTTACGGCGAACTGCTACAGCGCTGGGTGCCTGTGGTTGCTTCGGGACGCTCTTCCGCGTGTCGTCCCGTTGGGTGAAATCCCACAAGAGTTTAGAAACTCACTCACACCAGTCATGATTCTTTTCAAAGGTAAAGTGCAGGTTAATTTGTTTTATGTATTTTTACTTCACATTTCCATCCATCCATTCATCCTCTTCCGCTTATCCGAAGTCGGGTCGCGGGGGCAGCAGCTTGAGCAGAGATACCTAAACTTCCCTCTCCCCGGCCACTTCTTCTAGCTCTTCCAGGAGAATCCCGAGGCATTCCCAGGCCAGCCGGGAGACATAGTCCCTCCAGCGTGTCCTGGGTCTTCCCTGGGGCCTCCTCCCGGTTGAACTTGCCCGGAACATCTCACTAGGGAGGCGTCCAGGAGGCATCCTGATCAGATGCCCGAGCCAACTCATCTGACTCCTCTCGATGCGGATATTTTATATATATATATATATATATATATATATATATATATATATTATATATATATATATATATATATACAGTAATCCCTCGCTATATCGCGCTTTGCCTTTTGCGGCTTCACTCCATTGCGGATTGTATATGTAAGCATATTTAAATATATATCGCGGATTTTTTGCTGGTTCGCGGATTTCTGCGGACAATGGGTCTTTTAATTTCTGGTACATGCTTCCTCAGTTGGTTTGCCCAGTTGATTTCATACAAGGGACGCTATTGGCAGATGGCTGAGAAGCTACCCAACTTACTTTTCTGTCTCTCTTGCGCTGACTTTCTCTGATCCTGACGTAGGGGGATTGAGCAGGGGGGCTGTTCGCACACCTAGACGATAAGGACGCTCGTCTAAAAATGCTGAAAGATTATCTTCACGTTGCTATCTTTTGTGCAGCTGCTTCCTGAAACGACATGCTGCACGGTGCTTCGCATACTTAAAAGCTCGAAGGGCACGTATTGATTTTTGAACTCTGTCTCTCTCTCTCTCTCTCTGCTCCTGACGGAGGGGGTGTGAGCTGCCGCCTTCAACAGCTTTGTGCCGCGGTGCTTCGCATACTTAAAAGCCAAACAGCCCTATTGATTTGTTTGCTTTCCTCTGTCTTTCTGACAGACTCTGCTCCTGACACGCACTCCTTTGAAGAGGAAAATATGTTTGCATTCTTTTAATTGTGAGACGGAACTGTCATCTCTGTCTTGTCATGGAGCACAGTTTAAACTTTTGAAAAAGAGACAAATGTTTGTTTGCAGTGTTTGAATAACGTTCCTGTCTCTCTACAACCTCCTGTGTTTCTGCACAAATCTGTGACCCAAGCATGACAATATAAAAATAACCATATAAACATATGGTTTCTACTTCGCAGATTTTCTAATTTCGTGGGTGGCTCTGGAACGCAACCCCCGCGATGGAGGAGGGATTACTGTATATATATAATATAAATAAAAATAATATAATGTAAAATAAAAAATATATAATATTTTATATTTTGTATTAATCATTTTTATATGAATAGTTTTGAGTTGTGGAACGAATCATCTGTGTTCCATTATTTCTTATGGGAAAATTCACTTTGATATACGAGTGCTTTGGATTGCGAGCACGTTTCTGGAATGAATTATGATCGCAAACCAAGGTTCCACTTGTATTTTTTCTTTCCCTGTCCACTGTCTGTGAGGAGTTTGTGCCGCTATGCCGCCGCAGTTTGTGTGTGGTCATGTGACTGCATGGCTACGTCTGATTTGTGAAATGGAGCCTTATGATTATTGTTGCTACGTCTGATTGGTGAAACAGTCATGCAGTAGCTCCACTGGTGGCTTCTCTCTGGCAAAAATATAGCATATCTAATGGAAAAAAAGTAACAATTCAAGTGTTGCCCAATGTAGCGGAGTAAGAGTAGCTTTTCTTCTTCACAAATGTACTCAAGTAAAAGTAAAAAGTATGGTGCAGTAAAACTACTTTTAGAAGTACATTTTTTTTTATAAGTTACTCAAGTAAATATAACGGAGTAAATGTAACTCGTTACTACCCACCTCTGGTGGTGATCGATGACCAACTGCCCTTCATGGACATGTTGCTATAGTTTTGCAGATTCATTCCATGCAAAATCTGCAAGATCAGATCATTTTGGACTGAATATGCATGCTTTAGTCCAGTGGTCCCCAACCTTTTTGACAGCAAGGACCACTTTATTAGATGCAAATTTTTCCACGGACCGGTCGGTGGGGGGTGGGGGGGGTTGGGTTTTGTTTTATACACAATTTACATAACATTTCTATTATTATTAAGTTATTAAGCAGTTTGCATACGTTTGCAACCCAAGATTTTTCTTCTTTTTTTGCATATAACAAAGACATATGCTTTGCATTTGTCATTCCAACAGATTGCACATCACAAACATTAACACTGTTATCGTTTTTTTCGTGTCTGCCGTTTCTATAGGAGGGTGACAATGAGTTAAATTCCAAAGGATGTTTTTCAAATGTTGACAAGCAATAAGCAAAAGGTATCACTGAAAACCACAGAAAACAAAAACAGCAAAAAAAAAAAAAAAACAGTACGAGGAAAGTTCGAAGAAAGAATTTTTTTTTACAATGTTTCTGTTTGGGGATCGTTGTGCAAACGTGCACATCTGAGCAGCGACCACAGATCTAACTGCTCTGTGGATGATTCATTCAGGCATTTCAAGGTCACTTCGTTGTAATGAAAGCATCTGCTGAATGTACTTCGTAGTAACGCGATTTCTATAGACTCATGTCATATGGGGAAATTGTCGGTACAGTAACAATACTTTGTTGTAATAGTCTCTCACCCCGGTCTCTCTCCTCTCTCTGCGCTGCTGCAAAGCCCCGCCCGCCAAGCGTTCTGAAAAGTCTGAGTGAGTCTCCATTGCCAGCAGTTCTCTCGCGGCCCGGCTGTCAGACGGCTGCGGACCGGTAGTGGGTCGCGGACCGGTGATTGGGGACCCCTGCTTTAGTCCCATCATCTATTTGGTGGCATGGGTGCCAGCATGTGTCACCAAGCTGCTGTAGATAATTCAAAATGCAACAGCTGGTATTCTGCTCAACGTGTCACTCCTCTTTTCAGAACTCTATATTGGCTTCCAGTGGTGGGATTTATCAAGTCCAAATCCTTGACGCTTGCCTAAAGAATAGTCAATGCTTCAGCCCCTGTTTATATGGAGACACTTGTGATGTCCTCAGTTCTACTGATGAACACCATCTGGTGATGGCACCTATGCAAGATGTCAAACCTCTGCCCAGATCCTTTTCATGTGTAGCTCCTACAGCAGTGGTCTCCAACTCCAGTCCTGGAAAGCTACTGTGGCTGCAGGTTTTTATTCTAACCCTTTTCTTAATAAGTGACCAGCTTTTGCTGCTAATTAACTCCTTGCCTTAATTTTAATTGATGCACATCTTAAGACTTAGGCCACTTAATTATTTCTTTTTTTCCTTAATTGGCAACCAAACAATAATAAGACACAAAATGTACCAACACATAAACAACCATCTGTATCCATCACACAATAACTGAAAATAAAGAAATTTGAAGGCCTCAGTAAAGTTGATCTGCTCAGGTGTGCAAAACATTTTTTCAGCGCTCTTAAAAAAGAAAATCAACAGTTTTGGAAATGTCTTCCATGGCAGAATGAGAGCCATGGAATTAAATAATGGGTTTTATTAGCAGAGAGAATTGGCTTCAAATTAAGAAACTGAATGAAGTGAAGTGTTGCTTGGAGTTTGACTTAGTTGGTCATCTGTTGGCTCACTTCACAGCAAATTTATGTTTAGGTGCCGTTTAAGGAAAAAAGAATCAATTCAGTGGTCAGAGTGTCAAGAAAAGTCAATTAAAATAAAGGGAAATAGTTAATTAGCAGCAAAAACTGGTCACTAATTAAGAAAAGAGTTAGAATGAAAACTCGCAGCCACAGTAGTTCTCCAGGACTGGAGTTGGAGACCCCTGTCCTAGATGGTGGGATGAGCTCTCCACCTTCATTAGAAATTCGTTGTAGCTGCTGGTATGTAAAGCAGGATCAAGCAGGGGTCAAATGTGTGCTGAGAGAAATCTCTAAGTCCACAAGTTCGTTTTAAAAGATTTAGTGAAAATTCAAAGCAAACAGTCCACACAAGAATAAAGAAAAAAGGTTGTTACGCATGTAAAATTAAAGGCAAAAAAAAAAAATGGAAAAATGTTTCTTCTCTAAACTTAGCTTTTCTTGTCAAACTTCAGTTGTTTCTATACTTAAAGAGGCCTCAGTACGCTGCACGTTCAATAGAGCATGTTAACTTTCATGCTATTGGGCACGTTAAGGCCCGGTTTAAAACCGTGTGCCCTCTATGGCTTACTCACGGCTAGGCAGGTCACTAACTGAGACTAATCTGCTAATCTGTAGTCACAGAGACAAGAAATGGTTAGAATAGACCAATTCAATTCAGCTTGTGAGGGTTTTAAGAACCTCCCGTAGACTACACTCTAATGCAGGGGTCGGCAACTTTTCAGTGGTGTCGTGCCAATGTTATTCTGCGTGGCAACATAATTCTACCAATTTTGTTATACAGAGTATTAAAATTGGTCCGGTTATAATAGGTTTCCCTATTATAACTGGATCTTACATTATTACTCATTCAATATTTTAAACTATCCATCCATCCATCCATTTGCCAACCCGCTGAATCCGAACACAGGGTCACGGGGGTCTGCTGGAGCCAATCCCAGCCAACACAGGGCACAAGGCAGGAACCAATCCTGGGCAGGGTGCCAACCCACCGCAGAACACACACAAACACACCCACACACCAAGCACACACTAGGGCCAATTTAGAATCACCAATCCACCTAACCTGCATGTCTTTGGACTGTGGGAGGAAACTGGAGCGCCCGGAAGAAACCCACGCAAACACGGGGAGAACATGCAAACTCCACGCAGGGAGGACCTGGGAAGCGAACCCAGGTCCCCAGATCTCCCAACTGCGAGGCAGCAGCGCTACCCACTGCGCCACCGTGCCGCCTATTTTAACTACATAGGATCAAATGTGAAAAAAATGTTTTGTCAATTTTGTTTTATAGCTACATTCAGTGGCTGTATTTTTGGTTCCAATTATTTGACTAAAATATGTAGTTTGTTTCTTAAAGCCTCAACAGCCCTTTTTATAGTTTCACTTTTCTCATCAGTTTTTAAACGTGGACTGATGTTTAGTCTGATAATGTCTTTGTACACTTGACGTACAACACACGACACTTTCACATTATAATGCACACACAGCACATCCTTTTGTTCTACAAATCCATATTCATTCATCCAAGAGTCTCTTGAAAAGAGTGAACATCAAGGTTTTGTCTTTTATGAGTCATTTTAGGGCAGTATATTACTTAATAATAATAAGAGATTTGTTTTAACGTACCACGGCCTGCACTGAATACATGGTTTCCCTTTACATTTGAGTCGCAAACGCAAAACATAGGTGAGGGCGTGAATGCGTGCGCTGTAATTAAAATATATTTTTTTACTATATTTCAATTCAATCAGAGTGCCATTGAAAATCGTCCCGCATGCCACACTTGGCACGCCTGCTGTAGGTTGCCGACCCCTGCTCTAATATATAGGCAAACATTTAATGTAACTTAAATAACTAGCAAATGGCTCTTACATTTGCATTTAAGAAGCGTTTCCAAACTGAAATTTTGTATACAAGTTGATACATATTTTGTATGTCTTTATTTGTAACTTAGACAAAGCAAAGTAATTTTAGCGTTACGTATATCATTGATAAGAACAACAATGTTTTGATGTTTAACTAACCAACCCCAAGGCTTAGGACTGAGTCAGGATAGTGAGGAATTTTAGGACAGGGTCAGGGGAGGGTCCTAAACCCAGTCTAGCAAGTGATTCTCTCAATCGGCCCCCACATGAAGGCCAACTATCTAGCAGGCAAGCTTCACCTTAACCCTTAAACTGCCACTTACTTGGGGGGTTAATGCACCCCTGAACGCCAAATACTTTTTTGCTGCACTTTTTAAGTAAGCATCACAATTCACAAAGAAAAAATGAAATTTTAATGGAACACATTTTTTTTTTTCATGCAAAGAGCATCACAATTACTGCCACACTGCTCATTTTACACACTGCCAATGAACTGTAAAAACTATTAAAAAAACTATTGCAACAATCTGTTATTATATGTACAAGGTGCAACTGACACCATTGATAAAATTCAGTGAATCACCAAGCCAACTGCGCTTGAACTGGCTGCACACAAGCACACAGAGGTAAGCACTGACGTTTGCAGGCCAGTCTCGTGCAGCAGCTGAATCCCAGGGACAGTGATGCTGATTCGTTAAGGGGGCAACAGTGGTCATGAGCTGGCTGCTCAACGAATATATGAAACGGACTAATCAGCTCCGGCGTGCTGGCAAATTGCAGTGGGAAACGACTATAGCCGGTTCCGGCAGTTTACGGGTTAACAAATGGTATTGGGGGCAGGTGTGAAACCATTGTATGCCTGTTTGGTTTTAAATCAAAAGCCATTAAGTACCACGATGCCCTATTGGCTCTGGTGTTTGGACAGAGTCTATAAATTTGCTTGCTTTACTTCTCCCTCCCTCCCTCTCTCACACCATCATGATAATTATAACTTACAAAGTTGAAATTCAAAATTTAAATATCACTCCATTAAATGAAGTTATTTCCGATCACTACTTAATTACATTTGATTTAGTCCTGCCCTTGTCAACACACTCCCAGATTAAAACAAAGACAGTGCAAAATCTAGATTGTAATTCTGCTTCAAAATTTATAGATACTTTGAGTAAGTTGAGTGTAACTGCGGAAAACCATTCAGATCAGTTAACATCAAATGTAAACGTGGAAAACAATTTAGATCAGCTAACATCACATTATAATGTGACCTTGAGAGATGCTCTGGACACAGTGGCTCCCCTTAAAACAAAAGTGATCAAATCACATAGAAACTCTCCCTGGTTTAATGAAAACACTCGAGCTCTTAAATTAGAGTGTCAAAAACTAGAGCGCAGATGGAGAACAACAAAGCTACATGTCTTTCAAATTGCATGGACAGAGAGTGTTAATAAATATAAAAAAGCCCTCTTTAAAGCTTGCTCAGAATATTATTCTACATTAATAGATAGCAATAATAAAAATCCTCGGGTACTGTTTAGAACAGTGGCTAAATTAACAAATGGAAATTCAGATCAACAGTGCAAAATACCAACAGATATTAGCAGTACAGACTTTATGAACTTCTTCAATGAGAAAATTAAAAATATAAGATCCCAGATCTCTGCATCCCACTACAAACCAAATACTGGCTTAGCAGACCCTGTCTCACATTGCACTCAGCACTTTAATCCTGTAACTGAGCAGGAAGTCTTAACTTTAATTTCTAAAATGAAGCCCACTACTTGTACCCTAGATCCAGTGCCAACAAAACTAGTAAAAAGTGCAATGAATGTTCTTGCAGCGCCTATTCTAAACATTATCAGTAGTTCATTATAGCATGGCACAGTACCTGATACACTAAAAGTGTCAGTCATTAAACCATTACTTAAAAAGTCAGACCTTGACCCACATATACTAAATAATTATAGGCCTATTTCAAATCTACCATTTCTCTCTAAAATACTAGAAAAAGTAGTCGCCAGTCAGCTTCAGACACACCTTACGCATTACAATTTATTTGAGAAATTCCAGTCTGGTTTTCGCACTGGTCATAGTACAGAAACGGCACTAATGCAGGTTGTAAACGACATTCTGATATCCTCCGATGAAGGAAACTCCACTGTAATTATGTTGTTGGACTTAAGTGCAGCATTTGACACCATCGACCATTCTATTTTACTACACAGGCTAGAAAATGATGTTGGGCTTACAGGCACCGTGCTCGCTTGGTTTAGTTCTTATTTATCAAATCGATTCCAATATGTACAGAAATGTGCTGACAGTACTCCATCACTATACACAGACGTTCAATATGGTGTCCCGCAGGGCTCAGTACTGGGACCTTTACTGTTTTCACTTTACATGCTTCCACTGGGATCTATCATTAGGAAACATAATGTTAATTTTCACTCGTATGCAGATGACACCCAGTTATACCTTTCATTTAAATCAGATGAAGTTTCTCCGATGTTGTCTTTAATTAGTTGTGTTAGTGAATTAAAGGAGTGGATGAATGAGAACTACTTGTCTTTAAATACAGATAAAACAGAGATGTTAATTGTTGGAGAGAATGACGCTGATCATAACAATATTTTGTCATCATTTAACTCAGTTGGAATCCCAATTCATTTTACTGAATCAGCCCGCAATCTAGGAGTTATGTTTGACTCTAGCATGTCATTTAAAGCGCATATTACAAAGTTGTCCAAAACATGTTTCTTCCATCTCAAAAATGTGAGGAAATTAAGGCGGTTTCTAAATAAACAGGATTCTGAGAAATTAATTCATGCATTTATCTCTAGTAGGATTGACTACTGCAATGTGGTGTTCACTGGATGTTCAAACTGTTCTTTATACAGCCTCCAGTTAACACAAAATGCGGCTGCAAGAATTATTACAAGAACAAGAAAATACAAACACATAACTCCAGTTCTTAAATCCTTACATTGGCTCCCGGTTAAGTTTAGGGCAGATTTCAAAATCCTTCTTTTAACATATAAAGCATTAAATGGCCGAGGTCCGGCTTACTTGTCTGAACTTATCATGACTTACAAACCAGAGCGCACATTAAGATCTCAAGATGCCAGTCTGCTTATGGTTCCAAGGATTAATAAAATAACAATGGGAGGTCGAGCTTTTAGTTACAGGGCCCCTAAACTGTAGAATGGTCTGCCTGCTACTATAAGAGATGCCCCTTCGGTCTCAGCTTTTAAATCCCGGCTGAAGACTCACTACTTCAGTTTAGCATATCCTGACTAGAGCTGCTGATTAACTGTACATACTGCATGTCTGTTGTTAGTCATTAGCACTTAAACATAAGAAACATGATAGTTAGAATTGGACACTAACCCTCACCTATTCTGTTTCTCTTCTCGGTACTCAAATGTGGCACTTGGTGCCACGGCCCACCTGCCAAGTTGTTTTGCTTGTCTAAGGTAAAGTCATCCCTGATGGAGGATCGCAGGAATTGTGAGAAAGAGGGGTCCTTTCTTCCGGATTGGCTGTCCCAACACTGTTTCAGCTGTGGAATGGCCAAATGGGGGAGGCAGCTTGATGGATGATGTCTCCAGGAGTCTAAAATTATCTAAATCTTATTATGTGATATCATCTACTGTTAAATTCTGCTCCGTACTTCTAAAAAGCTTTTTATTTTTTTATTGAGGATTTGTTCTGTTCTGTGTATTGTATTGTATTGTATTGACCCCCTTCTTTTGACACCCACTGCATGCCCAACCTACCTGGAAAGGGGTCTCTCTTTGAACTGCCTTTCCCAAGGTTTCTTCCATTTTTTCCCTACTAGGTTTTTTTTTTGGGAGTTTTTCCTTGTCTTCTTAGAGAGTCAAGGCTGGGGGGCTGTCAAGAGGCAGGGCCTGTTAAAGCCCATTGCGGCACTTCCTGTGTGATTTTGGGCTATACAAAAATAAATTGTATTGTATTGTATTGATGAAGGAGCCATGAACTGAAATAATAATAATAATGGACAACACAATGAAGAGCAGAGCTCAGTAGCCATATTGAGACAGGTATGCATCCTGTCCTGAAGAAAGCCATAAAATGATGACTTAACTAGAGTCATTTAAAGTAACTTACAAGTCTGTGTGCCACCTGAAACTACACATCACCATTTATTAGGTTGTATGGTTGCCAATATTCACTTATACTTTGCTTATTGTTCTTATTTTACAGTATAAATATTATCAAGAATACATTATTTATTTAAGTTGCAACTTAACTCTTGCTTGTCCTTTTACTCTATGTAATTGCCTGAGGTTATAGATGTAGAAGGGAATGTGGAGAGAAGTTATAAAGTACAATACCTCATAAACAATGCTAAGTCACTGGGATTTGAGGCGTTCTGACAAAGGCTACACAATAAAGAATACAAAAGGGGAAAGCAGAGTAAGATAGAACTCTACCAAGACAAAACAAACACTCTCTTGTTTGGTGTGTTTCTTATTGATGGCTGTTAGGTTTTATGGCCTAGGAATTGCAACTCATATGCATTTTTGTCTGAGCTTCTCACTGGTGATGATCTTATTTTATCACCTTATTTTGCAGCACTTGTTCCCAAACAGTCCTTAGCTGTTATATTGACCTGTTTTTGGATAAAATCACCTGCTAAGAAAATGAATGTAAATGTCATCACTTACTAACAGTATAATTTTGGTTTAATTTGGATTTGATGGCAGGACGCGTACCCACAGTATGCTGTGTCCTTCAGCCTTTTATCGTGGATATCATTTCTTTTGCTCCCCTTGAATTGTGTTGTGGTGTGTTTTCTCATGGAGTTGCTGTGAAAGGGTCCATATAAACCATGGGTGTCAACCTCCGGTCCTGGAGGGCCACAGTGGCTGCAGGTTTTCATTCTAACCATCTACTTCATTAGTGACCAGTTTTTTTGCAGCTAATTTACTTCTTTTTCTTTATTTTTAATTGACTTGACTCAGGCCCCTTAGTTGTCTCTTTTTCCTTAATTAGCAGCCATACAATAATGAAATACAAAACACATGACCAGCTCACCTGTGCCCATCACACAATATCTGAAAATAAAGAAAGGTGAAGGTCTCTGTACGGTTGATCTCTCAGGTCACCAAAACATCTTGACGGTGGTCTTAGAAAAAACAGAAAAATCAACAGTTTTGGAAATGTCTGCTATGGCAGAATGAGAGCAGCAACAAGCCATGGAATTAAATAACGGGTTTAATTAACAGCAAGAATCGGCTTTTGATTAAGAGATTGGTTAGAGTTTGAAACCCCAGTTTAGCTTGTCATCTCCTGGGTCGTTTCACGTCTCATTTCTGTTTGGCTGTCATTTAATGAAGAAAGGAATCAATTCAGAGGACTGAATCCTTAAAAACAGGGCTAGTAAAATGAAGGAAAATAAGTGAATTAGCAGTGAAAACTGGTCAAGGAAAAGGGTTAGAATGAAAACCTGCAGCTACTGCGGCCCTCCAGGCCCGGAGTTCGACACCCCTGAATAAACTAATGACAAAGTCAGAAGTATTTCACAGCAGTTTATTTATTTTTTTTAATTTGAATTGATAGCCCATGTGGTTTTGATTCCTGCAGGACTGAGCACCATTGGTTTAAATACCAGACCTGGTGACTAGTGATGAGTAAAATGATTTGCCCAAAACTGAATTTGCACCAAAATGTGTTATTTCGATTTACAGAAAGTAATTGTGAAATTTGTGCCATTGTCAAGTTTCCTGTAATGCAGGAGTTTCCCAGCCTGGGGTGCCTGCATCCCCCAGGGCATTTCAGGGGGTGCGACAAATAGGAAGGCTGTGTCACGATTTGCCATAACTGTGTGAGGCGCGTTGTCTGACTTTATTATGGTGCAATCGATGTCTTGACATAATTGGCAGGTCATTTATTAGTTAGTGCTCCTGTTCTACAGTGTATGATATGAAAAGATTTGAGCGTTGCATGACTCAGTACTATCATCAGTAGGTGGTTCCCCTCCTTGCCCAGAGCAAGTACCCCTTAATGGTAATAAATGGAGCCCCCTCAGATGGATACCTATGTCGCTGTGAGTGACTGTGACTGTGTAAGTGTGCCCTGAAGTTGGCGGGCATTTCCTGCAGAGTTGGTTCCTGACTTGCATTCCATTCTACAGGGATGGAGTTCTATGACCCTTGTGAAAGCTGGGGGGCACCAGAGAGCCCCAAACCCCAAACACAAACACACAATCACAGTTCCAGGTTCAAATAGAGTGGTGTTTATTATTAAAATACAGTACCTCACCAGACGTTATCTCTTCTAAAATCACTTCTCCCCTCTCACTACCGCACTGCTCTCCTCCAGTTGAGTGTTGCCTTCCTACCTGTCAGTTCTGACTCACCTGGATAAGGCAGTGTGGTACCTTTTATTGAGGATCTGGGAGTACTTCCGGTACCAGGGCTGCTGCCCTTTGGGAGCACTTCCAGGTCTCATGGAGGTCCCATCTCCCTGCAGTGCCCTCTTGTGGCACCTTCAGATCCCAGCATGTCTGTGCTGCCGGAGTACAACACCTGGGCACTGATATTGAGAGCTGCTGCCATTTAGCGACCAGGGGGAATAAATACCCCCCAGAGACAGTCCTGTTTTATCCCGACCAGGGTAAGTGTCACACACATGTCCAGTTTGGGATGCCTGTCCATTTGTTTGGGCATTCACTCCTGGGTAAGGAACCAGTTTCTTTTGTGACTAGGATGTCCATTCATCTATCAGGAAACCTTGGCCGGGATGTCATTCTGTCCACTCAAGGCCCCCCTGTCTGGGTAAAGGATCTTCCCAATTCCTTGCCAGGGTGCCCATCCATCCCATGTGCCAACTACAAAATGGGTTTAGACAATTGATGAATGGATGAACTGTTATAAGACTGCAGAGAGGGTGCAGGTTATTCTCATTATGCTTTAGAAAGGCACTGTATGAAATATGGTTTATTTGTTTGATGAATATACGGCATGTAGTGATCAGCAAAATGATTTGTGTGAAACGAAATATGAAGCAAAGCTCAGTGGTTTGTTTGCGTTGCAAAAAAAAAAAAATCATTAATGTAATAGCGTTTTGCTTCCAGCAAAATTCGTGCCATTGACACAAAAAGAAATTGAATTCCTGTTTACATGCATTAATTCAGCACGCATGCAGTTGGCGGCTTGGCAGCGACGACTTTCCTCGTAGTGAGAATTTCCTGTAGAGAAAGCCCATTAAGGTGCACAGAGGTGTGTTTCAGTGCGTCGTCAAGTGTAAACTATGCAGCATGTCACATCTTTTAAAAAAGTACTGCTCTGCTCTGCGGTGATGTCAACGAGAGGCACACACACAATGGAACGTTGTCATGAATCCAGAAGTAAGTTCATTGTTTTGAAAGTTATGAATTTGTCTAGCAGGGACTTTCTAGGGATGTTTTCTAGCTTGAAGAATGTAATGCTTTATTTACGCCTAAGATATTGTGTTTCGGAGCTTAATGTACAGTTGTGGCCAGAAGTTTCCATGCTGTCATCGTGGACATGAATGTCTTGGTAATTGTGGGCTTTCAATGATTTCTTTAAATTGTTCCTTTTCTGGGCTGGAACGATTGTATAACATACATCCTTTATTTTTTCTAAAATATTTTGGATTTTCTAAAACTCACACAGGGTCAAAATTGTCCATACAGGCTCAAATATATACATAGACCCCAACTAATATTTGGTGGAATGTCCCGTAGTACGTTGCAACTGTTATGGAGAAATCTTCAGTAAAAAAAGTCTTCCAGTGAAGGCGGTCAGAATTTAGACTTCATTGCTCAATATAGGAAACCATTGCAGAGCACATAAAGCCTGTCTCAGTTCAATGAAGTGAGCCCTGAGCGTTCGCTGAGCCCCAAATTTATTACAATTCTTATCATAAAACTCCCCCACCTTCACACCAGTTTCCCATCATCTACTGTACAGGGTTTCTCACGATGACGACCCTGTTCAGTACCTTCTCTCATAATAATCACCTTCTTTTGCACACTTTTTCATAACAATACCCTTTCCCCCGTAGACATCCATGTAATAATCTTCTTCCCAGTAGACCTTCTCATAAGAATTTTCCTTCCACGTCCATCACTTTGAATCGAAGGACATATTTGCCACCTGGAGGTGAGCATCACCTGATTACCCCTCCCTTCGTTCTCACATCCCTAATCCTGAGCTGGTAAAGATCGATGGCCTTTTGGTTAATCAGTTCTTACAATTAAGTTGGGATCAGGAGGACCCACATGTGAAAACTGGAATGCCTAATCAATAATTTGATTAATGGTTACTTGCTGCATTAGAATCCATGTAAAGGCTAAAATAATAAGCAACTGTGCCAGTAAGTGGCAGCGCACAGCTTCACTGATAAGAGCCAAGCTGCAGACAGCCTGGAAACGTAACTGGAAAAGTGAGGTCATTAGGGGTGGAACTGGAAGTGACATCATCAGTGCTGGGATCGGAAAAGTGAGGTCATCAGAGGGGGGACAGGCCTAGACGTGACATCATCAGCCCTGGGACCAGAAAAGTGAGGTCATCAGGAGTGGGCTCAGAAGTGACATTATCAGTGCTGGGACCGGAAAAGTGAGGTCCTTGGGACGGGCCTGGAAGTGACATCATTGGGCCCAGGTGGAATTTCCTGTAATTGGCCTGCAGGAGAAAAAGAGAAAAGGTCAGTGCACTCTGCCACCCCCTGGTCCGGTATGGAATTACCCTCACTCGAGCCCTTTGACTGCCTCTCATGTGCACGTGTGTAACACTTCGTTGGTACCCTCAGCCCCATGTTGTTGTTGCATTCATTGTTGTCATCTCTGTGGCCATATAAAAACTCATCATTTCCGATGTGATGATGCCCAATTTTATGGAAAAACAAAAGAATTTCTTGCATGTATTGTTCTTCTCATGGTCTGGAACCCCTGCAGATTTTATTTTTATTCTCCAGCCGTCTGAAGTTTTTTTTGTTTTTTCTGTCCTCCCTGGCCATCGGACCTTACTCTTATTCTATGTTAATTAGTGTTGTCTTATTTTAATTCTTACTTTGTCTTTTTTCTCTTTTCTTCATCATGTAAAGCACTTTGAGCTACATTATTTGTATGAAAATGTGCTATAGAAATAAATGTTGTTGTTGTTGTTGTTCTCTACAGAGAAGTGTACAGCTCTCCTGGCAGAAAAAAGACTAAGGACATTAAAAATGTAATCAAAAGTCCTACTGCTATGAGGTCTCACAATAAAAGGATTTGTTATTAAGTCAGAAAGAGAGCTTTAACTAAGAACAGATGTGGTCACATTTTATATAACGTCTTTCTGCACACTGTTGACCCTCACATAATACAAAGAACAGTTTAAATGGAATAAAAATAATAAAAAAAAGCTACACCGTAATTTAAGTCCATGTTGTAAATGAACTAAAAGGATACCAGAGAATAAGAAGCAGCAGCCACGTCTTTTTTTATTCATGTCTTTTGTTGCTTTATTGTAATGTTTTATTATATTTGCTTGCTACGCTACCTGTTCATTATACATTAATGTGTAAAGTGCTGGTGCGTGAAGGAAAAAAAATCAAATCTTTGTGTTGTAATAAAATGCAATTAGTGTGGATCACATCGAGGCAACAAGATCGGTCGTTAGTAAAGGAGCACAGTGGTGGGTGCAGACGGATTCGCTGTCAGTCTCTAAATGGGCAAACTCTCTGTCAGTAATCAGGTTTACCTAATGGCTGCCAAACTGGAAGCATCACCACAGCCATAAGAGGTTCATAATGAACGGCGGGCACATCATCTTCACGGTCACTCTGTAATGTCTGTCAGGAGGATTTTATCTTCTCTTTAATTTCACTAAGTTCTTTCTTGGGAGGCTTTAGCAGCCTTTCTCTTCTGTTGTGGAGTCATTGATGAAAAGGTAATTATTTCCTAACCCCTTTTTAAATCCTTCAGGGGTACAGCAGTGGCTGGAAAGTACTAAGCCTTGTTTCTTCTTACAGCGTGAAGCTTGTGCATAGACCCCAATCCAAAGTGCACACGCTGGCAGCGACTGGAATGGGGCGGCCCATTTGACTGGCATGTCAATGTTCTCCTGGTCAGTAGATGGCAGTGTTTGGTCAACGTCGCACACCTTAGAATTTTGCAGCAGAGGAAGTGAGTTGTTTCATGATTGCTCAGTCAAAGATGTCGATGGTGGTGGGCAGCTGGCACAGGTCCGGGAGTGACAGTGCCTGTTGTTACTGGCTTTATGAAAAAAAAAGGAGAATGTTTAGTGTCAGACCCGTTAACCA
Organism: Erpetoichthys calabaricus; assembly: GCF_900747795.2. Classification (NCBI taxonomy): domain Eukaryota; kingdom Metazoa; phylum Chordata; class Cladistia; order Polypteriformes; family Polypteridae; genus Erpetoichthys; species Erpetoichthys calabaricus. The sequence continues at coordinate 40,445,362 of NC_041404.2, forward strand.
AAAGTGGTGAAGATTACGATCATTTCATGAGAGATGCACATGTCCTCCTTGTGCTTTGATGACCTGTTATGTCATATTCATCCCTTTGCTCATTATTCGGGGACTCACTTAAGCCCGGTAGTGTCATATCTGCCACCAGTCTCTTCTAGAAATTCACCATTTTGGATATGCGGTTTCACGTCTGCTTCAACGTGTGATTTGGAGAAATTCCACTCAGAGTGCATGGCAAGATCCCAGTGTGGCTGATGTTGTTTTCTCTGCATGGCCCTTGTGACCAGTGTGGATGTGTCAAAGACTGAACATTGTAACAAAAAGACAAGAGAGGTGTGAAAAGGTGTTTGGGGGATGCCCCTGATATACTTAAAATAAAAATAAATGATTTGCAAAAAAAAAAAAAAGAACAGAGTAATCAATCGAGACTGTGTCCTAGATAGGACTGTCTGAGAAGTGAAGCAGGAGGAGTTTTGCAGGTAGGAGGGAGGATGAGGTGTGTCTTCTGAACTTGCAGGAAGTGATGTCAGAGGAATCTGAGGAAGAGGAACCAGATGCGGAATTATAGCGGCTTCTCTTCTAGGGATCTGTTGAGGAAGGAGGAAGTGCCACCCAGTCAACCCTTGTCTCGGCATAGAACATTCAGTTAATCCCATTGACTGCCCCCCCATGGACGCGTGTGTGATGACATGTTTTAATGCCCTATCTGTAATGTGGAGATTGGTACAATTATGCTGTAAGTTCTGTGATGCCAGAAACACTCTCCATTTTATTTTTTCCTATTTATTGATATGTCAGTTGGGACATGCTAACCCTAACCCACCACCAAGTAGAATTAGTGGGCATTGGTAATACCATTGGAGAGAAGAGACGCTCACTAGTTAAGAGGAGAGTCGCAGTGAGAGATTAGGCTTGGGGCATGGTTGTCATTCAGAATCTCAATGGAGACCTTCAGCTCCATTATTTCTCACAATCCTTTGTGCTGAAGAGTAAACAGCCATCACTTGATATGCCACTCATAGTCACTCGTGTGCTGGAGAGTGTGGGCTCATTTCCTTTACACGTTCTCCAAGTGTCCATTCACTTTCAAAATTGCTCTGCCCATTATAAGGTGTCACGCATGGGCGCCTGAGTGTCACCTTCTAGGCTCAGACAAGATTTGCAATACCCCAAAGGGGCAATAGAGGGCGCCAACGCTAAAAATACCAGCTATTTTCTTGAGGCCGCCCAGTGAGGGCACCTAAGCCACGCCCTCAAGCAACTAGTTCACTCCTCTTCCAGTCAACATGACATAACAACAACAACAACATTTATTTCTGTAGCACATTTTCATACAAACGGCTGCACGGTGGCACAGTGGGTAGCGCTGCTGCCTCGCAGTTGGGAGATCTGGGGACCTGGGTTCGCTTCCCGGGTCCTCCTTGCGTGGAGTTTGCATGTTCTCCCCGTGTCTGCGTGGGTTTCCTCCGGGCGCTCTGGTTTCCTCCCACAGTCCAAAGACATACAGGTTAGGTGGATTGGCGATTCTAAATTGGCCCTAGTGTGTGCTTGGTGTGTGTGTGTGTGTGTGTGTGTCCTATGGTGGGTTGGCACCCTGCCCAGGATTGGTTCCCTGCCTTGTGCCCTGTGTTGGCTGGGATTGGCTCCAGCAGACCCCCGTGACCCTGTGTTCGGATTCAGCGGGTTGGAAAATGGATGGATGGATGGATGGATTTTCATACAAACAATGTTGTTTAAAGTGCTTTACAAGATAAAATAAAAAAGAAGTTAATATATAATAAAATATAAAAGAACAAGATTAGGCAATAATATTATACAGTATGTAACAAAGATAAAGGTACAGTGGGGAAAATAAATATTTGATCCCCTGCTGAATTTGTAAGTTTGCTCACTTAGAAAGAAAAGAACAGTATCTAATTTTATGGTGGCTTCATTTTAATGGAGAGAGGCAGAATCCCAACCAAAAATCCAGAAAAAACACATTACGTAAAAGTTATAAATTGATTTGTATGTCATTGAGAGAAGTAAGGATTTGATCTCCTACAACTCAGCCAGAATTCTGTCTCCCACAGATTGGCGTTTACAATCAATCAATCATTCAATCAGTCAATCAATTATAGATACTCGTTATGTGTATAAAGCACATCTGTCCACAGAATCAATTTCTTCCATTCCAACCTCTCCACCACCATGGGCAACACCAAAGAGCTGTCCAAGGATGTTAGGGACAAGACCTGCACAAGCCTGGAATGGGCTACAAGACCATCAGTAAGAAGCTTGGCGAGAAGGTGACAACTGTTGGTTCAATTATTCAGAAATGGAAGAAATATAAAATAATAATCAATCAACCACAGCCTGGAGCTCCATTCAAGATCTTGCCTCATGGGGTGATGATGATCATGAGAAAGGTGAGGGATCAGCCCAAAACTACATGGGAGGAGCTTGTTAATGATCTGAAGGCAGTTGGGATCACAGCCGCCAAGAACACCATTGGTAACACACTACACCATAATGGACTGAAATCTTGCACCCCTGCTCAAGAAAGTACATGTACAGGCCCAGTTTGACAGTGAACATCCGTCCCTGTACTGTAAGGTCGGAAAGTTAGACAGAAGAAAAAAACAAAATCTGCAGGGGTTCCAAGGCCAAAAGACCACCCAGCCCTTACTGGACATTCTACCTAACATAAATGCTCTAAATCAGTCCTCATAGTTTACAGGCTTCATATGGAAGAATTTGTTGATGATGGTCATGTGGGCGTCTGGGATTCCCGCCATCTAATCCATAAATGCAGGGGGCAGCACGGTGCATTGATCAGGTGGTGGTGGTGGTACCATAGAAGAACCAGAAAAGACAGCAGAGAATAGTAGAGATGAATAAGGAATTGCAGAACCCAGAGGAAGATGATCATTCAATGCCCTTATACTGTAATAGAGATATGACTACAATGTAGATATGAAAAAGCCATTTTAAAATAACAGATTATTAGCAGTTTTTAAAATTGTTTTACGGTATTAGCCTGGTGAATTTCTATTGATAAAGTATTCCATATTTGAGGTGCATAACAGCAAAAGGCTGCCTCACTACTTCGTTTTCGGTTGGCTCTTGGAATTATAAGTAGACCAACATCTGAAGATCTGAGGTTACGACTTGGAGTGTGAGGGGACAGACATTCCAAAGTAGAGGACGGGCCGAGATTATTTAAGGCTTTGTAAACCATTAGTAGCATTTTAAAGTCAATTCTGAATGACACGGGTAACCAATGTAACGACTTTAAATCTGGTGAAGTGTACTCAGTAATGGTAAAAGTAACTTGGAGGGCTCCCAGGAGATGGTATCTCAGTCTGAAGAACATAGTCCTGCATGATGGAGCTCCCTGAGCCAGAGCTGCTCGAGAGACTCAAATATTTAGAAAGGATGCAGAGCCTAGGAAGGGTAGCTGTTGCACCACCGCACGCTCATTTTTGTTCAGTTTTTTGGACTTTGTCAGTAAACAGGGTGGCTCAGTTAGAACCCCCAAATCCTCTTTGGTGCTCCTCTCCCTCATTTGCACCTCACGAAGATCATCAGGAGTTGTAGACCATCGTGACAGAATCTAGTACAAAGTGGAGAGGATGTCTGTCTGTCACATGTAGTGAGGAGCAAAATGATTTGCGTGAAATTGAATTTGCGGTGAAATCCTCTTTGGCTTTGCCAAAGAATTCTCAAAATAAACTGCAATTCACTACCAGTGAAAATTCAGGCCATTCACACAAGAAGAAAAATGTTATGGTCCTATTTGAAAGCATTTGCTTGCTTTAATTCTGCATATGTCTGCCTGTCGTTTAGTATTTAAATAAAGATCTCTGGTGAAAGTAAAAAAAATGTTTTTGGTGAGTATTCATGTTGGAAAATGTGCAACACGTCACATTAAAACAAAAGCAAACAAACAAAAAAAATGTAACTCGTTTCTCCATGGTGATGTGAACAGCTGGGATAAAATGAATTCATATTACTGGTGTGCTACTTATTACATGCCTGGCACAGCTTCTGAGAACAATACAGTATTTTGTCATAATAAGATCCTCGGGTGATGCAGTTTTACCTTTTGGACTCTTTACTACTGTGGAAAATAATGGGGCCATACCGCTCCCCGAACCCGGACACAGACAGACAGACCGCATAAGTGAAAAAACAGCACACTTTTCTATTCCTTTTCTTGCCCTTTTTAGCACACCATGCACAAATCACCAACAAATAAGCTCAGTCCCTTCTTTCTTTCTTTCTTTCTTTCTTTCTTTCTTTCTTTCTTTCTTTCTTTCTTTCTTTCTTTCTTTCTTTCTTTCTTTCTTTCTTTCTTTCTTTCTTTCTTTCTTTCTTTCTTTCTTTCTTTCTTTCTTTCTTTCTTTCCCTCTCTCTTCTCTGCCGCCTCCACTCCTCTCCCTGCAAGTGTTGTCCTCCATCTCTCGACTCTGGCTCCTCGAACAGAGTGAGGCGGCCTCCTTTATACTGCACCCAAAAGTGCTCCAGGTGATCTCCATCTAGCAGCACTTGCTGGTGTGGCGGAAGCGCTGCATGGGCACCCGGAGGTGTTCCAGGTGCACCCGGATCCTCTTCTGGCAGCACGTCCGAGTGTGGTGGAAGTGCTCCAATCCAGGGCTACGGTACTGTCCAGGTTCCCCCTGGTGGTGGTGGCCACGGGCCCCAGCAGGGTTGAGCTTCCAAGCTCCAAGCCCATGGCCCCAATGCAATCCAGGGGGGTTGCTCTTTATGTTCCGGGGAAGGTATTGATTCCATCAAAAGGGCGTCCCGACCATGCAAGGGCCCTGGCCATCTGTCCCACTATGTGGACCTTAACAGAATGCTCCAAATCCCCTCTATAGCCCTGGTCACTGGTGGGGCTGGCTGCTTCTGTAGTTCAGTACGTCCTCCTGTCTTTTAAATCTGTAACCCCAGGCAATTAGATTTAGTGCTGGAAAAGGTAGGAGAGAAAGTTACGTTTTTATTCATGGGTAATTCAAGATTTCCAGTTGTGCCCTGAACAGTGTAAAATGAGTGTCAGAAAAATAATACAGCCTGATAATAAGCAGTTCATCTTGCATCCAATATGTCTGCTACCAGATGGCTCTCACTCTTAGTATATTGATTGGTCTCTTGTCCAAAGTGGTCTGGTCTTGCCTGGCCCCAGGATGAATGGAGAGAGGCACAGCATGGATGAAGCAGAGACCTTGAGCGTCTCTCTTTAGACTAATTACTGGTAATTCTGCAGCTTTCTTGGTGTACCTCCCAGACCAAACTGCAGGGCAAACTCCCCAGATGTGACTCAGCCTCCCCTTCAACCCTGGGACAGACAGATTGTCCTTTCATTTCAACCACCTGTATTCCTCCAGGCTAGTTGGCAAGTAAATTCCTGCTTTTGAATTTCAATTAGGGACTACCTGAATGTAGAAGTCTTATGAGATAAATAGACTAATTTAACATTACATTAAAATAAAAATATAAAGACAATTTTACAAGTATAAGATTTAACAAGTGAAAAGAGACCATTCTGTCCATGAAGATTGTGTGTTTAGTTAACTAAAGTCGTTGTCCAAAAATCTCATCGACATACTTCTTTAAGGTTGACGAGGTTTCTCCTTAGTGTCAGTAGTTTGTTCCAGTTTCCCACAACTCTTTGCATAAAGTTGTGCTCCCTGGCTTCAATTCTAAATGTTGAGAATAGTAATTAACAGGGAAAAGTTTTAAGTTTCTGTGCATCTGGTCTGTTGGCCAAAAAGGGGACATGAATGGTGTGAAGCCGTGACACTCATGTGCTGTAAAGGGACAGAGTGGCTGAATCTGCGTCACAATGGTTTTTTTTTTTTTTCTCTCTTGTTCACAGAATAAAAATAAATCTGTGCTGTTCAAGGACACTCTCATGTTTTTGGAGAATTTGTCACTAAATGCCCTACTCCTTAATTTCTGCTGGTGTCCTTGACTTAGATGGTTCACCGTTAAGTCAAAAGAATTCATTTGGATCTACTTTATCGATGCCTTTTGAAGAACTGGATTAGTTCCCAGTGGATGTGCGACTCCACAAGGAGCTGTGCTTTGTCTCCTATCCTGTTTGTAAATTTAACAGCCGGGATATCACGGCTCAGCCAGTTCGGTGGCCTTAGGATTGCATCACTGCTTTTTGTGGACAAAATTGTCCTGTTGGCTTCATCGAGCTGGACTAGTTTGTAACTGAGTGTGAAGTATAGAAAAATACATTCATATAATTGGTAATTTCTATGTATTAGAAAAGTATAACCACATAAGAAAAGTACATTATATTATATGAAGTATTAAGATGTGAGAGTTAGGAGTTAAAAAGCCCATGCTTATATATTTTTATTACTCTGTATAAGTCACAGACCACCATTATCTCTCAAGTCAAAGTTTGGACGTGCAGGAGAGTTGAGAAGAGATGGGCCCCTTGATAAGCAGGGGAATGTAAACTCTTGGGTTGTAAATAATGGGTGAGCGCTGGGAAAGAAGGGGGTGCAGATAGGGACTGTCAGACAGATATGATGGACAGACAAGAGATAATGGTAGATTAATTAGGGGCAGAATTTGAGCAGTGAAATATTGTGGAGTCAGATGAGGATGAATAATTTGACATCCGCGGCAGAGCAACGGGCACTGAGCAGGCTCCTATCAATTATGGAGAATCCACTGCATCCACTGAACAGTATCATCTCCAGACAGAGGAGCAGCTTCAGCGACAGACTGCTGTCACTGTCCTGCTCCACTGACAGACTGAGAAGATTGTTCCTCCCCCACACTATGCGACTCTTCAGTTCCCCCCCAGGGGGGTAAACGTTAACATTATAGAAAGTTATTGTCTGCCTGTATACCTGCATTGTTATTACTCTTTAATTTAATATTGTTCTTTATCAGTATGCTGCTGCTGGAGTATGTGAATTTCCCCTTGGGATTAACAAAGTATCTATCTATCTATCTATCTATCTATCTATCTATCTATCTATCTATCTATCTATCTATCTATCTATCTATCTATCTATCTATCTATCTATAATGACTTGTGTAATAAGATTTGTAATACATGTAAGAGTTGCTTTTAGTTGTTTTCTCATTTTTCCATCTGAGATGAGTCTGTATGCATGCCATACATCCATCCATCCATTATCCAACCCGCTGAATCCGAACACAGGGTCACGGGGGTCTGCTGGAGCCAATCCCAGCCAACACAGGGCACAAGGCAGGAACCAATCCCGGGCAGGGTGCCAACTCACCGCAGGACACACACAAACACACCCACACACCAAGCACACACTAGGGCCAATTTAGAATCGCCAATCCACCTAACCTGAATGTCTTTGGACTATGGGAGGAAACCGGAGCGCCCGGAGGAAACCCACACAGACACGGGGAGAACATGCAAACCCCACGCAGGGAGGACCCGGGAAGCGAACCCAGGTCTCCAGGTCTCCCAACTGTGAGGCAGCAGCACTACCCACTGCGCCACCGTGCCGCCCGCACACCATACAATGAAGCTTAATTCTGCTGTCTATTCTGAAGTCTCAGAGTGCCTTCTTGGTGGCTGAGGGTGCCCCTGCCATGTCAGCCTACTTCAACAGAAATGGCAGGCATGACAATCAGCACATCCAAATCCGAGGCTATCATCCTCAGTACAGTCGTGGCCAAAAGTTTTGAGGATGACACAAATATTCATTTTCACAAAGTTTACTGCCTCCATTTTTATGATGGCAATTTGCATATACTCCAGAATGTTCTGAAGTGATCTCGATGAGGGATCAGTCCCTCTTTGCCATGAAAATGAACTTAATCCCAAAAAACCCATTTCCACTGCTATTGTGAAGAAGGCTTCAGGGTGCCCAAAAAAGTCCAGCAATCGCCAGGACTGCTTCCTAAAGCTGATTCAGGAAAAGTTTATAACAAAATAAAAGGCCATAGTGACCAGTGTTGTCAATGCCAAATGATGTGAGAAATGTCAATTAGAAAAAAAAAAAAAAACACATTACTCATGTTGCATTATCCACATATCCTTTAACCTGTCATTATGTTAAAAATGTGCGAAACACTTGCCTTTTTACTGTTATGGCTTTTTAATTATTATGAAAACAGGTACCGCACGAGGTCATTATTACAAAGATAACATGTAAAGTGAATGACGAGAAGCATGTACGAAATGGAATTATAAAGAAGCTTTAAGAATTGGTTATCAAGGTTAGCCCCTGTATTGGTAAGTCAGACCGTATGTGGCTGCGTGTCATTGGCTGATGACTCAGCTGCCTTTACTCACAGGCTGCAACATAGGAATGTATACATATATTCTAGATAGCATTTAGGTTCCTACAGTATGTCAATGCTTCTTCGTGAATCAAAATCTTAATTAATCAAGGTAAAACAACATGTACACTATTAGCTGGCTTTGAGCAATATTAAAATTTACGGGTTCGTTAATAAAGGCTTTAGCACTGTGCTTGCTGACTAAAGGCCTCACACCTGCTTCCAGCTGCAGCAGCTTAGCTCTTATCAGTAAAGCTGTGTGCTGCGCCTACCAGCACAACTGACTATGATTTTAGTCTTACTGGATTGTGGTGCAACAAGCAAGTATTTATTGAACAGTTCAGTTTTTCATATGGGGGTCATCCTGGCTCCAAATTAATGATGAGGGCTGATCAATTAAAAGGCCTCCATTTTTTTATTAGCTCAAGATTGGGAATGTGAGGAATGTAAAACATGATCGGGCGATGATCGGGCGGAAAGTACGACCTTCGAGTCCTAATGACTGTTATGAAAAGATTGATAATTATTAGGGGAAAGGAATTTACAAGGTGAGGTAATTGTTATGAAAACAGGTATAGCACAAGATCATTATTATTACGAAGATAACATGTAAAGGGAATGATGAGAATTATGTACGAAATTGGGATGTTTTTGTGATTAGAACTGACATAAAATTGAACAGCGCCCAAACCCAAGCTCACTTCATGAACTGAGACAGGCTTTATCCATCCATCCATCCATTTTCCAACCCACTGAATCCGAACACAGGGTCACGGGGGTCTGCTGGAGCCAATCCCAGCCAACACAGGGCACAAGGCAGGGAATCAATCCCGGGCAGGGTACCAACCCACCGCAGGACACACACAAACACACCCACACACCAAGCACACTCTAGGGCCAATTTAGAATCACCAATCCACCTAACCTGCATGTCTTTGGACTACGGGAGGAAACCCACGCAGACACGGGGAGAACACGCAAACTCCACGCAGGGTGGACCCGGGAAGCGAACCCGGGTCTCCTAACTGCGAGGCAGCAGCGCTACCACTGCGCCACTGTGCCGCCCAAAGAGTAGATTCAACTACTCACCTGGACATTGGTGGTGGGCTTCTGTTGGGACACTTTTGCTTGATGTGGGAATTGAACCACCAACCTTGGGTCTCGGGTTCCATCTCCTTATCCCCTGGACCACAGGTCCGCGACAGGCTTTATGTGCTCTACAATTGTTTTCTGTGCTGGTCAATAAAGTCTAAATTCTGACTGCCTTTCTGAAGACCTTTTTGTTTTTTCTGAAGATTTCTCAACAATATTACCACCACTCAATGGCCAGAGTAGGGAGGAAGAGGACAAAGCCTGAGGAGAACTCGACTCTCTGTCTGTCTATGTTGGGTTAGGGCAGCTGTACGCACCCTGGACTTCACAATAATTACTTTCTGAATGATCAGCACACACATAAACAGGAAACGTAAAGCTTCTTGAAAGTCACCTTTTGAACTGATGACCGGACTCTTGACCAAGGAATGACTGGGAAAGGTCGGCCTTCGATTGAAAAGTCACCTCAGGATCCCATAGTTGAGCAGAAACAAAGCCCGCAGAGCTTAGAGAGAGGACTGTGTTGAGGCATAGATCTGGGGAAGGCTATGAAAACATCCCTTCGGCATTGAAGGTCCCCAGCAGCACAATGGCCTCCATCATTCTTAAATAGAATAAATTTGGAATGACCATTGGAATGATTGTTTCTAGAGATGGCAAAACATAGCAACTGTGGGAGAAGGGTCTTGGTAAGAGAGGGGACCAGGAACCTAATGGTTACTCCAGATAATCTGTGTGTAGATGGGAAAAGCTTACAGTTGGACAATTGCCACTGCAACACCCCACTGATCTGGCCAAAAGGGCATGTAAAAAACTTTCAGACTATGAGTAGTGAGATTTTCTGGTCAGGTAAAATCAAGATTAACATCATGCCTGGAACAGACTATGCCCCGCTCATCAGCTGCGCAATACCATTGCAACTAGAAGTTCAGTGGTGGCAGCATCATGCTCTGGGCTGCTTTTCAGTGGCAGAGACTGGAAGACTAGATATTGTTGAAGGAAATCTAAACAGAGCAAAGTACAGCGATATCCGTAGAGTGGACCTCAGACTGGACCAAAGGATCACCTTCCAACTGGACAATGACCCAACGACAAAGCATAGACATAACAGGAGTAGCTTAGGGACAACTCTGGGAATGTCCTTGTGTTGCCCAGCCAGAGTTCAGTGTTGAAGACATCCAAACCTCTCCGGTGTGATAATAATTGAGCCTTGACACAAAAAAGAGGTTTGGGGTAGCCTCCCGTATTCTTGAAAAATGGCTGCTAAATTGAAAAGGTTGCAAGAAAAAAGGTCTTTGCAGACAACAGTCCAAAACAGAACTGAGGTTTGGTACAGACATGGTGGGTTTTATAGATGGAAGGAGGAAGTGACGTCTTCAGAGGTGGAACCAAAAGTGATGTCTTCAGGGGTGGAACCTGAAGTGATGTTCAAGGTCCCAGGCGGAATTTCCCACATTTGGTCTACTGGGAAAATAACGAAAGGGTCAGTGCACTCTGCCACCCCCTGGTCTGACCAGGAATTGCCTTCTTTCGAGCCCTATGGCTGCCTCCCCTGCGCATGTGTGTGACACCAGAGAGACCTGAAAATAGCTGTTCACTGAGGGTATCCATCCAACATGACAGAGTTTGAAAAGACTTGCAGAGAAGGAGGGGAAGAACATCCCCAAATGGAGGCATGTGAAGCTTGTTGTATTAAACCCAAGAAGACTACAGGCTGGAATTGCTGTCAAAGGGGCTTCAAACACGTTCAGAGTAAAGGATCTAAATACTTGTGTCAAGTTGATTTTTCACTTTTTTTAATTGTTAGCAAATTGGTAAGAATTCCTAAAATCCTGTTTCGCTTTGTCATTCTAGGGTATCGAGTGTTGCTTGATGAAGGAAAATTGAATTGAAATGATTTTAGCACAAAGCTGCAGCTTAACAAAACCTGTAAAAAGCGAAGGAGTCTGGAGGCCTCCTGAATGCTCTGTAAACACCTTCCAGAGGACTCGTCAGTTTGCTGATGACAACTTGTAGTTAATAAGCAGGCATAAAAGAAACAAAGAAAAAGGATAAAAAGGAAAACTTTGAACCATAAAATTGGCTTTCTGGGATCAATAAAAAAACACCATTGAAGGAAATGGGAAGCAAAAATGCACTGTGAATTTTGTTCAGAGTGTTAAAGCCAATGTTGGTTTTATAACCAAGTAATAATGATAATAACAATAATGACCTGATAATAAACACACCTAAGAATTTTCTTCTTTAATGTATGTGATTAGTCCCCAAATCACATCAGTTGGTATTTTTAAAGTGTTACAAAACACACAAGAACAAAGTCAAAGTGTTGGGGAGCGTCCCCGTTTAGTTACTTTGAAGGGTTAGTGGTTTGGTCTTTACAGACTTGAGTCCAGAGCAGAACTGATCAATATAAGAATGGCAGACATGGCAATTATTGTATTGCATTGCATTAAAAGTTGCATAGTTAGATCTGGACCACCCTGTATATAACTAGTAGTCCCCCATGGCTCCACCCGCGTATTAGTGAAAAGGACAGTAAGGAGGACCCCACCCAGCTTCCTACTCCTGACGTCATGCTTCCCACTCTACTCGGCCCGCAGCCTCGGTCTCGGATTAGCGCAAATATATCGATCCTGCAAGCGAACTATGATTCTTAACGTGATGAGAGAAGTCACAAAATCAACCAGAATGTTCAAGTAAATTCTAGAAAAAAACCCGATCTAAATCCATTAAGTAGTTCTTGAGTTCACTAGCTATGCGGAGGTAAGGTACACACCAAGGCTAGCACGTGAGTCAGGAGGGCCCCGCTCCTCTTACTCTCGGCCTGCTGCGTGCATCTCAGATTCACGCAAATAAATCGGTACCGCAAGCGAACTATGATTCTTAGCGTGTTGAGAGAAGTCGCAAAATCAACCGGAATGTTCAAGCAAATTATAGAAAAAAAACCTGATCTAAATCCGTTAAGTAGTTCTCTCGTGAAAAGCAGACAGACAGTCAGTCAGATAGACAGCCGGATGTTGGATTTTAAATATATTGAGATGGAGCAACAGGATATGATGTAAAAAGCAAGTGGCATTCTGGGATCAAAGTGGCATTATCTGGAGGTGGGACTTTGAGGGGTGGAACCGGAAGTGACATCATAAGCCGGTACTGATTACTACTGGGGTGTAATCCCCATTCTTCTGCGGGGAAAAGAGGAAAAAGAGTTAGAGTACAGTACAGAGTACAGCGCCGACCCCCGGTCTGGCGAGCAAATACAATTATTTGAGCCCATAAACTGTCTCCTATTCGCACGTGTGTGACAAAAGTTACAGATAATGAGTAAGAGAAATAAAGCCTCGCTGTGTGTCCTGTGCTTTTTTTTCCCTGATGCTCCCACCACCGATTGAGTGCTCGGGATGGTCAGCCATTTACATGCAATGGGAAATCACTGAGAAACAGAAGGGACGATTCTCATTAAGGCCTCTTAATTAGGGTCCTGCCAGAAGCCCTCATTAGGGTTGGCCCCAAGTCATGTTGCAGACAGGTGAGCTCCATTTCTGTAAGCCTTTAATTAAACATGGCTCTAGTCTGAACTGCGCTCTTATTAACATACCCCTGTAGATACAGAGGCTGACTACTACTGCACTCTTAATGGACCCTTCAGTTTACACACAACTGTCAGCTTGTTAACTGTGATACATCTCATCTTCCTCTTTCTCAGGCCAGGAGTGACATCATGTGACATGTCCTAATAACTCCTGCCACATCACTGCACCTTAGAAGTGCCATTCGTACCCTCAATTAGCAGACCTCCAATTCCTTCAATCTGAAGCTGCTGTGGTCTTCCTGTGACTGAAGCCTTGATGTCACAAAGCAGAGGTCACCGCTTCAATCCCTGACTCTCTGAGATGACCTGCTAGCCCTCACGCTGGAGAAAGATGGAAACACTTATGTCTTGTCAGTCACTTCAGATCAAACATCTTCTGAATCAAGTGAGTCACATCAGAGCTCTTCCTGATACAAAGCTACAAATTCATGAAGGCATCTTAGATTAGATTAGATTAGATAAACTTTATTAATCCCAAGGTAAAAAACAAAGATATAAACTCACAGGACAAATAATACAATCAATAAATAGATAAATAATAAACGTATTTTTGTGCATAAGTAGCAAATTAAAAAGTTTAAATACTTAGTCTGGGTTGTTGGGAGGAAGCAGTGAGCAGAAAAGATTCCCAGAGGAATCCCACCTTATCATGCTGGAGAGGTTTGTGTGACTCTGGGAAGCTGCTGGTAGGGCCACCCTATGAAAACTGGTCCCCGTCCCCAGTGTGGGGTCAGACCAAGAGAAATTTAAACCCTCTAATGATACTGACACAAAAAAAGGACCCCACCCGGTATGAGATTAACTGGGGTCTCCACCTGTAGCCAGGCCCACCAAATCAACAAGCTAATTAAAGATGTAGGCTCAGTTATGGGACACCCCCTGGAGGTTGTAGCGAAGGAGAGAATTTAAATACAACTGAGTGCCACTGCTGGGTCGCCACAGCAGATCATCTTGTTCCATTACTTCCCATCCTCGTCATCTTGCTCTGTCACACCCATCACCTTCATGTCCCCTCTCACCACATCCATAAACCTTCTCTTAGGCCTTCCTCTTCTCCTCTTACTTGGCAGCTCTATCCTTAGCATCCTTTTCCCAATAACTCTAATGTCTGCCTGTGTATATATTTTATGAGTATCTTCTTCTTCTTTCGGTTCCTCCCGTTAGGAGTTGCCACAGCAGATCGTCTTGTTCCATATCTTCCTGTCCTCTGCATCTTGTTCTGTCACACCCATCACCTGCATGTCCTCTCTCAGCACATCCATAAACCTTCTCTTAGGCCTTCCTCTTACCTGGCTGCTCCATCATTAACATCCATCCATCCATTATCCAACCCGCTAACTACAGGGTCACAGGGGTCTGCTGGAGCCAATCCCAGCCAGCACAGGGCACAAGACAGGAAACAAACCCTGGGCAGGGCACCAGCCCACCGCAGGACACACACAAACACACCCACACACCAAGCACACACTAGGGACAATTTAGAATCACCAATGTACCTAACCTGCATGTCTTTGGACTGTGGGAGGAAACCGGAGCACCCAGAAGAAACCCACGCAGACATGGGGAGAACATGCAAACTCCACGCAGGGAGGACCCGGGAAGCAAACCCAGGTCCATCCTTAACATCTTTTTCCTAATTTACCCAGCATTTCTCTTCTCCACATGTCCAAACCAATGCACTTTCGCCTCCCTGACAGTGTTTTTTCGTGACGGTCCCATGGGGAGGATTAGGTTAGGAAGGGTATCCAGTGTAAAATTTTGGCAGATCAATATGCAGAAAACAAATATTCTAATGTTCTAAAAGACAAAAAAGTTAGAAATAACAGACCGGAATGTAAATACTGAGGGACATTGCCAGTATCGGGGGCTTTAACCTTGCAGAAGTGGCTGTATGAGTCCACATTCGGCCCCAATACGTAGTACTTATGAGGCGTCACATAAGATTGGCTCACCTCTTTAAGCTGTCTATGCTCTATGGTTGCGAGACATGGACACCATCTAGTGACCTGGGATGAAGACTGGACTCCTTCGGTACCGTGTCTCTTTGTAGAATTCTTGGGTACCACTTGTTTAACTTTGTGTCGAATGAGGGGTTGCTCACGGACTCCCAGATGAGGCACATTACCGGCACTACAGCAGATAGAGGGTCGTTTCTGGTGGGTGGGACTGGGGGACTGCCAACCAGGATCCAGAGCGGTTTCATTGTGTGGTGGGTGCAGCAACGTGTAGTACCAGTCCATGCTCCCCAACCTGACCTAACCTGATCTTGATGGTTTGCATTTTAAAAGGCAAAATAATAATCATCTTCAAGGAATTCCGTGAAATGTGGGGAGTAAAGGAAAGACTTCATTGTCAAATTTGATAAGCGGTAAAAGGAGACCGAAAACAGAGCCATGAAGGGTGTCACTGTGATGTCAAAACGAAAATACAAAGCTTTGTCAGATGAGCTGTGGGCGATCCCTGGGGTTCCCGGTGAGTTACACCTGATAGTCTTCTTCAGTGGCTCCTTTGTCATCTGTCAGAAGGCTCCCTTCTTCTACTGAATTGTCTGCTATCAGAGCAGCGGGCTTTAGCGATCAAACAGAGGGATTTAAGGGCTAATTAAGGAGTCGTCTCATGCCGCTTCACGCTGCTGGCAAGAATCGCAAAAATCAAATGAATTTTGAAGGAATTTCCATCATCTGAAGTCTTCCTGTAGGGTCCTTCTGCATAATGACCGTGGAATCCCAAGCAGGGAGCAGCCTGCAAATGAATATGAGAGTCGGGGTCTCTAGGAGGGATGGTTACAAGGCAGAGATATGACGAAGGTAGACCTTGGGGCGACATTTAAACTCGGTGCCCCCACATGGCATGCACTTCATAAACTGTTTGTACAGCTTTTTGATGTCCTTCCTATGAAGCATTTCAAGCCGAAATTCACGATACAGGGCACAAGTCTCCCACGGGATGAGCAGTCAATTTTTTATAGTGCCTTTTAAAGCATGCAGAGTGCCTCACAGAGCAAAACCATAAATCATCCGATGGCTATATTTAGTGCAGCCTCCCATCCTGATTAAACACACTGGCACCTCCATTCAAACTGCCAGCCAACCGCCGCCAGTTCCTTCCCTAATGCTGATTCTGCCGGAATCTCATCTTTCCAAGTTCTTCCTGCCATCTGAAAGATCTGGGTTGTGTCTCAGAGGGGAACATTTACTTGGAGCCGTGCGGGATAAAATAAATCTTGACACAGATATTGAAGGAGAGGGGCTTGCTTGAAAGTGAGAGTGCCAAGGGCTCTCAGGATCTGCAGGTGCCTTCAGTTTCTTCAAAAAATAATTACTGCTCGGAGTTCTAGAGGCCTAAACTATTAACAGCAAACAGAGGGAAAGAGTAAAAGAAAATGTCCACTAGTGGCACTTAATACAGAGCCTTTGTGACATAAAGTGTCTGGCCTGGAAAGCCAGAAGTGGAATTTGAAGTTGGCACCTTTAACTCTTTCAAGAGAGGCTGTAGACATTTGTCAAAATTCAAGAGTAGAGGACAGCAATCATCTGTTAACTGCAACAAAACTCGCCCTTACATTTTCGTTCGACCCTCTTTGCTAGAAGGGAAGTTACAGAGCTTTGTTGCTTTAACCTCGATTCCCTGCGCATGCATGAGTAGCGAACAGCAAACAGCCTCTAAAATAGCATCGACATCTGGTGAGAGACCAAAGCGGACGTACAAAGCAAAATACACCATGGACGTTTTACGTAATTTCGTTGAATAGGACTCCTACTTGTTGGACTCTGAGTTTGATGCAAGTGATTTGGAGATGAATATTGAAAATGAACGTGAGGTGCCATTATCATATCTGATCAGTCCCCAGCAGATCGTGGGAGGACCACCACCTACGATGACAAGAGGTACAAACCAGATTGCGTCACATTGCCACCGTAAAGACACCCAGGCAGCTGGTTCACCGCGCATTCCTGCTGATCATTGAGGCACCACCCCCCCACACAGCCACTGCTGCCAGAGATGCCGAACATGCGCCAACAGCAGCCACAGCGCATAGCAACAGACATTTTATGTTGCTTTATGTGTGAAACCATTGCTTTGTGTGCTTTTCAGAAAGCAGTGTTTCTTGGAAAAAGTATTCAGCCCTTAAAGAGTTAAAGATGTGAGGTCAAGAGGTTGGCCGCTTGTTTTATATAGTGCCATGGAGAAGTTGAGCTGAAGGGTAGAGTGACAGTCAGTCAGTCAGTCATTACCCAACCCTCTATATCCTAACACAGGGTCACGGGGGTCTGCTGGAGCCAATCCCAGCCAGCACAGGGCACAAGGCAGGAACAAATCCCCGGGTAGGGCGCCATCCCACTGCAGAGTGACTGGTGTCATACTTTGATATTTGATTCTTAGAGCCACTTCCAGAAGGTTAAAAATGACAAATTTCAAACATACATGTGTGTGGTATTGTTTTAGATCAGGGATACTCATTCCAGCTAGTTTCGTAATTAGAAGCCAGGCGTATAGTAGATAATGAACCTTGATATTTAATTTGATGGCTTCTTAATGCTTTCCTTCTTCCAAGACAAATTTGTATCACATTTGTGAAATGAACATCCTCGACACACACAAAAAGGTTTGGGGCAGCCACCCATATATTGTCCCTGGATGCAATGGGGTTTTCTTGAAGCACTCATGTGCATTGGTTTGAGTCTTGAACTGAACTGTCGGGGTGTTGAAATGATGGCAGCTTTAAAGGCCAAACCGGAAGTTACATCATCTGTGGCGCCTGAACCGGAAGTGATGTCGTCCATGGCACCAGAACCGGAGGTGACATCATTGGTGGTGCATCTGGTGTGTTTTCCTGTATCTGGCCTGCAGAGATAACAGAAGTAGGATTTGTGTACCCTGCCACCCCCTGGCCTGGCGGGTAATTATCTCCTCTTGGTCCACTCAGCTTCCTCCCAATCTGGCATTATGTTCATATATGGAGTAGGCAAGGTGCCACCTTGTCTTTTCACAGAGGAGCTATATAAGAAAGGGTCGAGCAGATTCTTTTGTCTTAGGAGACTTCAGTCCTTTATGGAGGGCAGTGACATCCTTTACATATTCTACAGCTCTGTGATGGCCAGTATGATTTTCTATGCTGTGCTCTGCTGGGCTGGTGATGTCACTTCAAGAGAGGTCCACCGAATCAATAAACTGATTAAAGACGTGATACCCCCTGGAGATCGTAGCGAAGAAGAGAATTTAACCAAAACTGAGTGCCATTATGAGCAATGCTGCACATCCTCACTCTGACACACCAACACTGAGGACTGTCAGCCAACGAATGATTCAACAGAAGTGTGTCAAGAAATGCCAATTGGGCTCCTTCATTTACATTTACATTTATTTGCTTAGCAGATGCTTTTATCCAAAGCGACTTACAAAAGAGGTCCACAGCCGAGTAACATTAGGCCAGGGCCTGTTTGTTCAGCAAGTGTAGGAGGAACGAGTAACATAAGTTGACTGGCACAAGTGAAAAAGTGTAATAACTCGTACTTTTAAAAACAGAGGTTACAACAGCAATGTGCCCGTATAATGCCTGACTAGGACTGGACTGCAAAACTCCGACGTTTTCTTTCTTTTTACTCATTCTGGTGTATAGATATTTATTGAGCTTCTGCAAAAGCCAAATATCAATCTGGGGACAAATAAAGTACCTACAGCCCTGTAAGCTTTACGTGTATTACTAAGAAATTAACAGAAGGAATTATTAAGGAAAACAGTTGAGGGGCAGATAATGTAGAATCAGCTAAACTGTTACAGAGGGGCTTCAACAGCAGATTTGTGGGAAATGAAATTTAACATCAGTAAATGTAGGAAGTAGAAATGTTACATTGAAATACTTAATGGAGGGGGGGGGGGGGGGGGGGGGGGGGGGGGGGGGGGTCTGAAAGTTCAAAGCATCCTTAATAAAAAGGATCACAGCGAACATCAAGACGGTGAACAGAAGTGATCAGGAAGGCTAAGAGAATGTTAAGTTATATAGCGCCCTGATGTGCAGAGTACAAGTCCAAGGAGGTTATGCTGAACCTTTATAACGCACTGGTGAAGCCTCACCTGAAGTTTTTTGCCAGCTTCCTCTCACTCGCACATGTGTGACACTGGCTTCAGGTGTAGGAAATGGGATTTGAAGGTGCCACCTTGTCTTTTCTTCAGAAGAACACAAATCAAGCAGGCAAGTGTCAGGGAGTGGGCTTGATGATAAAACACTTCATTTAATATCAGGCCTCTGAGAAGGGGGAGATCAGACAGACACGTGGCAGCCAATCCCGATTCCAAGTAGCAAACGTAAGGATAAAGCTGTTTATTTTATATAGCACCTTTGATACTTGTTTTGGTTAAATAAAGGATCCTTCAGGCAGTAGAAATTTGCTTGTGGTCCTGAAATGGGCAATCATACGTAACTGAAGTGCTGCATTAGAATCCGTCAGCCAGGTTAGCCCAGAACTCCAAAGTGTGCCAAGAGTAGGCAGACGCTGGTGACATGGCACTTCACCACTTCATCATCCTTTACCATCTGCTGGAGTGTGGGTGGGCATGTGCTTGTAACCTTCACATTCATTTCATGCCAGATAACTTTCGTGGCATTTGCATAATGTGAAACACAATGCTCAAGAGAAGAAGTGTCTCATGGAAATGTTTTCATTTCCTGCTCTCATGTCTCCATCCTTCTTAATTCACTTTACTCTCAGACTCATTTGGTGTATAAAAAGAAAAAGTTTTCCTGGATTCATCTTGTGATTGCTTTGTAGTGCTTCTCAAAGGCAGAAATATCATTTATTTAAAAGCATTAAGAGGATTTGACCCAAATGTTGGGGTGCCAACCAGACAAACCCCATTTAATATAAACAAAAATGGTCAAAAATAAATAAAAAAACAACTAGCACTTGATGCTATTACAATAAGCTCTGGGTTGATGCCCTCTAAGCCGGTCTGGTGGTGGTGTTTCAGATGTTTCATCTGGCATTGTTTCTGCTAGTCACGCTGTCAGGTCCAAATGAAACCTCAGCTTCCGGAAACATCTCCCTTTTTTTACTGGATGGACCAGAAGGGACAGGGCTTCTCTGGGTCTGCTAAACCTCAAGGGGCAGCTTGAAGTAACTGTGAGGGTGCAAAGGAGACAGGGCTGTTAGTGACAAGGCCCCCTCTCATGTCAGGGTGGCATCACATACAGTACATTAAGTGAGCTCAGAGGCAATCCTCTGGCATGTATGTGTGACACTATCTATCTATCTATCTATCTATCTATCTATCTATCTATCTATCTATCTATCTATCTATCTATCTATCTATCTATCTATCTATCTATCTATCTATCTATCTATCTATCTATCTATCTATCTATCTATCAGTGTTATCAACTTCTTCAAGAAAACAATTACTACTCTGAGTTCTAGAGCCCTAAACTAATAACAGCAAACAGAGGGAGAGAGTAAAAGAAAATGTCCACTAGTGGCACTTAATACAGAGCCTTTGAGATGTAAAGTGTCTGGCCTGGGAAGCCAGAAGTGGAATTTGAAGTTGGCACCTTTAAAGATGTGAGGTCAAGAGGTTGGCCACTTGTTTTATATATAGCGCCATGGAGATGTTGAGTTGAAGATTGAAGTGACTGGCTTCACGAGTAAGAAACGGGATTTGAAGGTGCCACCTTGTCTTTTCTTTAGAAGAACACAAATCAAGAAGAAAATGGGCTTGATATCGTGCCTTTCATATCTATCTATCTATCTATCTATCTATCTATCTATCTATCTATCTATCTATCTATCTATCTATCTATCTATCTATCTATCTATCTATCTATCTATCTATCTATCTATCAGTTATATAGTACCTTTCATATCTATCTATTTATCTGTTATATAGTCTCTTTCACATTTATCATTTAGTGCCTTTCATATCTATGTATCTATCTCTCAGTTATATAGTGTCTTTCATATTTATCTCTATTAGATAAATAGATAAATATGAAAGGTACTATATATCTATCTATTAGTTATATAGTGCCTTTCACGTTTATCATTTAGTGCCTTTCATATGTTTCTATCTTTTTTTCTGTGACTTAGAGCTATCTGACTATAAACTGTAAAGTGCCAGTTTAGTCTCCATCATTCACTCCACTGTGTGATCCTGTCTAAGACACTTCACCAGCTTTCCTGCTATTTATAAAAAGATATAATGAAGCAGCTTTGTACTATGATTATAGTACTATTCCATATAAAATAAAAATTATTTTGCAGTCTGATGTCAAGTGTCTGCCCAGTCCCAGGTCTCAGAAGATAATGGAAGCTATGAAGTTGCCTGTGCACTGTAATGTTGCGTATTTTTTATTTTGGGTGGTGGCTTTGCCAGTGAGCTTTCCTACGCCCCTGAGCCTGCTAGCCTTTAGTCAGCATCCCGAGGTGCGTCATCACTCAGTGAGGCTACTCATCCAAAAGGCCAAGGAGAATGACCATAACAAGGAACCAAAGAAATCCTCCGTAAACACAAACTCGACTGGAAGTCTGACATGATGATTATTTGTGATTTGTGTCGCCTTGCTAGGATTCCGAGTGCCGGCAAACAGAGATGACTGAGGAGGCTGCAGCTTAGCGCTGGCTGGATTTAAAAGACTCTTTTATGATATCAGCTCCAATTTATTCAGGCCAAATGCCTCCCTGATTGTTAGCATTGGAATTTACTGCAGCGCACAAAGGAGAGAGTGAATAGTGGGATTTAGAAGGCCATGTCCTAAATCATCCAGATCTTTCTCACAGGAGGCTCAACGGCAGCTCATCAGTACAGTGCCTGTAAAGTCACATTCACGTCACCTTAAGGTTATTTTTTACATTTAATTTTAAACTCACAAATGCTTACCATTTTAAGTTATGTAGTGTCTTTTATCCCAAAGATTTTTATTTTTGAGTTTGCACAAAGATGAACAATACCAAGCCCAAGCTAAATGAAACAAAGGCTGGATTATAACAAGCCATTTGTATTCATTCATTCATTCATTCATTCATTCATTCATTATCAAAGCTGCTTTAGACAATTCATTCTATGAATTTAAGAATTATACAATAATAACAGCAGTAAGGCACTGGAAAGTGGTGACTCTGACCATAGCACAGCTCCTGACTCTGTAGAAGTGGCCATAAGATCCGAAATCAACCGACAGCCCTACAAGTCCTACTTTTGGCAAACGCTGCCCCCTGCTGATTTTTCTCTGTCGATTTAGTGGTCTCATTATATCATATATCATCAATGTATCTCAACAGTTGACAGTTGACCCCTGAAGCAGAGCAAATCAGCAGCATTGGGCAAGGGTGGTGAAACTTTTAAACTCTGTCAGAGAAAATGGGCATGAATAATAACAGTTGCTTAAATGAGCGCATAGGAGTGGGATCCTGCAAGCTTTTTTGAGAAATTAAATAATTTTAATTGTGTAGGTGTTGCTGCTGTGTCGGCTATTCATGTCCATTTGTGTAAATCATCTTGGTGGGGGTGAACTATTAAAGCTGCCCCCCCTAGCAATGCCTCCTTATGATGGTACAGCATACAGTACATTCACAAAGTATTCGGACCCTTTCCCTTTTTTTCTCACATTTGGTTGCAGCCTTGTGCTAAAATCTTTTACATTAATTTTTTTCTCAACATCTGGTAACACTCAATACCCCAGAATGACAAAGAGAAAATCGAATTTTAGAAGTGTTTGTAAATTAATTAAGAATAATAATCTAAAATATCACATAGACACAAGTATTCAGACCCTTTATTTGGTACTCAGTCGACAGCAATTCTAGTCCGGAGTCTTTTCGTATCTGACGTAACACACTTCTGGGTTTGGGAACGTCTGCCGTTCTTCTCTACAGAGCCTCCCGAGCTGTGTCAGGTTAGATGGACGGCTCTTTTCAGGTCGCTCCATAGATGTTTGATTGGGTTCACGTCCGGCTCCGGCTGGGCCACTCACAGGGTTGTCCTTAAGTCAATCTTATGTTGTCTTTGCTTTGTGCTTTGGGTCACTGACCAGTTGGAAGGTGGACCTTCAGCCCAGTTTGAGGTCCCAAGTTTTCTGTAGCAGACAGAAGTGGTCTTAGGGCTGACCAACCCCATGCGGGGCCGGTTACGTCAAACGCTGTTACCGGTATGTGTGGACTGTTCCACAAACATTTAATAAAAATAATGTTAACATACACCGGATTTTCTCATTACAGTATTCAGCTAAATTTTTGCAAGATAACACATGGACTTTATCAAAATATAACTGGAGAATATAACTTGTCAAATCCGCTCGAACGGGACATGGGGACCTCAAAAGTGGGGCCACCTTAGGCACGGGGCAGTCACCCCACTTGCCACCCCCAAACGTCGCACTTGGCAGCAGATATCTCTGTACTTTGCTCCTTTCAGCTTTCCCTTCAACCCTATCAAGTCTCCCAGTCCCTGCTCCTGCAAAAACAACCCCAGCAGCTGCCACCACCATGCCTCACCCTTGGAATGGTGTTACAGATGATGATGATAATGATGATGGTGTGGTAATGCACCTACCAGGCGTTACCACTTTAAAGGAAAAAAAAGTCCTAAGAGTGGGGTAAAGTTGACTTTTACAGTGTGAGAGGCTATGGCGCATGCCTTTAAATCGCTGAAGTGCGGGGTGCGCTTTCGCGAGCATTTTAACTTTGGCTTCGGCAGGTGCACGCAGCGGGACTCCGGCGACAGGTCGGGCGCGCCTCCAGGTCATACCCTGTCATCAAGTCGAGCGTCTTTTTAGCCACCTGCCGTTAGCAAAGAGAAAGTTGCGGATCGTTCAGTTAAGTTTTGCGCATGCCTTCGTTTGAGAATGTAATCCCTAAGAAAAAGTAACTTTCATAGAATATATCGGCTCGTCCGAAGGGAGGGCTTTGGGCTGCGCTCGTGCTCGCTCGCACGCACACGCACGCACGCACGCACGCACGCAAGCAAGCACGCACGGCCGCTGGCCCATTCAGTTCATGCCTCGCAAGGGTTGAGCGTAGCACCTGTGCAGAATGTACCTGCGTCAGCCGCTAGAAGTGAACAACAACATTTATTTATATAGCACATTTTCATACAAAAAGTAGCTCAAAGTGCTTTACATAATGAAGAA
This sequence comes from Erpetoichthys calabaricus, assembly GCF_900747795.2. NCBI lineage: Eukaryota > Metazoa > Chordata > Cladistia > Polypteriformes > Polypteridae > Erpetoichthys > Erpetoichthys calabaricus. The sequence goes on from NC_041404.2 coordinate 40,469,427, forward strand.
AAGAAAAATAAAAGACAAAAAACAAAATTAAAATAAGACAACATTAGTTAACATAGAAAAGGAGTAAGGTCCGATGGCCAGGGTGGGCAGAAAAAAAAAAAAAAAAAACTCCAGAAGGCTGGAGAAAAAAATAAAATCTGTAGGGGTTCCAGGCCACGAGTCCACCCAGTCCCCTCTGGGCATTCTACCTAACATAAATGAAATAGTCCTCTTTGTAGTTAGGGTTCTCACGGAGTCACTTGATGGTGATGGTCATACAGACTTCTGGCTTTTAATCCATCCATCATTTTTGGAACATTATGGTGCTTTGGGTAGATGGTGGTGGCGCAAGAGGAGGATGAGTGTAAGAGGCACTTCCTGCCGCTAGGGGCGGCCTTTTCACTGAGTGGTGTGGATAGTGTGGTGGTGGAGCAGCTTATTATTCTTTAGTATACCAAACAGCGGCATGTGCCAGTCAGTCATTATTCAACCCGCTGTATCCTAACACAGGGTCATGGGGTCTGCTGGAGCCAATCCCAACCAACACAAGGTGCAAGGCAGGAATAAATCCTGGGCAGGGCGCCAGCCCACCACAGGACACACACACACACACCAAGCACACACTAGGGACAATTTAGGATTGCCAATGCACCTAACCTGCATGTCTTTGGACTGTGGGAGGAAACTGGCGCACCTGAAGGACACGGGGAGAACATGTAAACTCCACGCAGGGAGGACCCGAGAAGTGAACTCAGGTCGTTTAACTGTGAGGCAGCAGCGCTACCTTTGCGCCACCATGCCACCCGTATGTTCCTTTATTTGTAAATATTTTCTTTGATATAAATAGATATACAGTAGATATCACCTAGTCGTAGTATTATTTTAGTGGAGGTATTTATATAGATTTTGGGTTTGCGGTGCACTTTGTTTTTCTTTTATATACACTTTTATTTCTTGTAAATATTTTGGGATTCTTTGGACGTTGTGTGTAGTTTCATCCTGATTGTTTTCTTTCTTTAGGAAGACTACCGTTTGTGTATATACATTTTTTTGCATTTATTTTTCATTTTGGGACTTGCTAAGTCACTGTAAATATAATTCACTATTTTTGATAGTTACATTATTTTTGTTTTTGTGCACCTGGGAAAAAAAAAACAAAAAAAAAACCAAAACACCTTTTCGTGTCTGTGTCTTCAAGTCTGATCCCGGTCAGTCCTGAAATAACAAGATGCCCACTGTGTAGTCTGGCGCCAGCTTTGCCACAACATGGGGTGTCACAGTGCCTGGTTTCCTTCAGATGTGGTGCTAATCTTGGTTTCAGTAAACTAGAGAATTTTGTTTCTCCCAGCCTGAATGTGCTTTAGGTGCTTTTTTTGCAAACTCCAAGTGGGCTACCGTATGCGTTTTACTGAAGAAAGGCTTCTGTCAGACCATCCGCTCATATTGATTGGTGAAGTGTTGCAGTGATGGGTGTCCTTCTAGAACAGGGGTCCCTAATTCCACTCCTGGAGGGCCGCAGTAGCTGAAGGTTTTCATTCTAACCCTTTTCTTAGTTAGTGACCTGTTTTGCTGGTAATTAACTTCTTTTGAATTAATTTTAAATGGCTTTTCTTTTAAGATTTGTTACTCTGAATTTCTCCATCATTCCTCTGAATTGCTTCATTATTTTCCTTAAATGGCACCCAAGCAGAAATGAAATGTGAAGTGAGTGAACCAACAGAACACCAGCAAAGTCAGGGCCCCAATCTCCAACCAATTTCATTCCAACCAGTTGATTAATTAGTCGCAGATTCTTGTTCTTGTATTCCATGGCTCGTTGCTGCTCTCATTGTGCAATAAATTTACAAAATTGTTGATTTTCTCTTCCCTAAGAGCATTGTTCAATTATTTTGGAGACCTGAGCAGATGGTTCATCTGACCTTCGTCTTTGTTTATTTTCAGATAGTGTATGATGGACACAGTTTTCTGGTCCTGTTTTGGCTCATTATTGTTTGGCTGCTATTTAAGGAAAATGAAATAATTAAGGGGTCTGAGTCTTGAAGAGCAAATCAATTAAAATTGACTCAAAAGAAGTTAATCAGCCCCAAAAACAGGTCACTAATTAAGAAAAGGGTTACAATGAAAACCTGCAACCACTGGTGGCCCCCAGGACTGGAGTTAGGGACCCCTGTTCTAGAAGTTCCTTCCATCTTCATACAAGTTTTCTGGAGCTCAGCCAGAGTGACCGTCAGGTTCTTGGTCACCTCTCTTAACCCTAACCTTCAACAACTCCTCAGCTTTAGGAAGAGTTGTGGTTTTTCCAAACTTCTTCCATTTCAGAATTATGAATGCCACTGTGCTCTTGGAAACCATCAGTGCTTCAGGAATTTGTTTGCAGCCTTTCCCAAACCGGTGGCTGTCTCTGAGCTCTGTTGGCAATTTCTTTGACCTCATGGCTTGGCTTTTGTCAACTGCGGGGACCTTCAATAGAGCGCTGTGTGTCCTTTTACTTATCAGTTCAATCAACTGAATTGACCAGAGGTGGGCTTCAAGCAGGGTGTAGAAACATCTCAGTGGTGATCAGTGCAACTCTGCAAAAGTTCAAGTGTCACAGCAGATGGTCAAAATACTTGTGTAAAGGGGACATTTTGTTTTGTTTTATTTTTAATCAATTTGTCAGAATTTCGAAAATCCATTTCTGGATTGCAATTCTGGGTTATTGACTGTTGCTTATTGTTGGAAAAATGGAGTTTAAAAGATTTTAGAAAAATACTGCAACATAACAAAATGTGGAAAAAGTGAAGGGGCCAGAATGCCTTCTGAATCTGCTGTATATTGTAAGTCCCTTGTTTATAATGCTATACTGTGGTCAAAAATCTTATAGAATAAAGAAAATAGCATAAAGTGACATGGAACCCTGGAGTGAACATTTTTAAAGGAAACTGAAAGCTGCCACCCAAACAGCTTTTGAAGAAGTAAAATTTAATTTTAAGATTAGTTATATATCTCTCTTTTATAAAAGGAAATCCTGAGGCGAGACTTTTTCAAAGAGACTTTTTCAAGTCCTGCGAGATAAGACTTTTGACGTGAGATTTTATCAAGTCACACCCTCCTCTCAACCATATTCAACCACGGCCACGGTCCACTCACCTCTCATTTCTGTGAGTGCTTTTGACAGACACAGTTCCTGCTCTCTTAGCTCTTATAAATTTGTAAATTTTCCTCACTTTAAGTTCCCAACTAAAGAAGACTCATTATGTCCAAATCTTATTGAAGAATTTCATCCCAAAGGGTTATCAACAGAAAAAATTAGTACACGAGCAATCCTAGCAAACAAACTAACGCCAAAAATTGCATTAAATGCGTATCAATAGACTAGGCTGAAAGAGATGGTGGTGATGGTGAGGAAGATGAAAACATCAGCTTACAATATCCCGAAGAATATCTACAACTGTTATCACCGTCTGGTCTTTCACCGACTGAATTACTGTTGAAAGAAGGATGTATCCAAGAAAGGTAATATAGTACTTCTCCCGCAGATAACATTACACAACAAAGAAGATCTCGATATGCCATTCATATTGAAACGTTAACAGTTTCCTGTCAGAATAGCTTTGGCAAAGACAATTAACAAATCTCAGAGCCAAACATTCGAAAAAGTCAGTTTATTTATTAGAGAGAAAGAAATGAAATTCACTCATAGGCAGTTAAAAGTTGCATAGTCACGATGAAAGTCCAAACACAGAATCAAAATTCATTGTGATATTGACGAAAATTTAATTCAAAAAATTGTTTTTGCTAAAGTATTACAGTAAAAGGGTAAGTTTAAAAAGTATTTGTGTGTTAATTTCAAATCCAAGCGGAACGAAATCGTATAACGCAACGAATACCTCTAACGCAACATGAAACATAATTTTCTTTCAATTTATTAAGTTTTACTATTTTTTACTATTGTGATTCACTCGCTGTAATGTAAAATAGTTAGTTCTATTATGCATATGTAACAATTCCCATGAAAATAAAAATCTGTTTAAATTGTACATCCGCATCCCCATATGCAAGAGGCTGATCGGCGAAGTGGCTAGCGTGTAGCGCCGGCCCAAGGGTTTGCGAGCGAAGAGAGCAGGGGGCAAGGCCCCCTAGTGTATCAAAATTTCTCTCCTTGGGACAAATAAAGTATAAAGTACCAGGTGGAAAATCCCCACAGACAAGGTTTCAGCATTCAGACTCCTCAAGAAGAGCAAATGTATGTGGAACTGGAACCCAAGATGCTGGATCAATGAGGCAGCAGCTCTAAGCACTGTGCTGCCATATTGTCCTTTATTTATATATCTATTTATTATATTTAACCGTTGACACTTTCTCTCTCTCCAGCCTGTAATTCATTCCATCACAGTGATACTCAAGTGCTCCGTTGCCAGGCAGATGTTAGATTGATGGATGGAAATGTTGTATTAGTGCATTCACAAATAGAAAATATTAGTTAATAAATGGTGCTGCTTTTATTGCTGCCATTAACTGGGCATGAATGCATTGCATTTGAGTTATTATTGTGCTTGACTGAATTCGAAAATTAAATTCTCACACTTAAGTAGGGCCAAGAGGATGCAAGCTGCACAATAAAAATTGACTGTTTGAGTGTCAGGACAGGCGTAATTCTCTAATTCCACTGGATGTGTCACAGCTCGTTCTCTGGTTCCTCCTTGATGTTCGTTGCTCGCCTGCCCTTAAAGCCTTAAGTCTTCTTTTTTTATAAAGTATGCCCATCTGACATTATTTCGTTGGAATGTACAAACTTCATATAATACAGAGCCATCAGAAAGTGTTAAGACACCTACACTTTGTAGAGATTTTGTTGTTTTCCAGCCTTATGATACATTTTTCCCCCTCATTTTTCATTCATCAATCATCATTTAACACTCTACAATGACAACTAGAAGACATCAGACATTTTTGCAGATTTATTAACAACTAACTGTCCCCTGCAGCACTGCCCATGTAGTAGTGAAACAGACTCCATTAAAGAGCTTTGTTTTGTCAATTAGGCCAAGGGTTTTACTTGGTTCTCCTCTCCTCTCTTTTGAGGTTTGTTATCCTGTTATGGTCTTTACCCCTTTATGGTATTTTTAGGCTGCAAACTTGCTTGATCAGTAGGAACAAGACAGAATACATGTGTGTGAATGAGAGGGAGGTCAGTGGAATGGTGAGGATGCAGGGAGTAGAGTTGGTGAAGGTGGATGAGTTTAAATACTTGGGATGAACAGTACAGAGTAATGGGGATTGTGGAAGAGAGGTGAAGAAGAGAGTGCAGGCAGGGTGGAATGGGTGGAGAAGAGTGTCAGGAGTGATTTGTGACAGACAGATATCAGCAAGAGTGAAAGGGAAGGTCTACAGGGCAGTAGTGAGACCAGCTATGTTATATGGGCTGGAGACAGTGGCACTGAAAAGAAAGTAGGAGACAAAGCTGGAGGTAGCAGAGTTAAAGATGCATTGGGTGTGACAAGGATGGGCGGGATTAGAAATGAGGACATTAGAGGGTCAGCTCAAGTTGGACAGTTGGGAGACAAAGTCAGAGAGGTGAGATTGCATTGGATTGGACATGTGCAGAGGAGAGATGCTGGGTATATTAGGAGAAAGATGTTAAGGATAGAGCTGCCAGGGAAGAGGAGAAATGGAAGGCCTAAGAGAAGATTTATGGATGTGGTTAGAAAGGACATGCAGGTGATGGGTGTGACAGAGCAAGATGACAAGGACAGGAAGATATGGAAGAAGATGATCCTCTGTGGCAACTCATGACTGGAGCAGCCAAAAGAAGAAGAAGAAGATACTCATAAAATATATACACAGGCAGACATTAAAGTTATTGGGAAAAGGATGCTAATGATATAGCTGCCAAGTAATAGGAAAAGAGGAAGGCCTAAGAGAAGATTTATGGATGTGGTGAGTGAGGACATGAAGGTGATGGGTGTGACAGAGCAAGATACAGAGAACAGAAACATATGGAACAAGATGAACCCCTAAGAGGAGCACCTTAAGGAAGAAGAAGAAGAAGAAGAAGAAGAAGAAGAAGAAGAAGAAGAAGAAGAAGAAGAAGAAGAAGAAGAAGAAGAAGAAGAAGAAGAAGAAGAAGAAGAAGAAGAAGAAGAAGAAGAAGAAGAAGAAGAAGAAGAAGAAGAAGAAGAAGAAGAAGAAGAAGAAGAAGAAGAAGCTTGCTTCTCGAGTTTGGGGTACAACTGATTTTGGCGTGTAGGGTTCATTGAAGCTCTAGGCTTAAGATTTGAATAAAGCCTGAGTTTATTTTTTATTTTTTTGAGGTTTTATAGACATCCGGTAAGCCATAACAGATACATCCAAGAGAAAAGCCATCAAAGAGAGATCAAAATGGCTACTGAAGGAGGAGACAATTTTGTAGTGTGCATATGCTTCTTTAACACAAGGCAGAGATTGATCAGCCCTGACCTAGCCAGGGTGCCTAATGCTGAAAAACACAAAACTCCTGGTGACTCTAGCTGGCCTTATAAATAATGAGCCTGAATGCCTCAACAGAAGAATGAATTAATAAGCAGTGTGCGGACTGAAGAAAGCCAAATATGGAATTGGCCCATTTATAAAGTTCAAAACCAAAAAAACAAATTGGCCTTAGCGTCTTGTTACTCAGTGTTTATTGCTCTTGTTTTTATAAGGCTGTGTGAGATGCGACACTGCACAAAGGTGTATTTTTTGTTTTCCTTAAAATTAGTTTGAAGTAACATTTGTACAGATGCAGTTGTGAAACAAAACTAATTCATCATCTCATTTGCGGAGGAGTCTGCCTCTTGCCTTGCACTGAGGCGTTTTATCTCGCTTGGCGACTCTTTTTATCGAGTCCTCTTCCCGAGCTAATCAGCTGTTACTCCGAGGCTTCAAACGTCACCCAGTCAGCAGTTCGGCGTCTCATGCTGATGTTTCATCTCAGCTGCCTCCTGCCTGTCTCATAAATAAGAGCTTCTCTTCCCTCTTTCATTTCTCTTATTTTAGATTTGATCCTAACACCTGCTGACACTGGGCGTAGGGGTGTCTCCCAATAATTAACCGCACAAGAAAAAAAAATACAGCACGGCTGTTTTTGAATGGCATTGGCAGCAGTAGGGTGGGTACATCGATGGGCACTGTGCAACTTCTCTTGTGTCTTTTTCTCATTTACTAGACTAAAGTTAGAGGTGAGAATGAAATTTGGATCTGGTTGTGAGCCACCCCTTCCTGCCCAAGCATACTGAAAGCGGACTATTTGATGATGTACAATTGCAAGGGAAAGCATGTGAACTCATTGGAAATAACCACATTTATGTATAAATTGGTCTTAAAATATGGCCTGATCTTCATGTACATTTCAATATTAGACAAACAGAATCTGTTTTAACTACGAACACACAAATGATTGCATTGTTAATATTGCATACATCATTGAAACATTCACAGCATAGGCTGCAAAAAGCCCTTGAACCCCTGGCTGAGTATTTTAAATAAAGCTAACCGGGGTCAGGAATTGGCAAACCTGAAGTCCAACCAATGCAATGAGATTGCAGATCTGCTTTAGAGCTACTCTGACCAAGAAAAAAGACTCAGACATTTTGAGTTTGCTGTTTGCAAGATGAACCTGCTGATGTGAAGCATGCTTCACAAAAAAGAGATCTCAGAAGATCTACGATCAAGATGTGTTGAGTTGCATAAAGCTGGAAAAGGGTTGACAAAGTCCTTCCAAAGAGTTTAGATATTCATAAGTCCACAGTTAGACAAGCTGTGTATACACGGAGATGATTTAGTATAGTAGCTGCTCTCCCTAGAAGTGGCTACCCAGTCAAGATCACTCAAAAGACACAATACAGGATGCTTAATGGGATAAAAAACAACCCTAGAGTAAAAGTTAAAGGCTTGAAGGAACCATTGGAATGGGTGAACATCTCTGTTTTGAGTCTACCACACTCATAACAGACATGGTGTCCATAGCAGGACACTGAGGAGGAAGTCACAGCTCTCAAGAAAAAAATATTGACAGGCATACAACAAAGGCCACCATGACACTACACAATGCCATTAGGAAATTATTTTTGAACTGATGACACTAAGGCTGAAATGTTCGAGAAGAATACAAAGCAGTACTTATGGTTTAAAAAGGGCACAGCGTACCAACATGGAAACACCTTACCAACAGTGAAGTTTGGTGGAGGGAGCATCATGGTTTGGGGCCTGGACAGATTGCCATCACTTAGTGGAAAAATTACTTCTCAACTTTATCAAGGTATCCTACAGGATAATGGCAGAGTGGCTTTCCACCAGCTGACGCTCAACAGATGATGGGTGATCCAATGACTCTAAACACTGAAGTTAATCTACTACACAATGGCTTCAATAAAAGAAAATATTTCTTTTGTAGTGGCACAGTCAAGGCCCAGACCTTATAACCCAATGTAGATGTGGTGGAATGACCTCAAAGGAGCCATTCATACCAGACATCCTAAGAAGATGAGGAATGGACCAGATTACTCCAAACTCCACTCCACCCCAAAGATTCACCATCTATGAAGCATCTTGCCTGAAGAAGGGGCCTGAGTTGCCTCGAAAACTTGCATATTGTAATCTTTCTAGTTAGCCAATAAAAGGTGTCATTTTGCTTGGCTTTTCTCTGAAGCATTTTTAAAAAAACATGAAGAAAGAGACGCAACTTTGGAATGGCACTGGATGGAGGCCGAGAAAAGAGATGGTAGTTTTGGTTGTGGAATTCCCTTAGGGAGAAATGTTCCATGCTTTCCACCCAAAAAATAAACATTTAAAGCCCACAAAACATGGTTTTAGTTAGGTTTATGTTTAACAAATTGTGAATATCACAAAATTGCATGTGAAATGAAACTCTGCTGTTTCTCTCATCACTAATGAGGATGACGCCAAACAACAGCAAACATTATAAAAATTAATTACTAGTGTCGCATAATCCTCTTGTCAGGTATCGAGTTGTTTTCTCCAAAAATATTCTTAAATGTATCACTGACAACGGTTGTTTCTGCTATAAACAATATGTTTGCCTTCTCTTTAATTGTAATATGATTTCCATGCACCTTCATGAGTGATTCTTGCACTGCTACCTTGCTTTTCTATTGTAATTTTTATGTTACTATTTATAAAGGTTTGAATCACACTTTTGGATGAAGATATGCTGTATAAATAACTGCTGTTGTTTTGCTGCTGAGAGTTAGAAGACTTCCAAGCTCATATGCACATGAGGCCATAGGTGAAGTGATATCTCAAATGACATTGGTCACAGTCCTCGTATGAGCACAATGGGAAGGGAAGGTGTGGGGATCAATTGTGATGCATGGGGGTCAGATTGCAGATTGGAAAAATTCCTAAAAATAATGAAAACTTGACAGCAGGTGGACATCCTACAATATGTGATGTGCAGGAGAGAAGAAGGAGGGAGCATCAGGAAGGGGCAGGTTTGGAAGGAAGTAGGATAACAAAGAATTACAGGGAGACCTTGCACCAAGTCATGGCGAGTTAAATAAGCTGGCATGATTGTATTTTTGTAGGGTAAAGTATCTCATTGATAGCCTTGAGCAACACAAAATGACTGCCCTGCTCTTGCTTGACCACTCATGGGAAAAGCTTTAGCGGTTAACTTGTCTGTAATGTCCGAGGTGGGGAGTTAGGATTGTAATACAAACAGAGAGATCAGTCAATCACTTCTTGACCAACACCATGCACTCTCATAGTTTGTCAGTTCAGTAAAGGCAGGGGCAATTAGAACATCAGATGAGCTTTGACAAGGACAAGATCGCCAATCCTATCCACCAAATTTTTCCAAAATAACATAAAGTTGAATTTTGACGGTCCCTAAAGTTCTATTGTCTGTCGCAATACTTGGTATCTTTTCAGTCTGTGGTCCTTTCTGTGCAGAAAAGATTTTTAATGTTTGTGCGAAGTTTACCCTTAACAAGTTTCTGTGTTCCTGTGTTCTTGTTGAGCTAATTTTAAAGTAACAGCTGGGATCCACTGTATTAACTCCTATCATAACTTTAAAAACTACCTCTTCATCTCCATTTGATTAAACTGAAAAGGTTCAACTCCTTTAATTTCTTCTCAGTGCTCAAACCTCTCAGTCCTGGAATCAGCCTAAGGTAATGATTTCTGAACATACACTGGCCTTCCTCTAGTGCTGTTATGTCTTTTTTTAAATATCGATACCAAAACTATGAGTCCCATGTCAATTATGATTATTTCAAATTTCAGAAAATTGTGTATTCAGATCAAACATTTTTACTTCATCAATGTAATACTTTACCTTTACTTACATTAAATTTCATCTGACACAAATCTTCCCAAGTCTGTATGCTGTCCTAGTCCCTCTATGGTGATTTAATGGATTCCTGATTATCTGCCAGTCCACATAGAGTGGTATCATCTGCAAACGTAACCATCTTGTTATGAAAGAGAGAGGAAAGAGGTTAGGGGCACACGCTGATACAGTGCATTGCCGCACCCACTACAGGACAAATCAACTCAGGATTCCAGATTAGAACCTGAGTGCAGCCATGCGATGGGTGACACCTCAGCACCGCACTAGTTCAGATGGAATGAAACAGTGTAAGGTTTTTCATGGGGGCTGGAGTGCCAGAGTTTTTTCCCTGCAGGTTGAATAGCCTACATGCAGATTAACATCATACCCAGAGAAAAGCCAAAGCAAAATGACACCTTTTATTGGCTAACTAAAAAGATTACAATATGCAAGCTTTCGAGGCAACTCAGGCCCCTTCTTCAGGCAAGATGTAAATTACATCTTGCCTGAAGAAGGGGCCTGAGTTGCCTCGAAAGCTTGCATATTGTAATCTTTTTAGTTAGCTAATAAAAGGTGTCATTTTGCTTGGCTTTTCTCTACATTCATAATGGCTAACACGGTACAACACCATACCCAGGAAAGTTAAGTTAAGGCCCAACAAAGCAGAGTCACTTTTGGCATTTACGGGATTTGAACCGGCAACCTTCCGATTACAAGTGCAGATCCCTACCTCAGAGCCACCACTCCTATGAAAGAGAGAAGCAACTAAAGGATTTCTTCTGGTTGAGCAGTAATAGTTGGCATTCGCAGCAGAGTGTTGATTAAAAAAGTACTTGGAAAGTAGATTTCAGATCCAAACTTTAATATGCAGATATAGATGTAAATACTGTAAAAGTGTGTGTGGTCTACAATAAAAAGTTAAAGTACAACTATTTTTAATTCTCAAATTACACCCCTGTCAGACCCCCGTGACCCTGTAGTTAGGGTTTGAAAAATGGATGGATGGATGGATGGAAAATAATGTCGCAAAATCGTATGCAAATATTAATCACAAAGTTACAACACTGAAGTTGGTCACTAGATGGCACTATTGTAACTTAAGGCACTATTGAGAAGCGTTTTGCAGAGTTAATGAAATTACAGGTGTAACTATTATAACGTTTTTAATAAATTAAGTATACTGAGTTAACAGTGCCTTATAAGAACTGCAGAGACAATTAAAGTTCCCAAAAATATAACATCATTACTTTCTGGTTCTTTACTCATTTAACTTTTAACAAGGGAATAACATATTGGTTCTTAGATAAACATATATACACAAACAATTTAATACAAACAAAAATAAATGAACAGAACTTATGTTGCTATTTGAAGTGCAAATACTTAAAGAGACGGTGGGAACAACCACACTTTCTCTTTCTTCCTGCTACCCGCAGAACTTTGCTCTGTGGAAGGCAACATCTAAGTCCGTCCCCCTGATGACTGAACTCCGCCTCTCAGACATAACTTATATATAAACGTCTACGCGTGGAAGTGCGTGTGTTTGTCTGTCTGGCCCGGAAGTGAGAGGTGGAGTCGGGGTAAGGGCTTCGCCTCCGAGGAAACAGAAACTCACTTAGCCGCTAATACACAAGTGAGACCAGCATGTCGGCAAAACAAAACCTCCAAAGAAAGACAAAGTCACTTAGCCGCTAATGCACAAATGGTTTGAGCACGTCGGCAAAACGAATCCTCCTAGAAGAGAGACACCCAGAGTAGTTCCTTTCAATTACCTGACATCTGTACATTTCAATTTTTTTCTGATGATTTCAATAGTTTCTTGGACCCCAGGCTTTTTACAGCACAGGCTTACACAGCTAGTTATGTATATTTCTCTCCAGATCCTTTATGTGCACATTAAAAATAGCAGCAGCCATAGCACTGACCCCAGAGGGTCACCACTTTTTACATCACCAAATTCTAGTTTGGTTCTTTCCATCATGACCTTTTGCTTCCTCTATTCTAGCACCCATCTGCACACTACTCTCTAAATTCCCACTTCTTTTACTTTAAAGACCAGCCTCTATTGTGAGACCTTATCAAATGCCTTCTGAAAATCAAGATTAATAATATCATATGCACCACTGCATATGCATTGTATACTTTTGTTGCTTCATGAAACATGATTTCCCTTGTCTGAACCCTTGCTGACTGTTCCCTAAAATTCTTGTTCTTGCCATATGCTGCCCTGTCTTCTCCTTAATAATTTACCAGTTATGGACATTAAACTATAGTACTCTGCAGTTACTTGGATCTGCCCGATCTTTTTTATATAATGGAATAACTTTTGCTATTTTCCAGGAATTAGGCATTTCCCCAGTGTGCAGCGGATTTCAAAAGATATGCATCAAGGGTTTATATCTGCACTCCCAAATCACTAATCTCCTTCAACTCTCAAAGATAAATGTTATCTGGTCTGGTGATTTTGTTAGGTTTCAGCCTATTTAATCTACGCAGTACTTCCCTCTCTACAATTTCTAAATCACTCAGTATCCACTTCACAGCCAGTGTTGTCGACTGAAGGTCCTTCACTTCTTTCCCTATGTAAATTTCAAGAAAATGCATTTGTTACACTGTCTGTACGTTCTAATTTCACTTTACAATTCACACTACTCTTCCCTTACTAATCATTTGCAAGCAACATATTGAAAGAATCTTCTTCCCTAATATCCTTTTTAATGGTTGCTCTCATATGTCCTACAGTTACCAGGGGAGTTATTAGCTTTATACTTCTTATACAAATGTGTTTTTTTTTCTTTTACAGAATCTTTTTTAATCTTATTTACCCACTGCAGAGTTTTCGTTTCAAATTTTCGGATGTACTTGTCCGCCATTCAGTACAAAATACTTTGCAACCTGTTCCACTTCTCTGCAACTCTCTCTACACTTTAAACCTTATGTCAGTTTATCCCATGCAGAATTTGCTGCATCTGCCTATAGTTTGTCCTACTAAAGTTAAACTTAACAGTTTTAGTATATGAACATGTGTTCTACCAAAGCACTGTGAATTGCGTTATATTATGGTCACTTGACCCGAGGGGTTCAGTTAACTATACACTGGTTTTTGTAAAATACTCTCTAGACAGGCATCCTGTCTGGTTGGTGTTCTAACATACCGTGTCTAAAAACTCCTGCTCTTCTACTCCACTATTGTACTCCACTCTGCTTTTATTGTTAGTGTTGTAGCCTGTGTGTCAGAGTAACATCTTCTGCAGAAGACAACAAAGAGAATGAGACAGGAGAAGAGGATAGGAGGTTGGAAACTGGTAGGGCGTTGAAAGGTCCACGGACCGGTATGAGTACGTGAGAGTGCCCTTTACGAGATGGCTGGTGCCCCATTCAGGGTTGGTATCTCTCCCTTGTGCTGATAGCTCTTAGTGCTTTTGGGATTGATGGTCCTTCACGAAATGAAATAATGATCACAGCACTGCCATCTACTGGCTTCTTGGAGAAGTGCTGCCAATGAGATAATCAGCCTTATTTGGTCTCGATGGCCCATCTGAAGCCTCTAGGAGAAAGCTGGCTGGACTGAAATTGACAAGCAGTAGCTATTCTGCTTAATCTCTTTTTCTTTCACTTACAATCCACACAGCATGAGTAAATGTCTGAATAATTAGAAGGAAAATGAAACAATTGCAAATAAGTCAGGGCTATGAGGCTAATATGGAAAGTCAATTCAAAATATACAAACTGTTGCTTGTTAAAGCAAACTTGGTGGCTGAGAATGTTCACCCAGGGACAACATGGAGATGTGTTAGGTGCAATGATGAATTGCAAGTCAGGGACAAGTTATGTGCTGGACTCATCCGATGATCATCCAAAATTTACAGCCATTGTTTAAAAGCTCTTGCTGTGGCAATGACACTAATCATAATTTCCAAATGCCTAATTATGGAGCTTGCAGATTGATGAGCCACCCGGTCGGCGGGGTGCCTTGACATGAATCAGTGCATGCTAAAGTTGGCAAGACAGAGGATGAAATAATTTGAAAGTAATGGGGATAAACGTGCAGCGCTCATTAATAATCATTTTGAGTTTAACCAGCTGTGGTGGAAGCAACAGGCTGTGCCATTCGTCAGCATCACGTGCCGTCCTCCTCGGCTCTGGAGTTGGCCGGACTGCTAAATATACCACACTTCTTTACTTCGAGAATTTTTTTTTCTGTTCTTTGCAGTTGTTGGCCAACAAGAATAATCTGTTATTTTATTTAGTGAGCGGCGCGAGTTTCACTAGCATCTGATGGCATCTCCCCAATAGAGATAGATGAAACCTGAACGAATGAGCAGCGAGAGAGGAGCAAGCGCCTTGGTGGAAAATGTTATCATCAGTCATGCGCCGGAGTTGAGCATCTCTGCTTGCTGTAGTTGTCAGCTCAGCAAACAGCTCCGCTTTACAATGTTGGGATGATACGCGTGCTGAATCAATCATTGTCTGTTTGATATGGCGTCTGTGGTCTGCAGGGGGCACTCATGAGCGGTCTCCAAACCCAAATTACAGTCAAAGAAGCCTAAGGTGTAGAAACAAAAGGAAGAAATGATTAAATGAAGTCAAACAGGGAGAAAACAAAGTATAAATAAAAGAGTATAAATACTAAAGACCCCGCAGTCCCCTATACAAACAATGCTGTTACGATCCAGCCACGGTGATGGTTCTGGCTTTGGTTTATTTTTTGTTTCTTTCACCTTAGTGCAGAGGGTGCAAACCTATAAATACCTGGGAGTGCAGCTGGACGATAAATTGGACTGGACTGCCAATACTGATGCTCTGTGCAAGAAAGGACAGAGCCGCCTGTACTTCCTTAGAAGACTGGCATCCTTCAACATCTGCATTAAGATGCTGCAGATGTTCTATCAGATGGTTGTGGCGAGTGCCCTCTTCTACGCAGTGGTGTGCTGGGGAGGCAGCATTAAGAAGAAGGATGCCTCACGCCTGGACAAACTGGTGAGGAAGGCAGGCTCTATTGTTGGCATAGAGCTGGACGGTTTGACATCCGTAGCAGAGCAACGGGCGCTCAGCAGGCTCCTATCAATTATGGAGAATCCACTACATCCATTAAACAGTGTCATCTCCAGACAGAGGAGCAGTTTCAGCTACAGACTGCTGTCACTGTCCTGCTCCACTGACAGACTGAGAAGATCATTCCTCCCCCAAACTATGCGACTCTTCAATTCCACCAGAGGGGGTAAACGTTGAACATTATTCAAGTTATTGTCTGTTTTTTACCTGCATTTTTTATTACTATTTAATTTAATATTTTTTGCTGCTGGAGTATGTGAATTTCCCCCTGGGATTAATAAAGTATCTATCTATCTATCTATCTTATTTTTGTTTTTCAAATAATAATTTGTGTACTATTTTGTTAACTCACTCAGTGTTTTTTTATATTCCATCTATTGATTATTATTTGGTTTATTGTTTCTGCTGTTTATTAGTGTTTTTGTGTTGGTGTTATCTGCCCTGCCTCCTGTATGTGGAGCCCAAGGAGGCAGAGCCACCTAAGTATTCAACTAGAGTTCTGGCCTCAGTAAGCTCTCACTTCAGCTTGGCATTGTTCATTTGTAACTGCCGGTTTACACTTGCGATTCTTGTGTTGTTTTGGATTTCCTGGTTTGGATCCCATACTATGAAAGTGGAAGTGCAGGTTTGCAGGTGACACCCTAGAGCTCTCAGTAGGGATCAACAGTGGTTCTCCCTACTTTACTACTTCACAACATTGTCTTGTAGGGTCTATAGTCCAACAAGACCCTCCAAAGTCCAGAAGTGAGAGGTCGGCCTTCAGAATTTCCTGGGCCGGTTCAGTGTACTTCAGTTTGTGATGGTCAAGCTACAGGTATAGCACTGCCTTAGGTTTATGGTTGGCATATTTAATGTTTTTCTTGTTGTTTATTATTATGTTTCTATGTTTCATTAGCTCTGTTTATTGTTCTCTGTGTGATAAGTCACATCAGGAGAATTTAGATTTTTTTTTGTTACTATTTACGCACTTTTTCGTTCCTTTTATACATGCTTACAGGCATGTGCCTGAGACATATCTGGACACATTTTGTGCAGAAAATTACACCCTTATGTTAAAAAAGAAACCAATAAGTGTCAACAGCACAAATGATCAGAACGACTTGAAGTGGAGCATGCCACATCAACTGGCCCCTAAGGGTTCTCTCCCTAATGGGGTACAAGAGGTCAAAGTTACTCCCTTACAGAAAACTCTAAAAAATATAGTCATGTGGACTGTCATTTTATACTATTTCAAGATCGCTGATTGCGAATGTGATCATATTTTGATATTTGATTCTTACAGCCACTTCCAGAAGGTTAAAAATGACAAATTTCAAACATACATGTGTGTGGTATTGTTTTAGATTAGGGATACTCATTCCAACTAGTTTTACAATTATAAGACAGGCTTATAGTAGATAATGAAACTTGATATTTAATTAGATGGCTTGTTAGTACTTTCCTTCTTCCAAGACAAATTTTTTATCACATTTGTGAAATAAACAGCCTCAACACACAAAAGGTTTGGGACAGCCACCCATATATTGTCCCATGATGCAATTTTTTTTTTTTTGAAGCACTCATATGCATTGGTTTGAGACCTGAACTGAACTGTCGGGGTGTTGAAATGATGGTGGCTTTAAAGGCCGGAGCCGGAAGTGACGTTGTCCGTGGTGCCGGAACTGGAAGTGATGTCATTGATGGTGCGTCTGGTAGGTTTTCCTGCATCTGGCCTGCAGAGATAACAGAAGTAGGATTAGTGCACCCTGACACCCTCTGGCCTGGCGGGTAATTACCTCCACTTGGCCCACTCAGTTTCCTCCTACTCACAGATTTTTGGTTTTCTCAGAACACTATTCATATGTCTCGTGGTCGGAAAAAGATTTGTACCTCTTGATCCTTCCTTTCTCTCTCCTTTATTTCAAGTCCTTGTATTAACACAGATACTTCATGATGCATGGACACAGGCTTGAATGTAAGCATGTCAGCTGGAGAGCTGGAGCTTCTTCTGTCATTTGCACCTCATTGTTAATGGATGGCTGTCTAAAAAAAATCAACCAACAATTAAAACTAACTGAAGCTGTTTAAAACTAAAACAGATAATTACGGATGATGAATCGAAGCACACTAAAGTCACCAAAAAAGTCCACAAAAACATATGGCTTTAGTAATAAATAAATGGGTTCTAATTAAAAATTTAGTTTAAGCCAAAACTTTCAGCCACTGCAGACTTTCAGGAACAGAGTTGAGTACCCCTGTTTAAGACTATTTCAAGCGAACCTGTGGATTGAGTCCTCCTAATGATTGAGCCCTCCACTATCACTACCTCTTTCTGTCTTAGAACTGGTTTTGAAGTGGCCTGTTGGGGATCCTCATGCCTGCCTACCACTTCAAAATCTTCAGAGACATCGCCCAGCTCCGCAAGGACCTGCAAATGGTTTGACACTTCTAGTTCTGGGGTTGATGACACCGGACAATGTGCACCCTATACTTTGCACCTTGTGACCGTGACCCACCTTTTTCTACCTGTCTGGTGTGGAGTCTCCTCCTGCGCCACCTTGGGGGTGCACACTATCTCTCTAAAGGACACCTAGGCCAGGTCTGCCAATTTTTTACTACAATGCCAGCTAGCAAGCTCTTCCTCCAGTTCAGTGACTGTGAGCTCGAGGTGATGGATCAGCAGCCATTTCCTGCAGATGTAGCCCTCATAGAATTTGGGCTCCTCCAAGTCGTTCTCTAAAAAGTCCAACATCCAAGAGGACTTGCATTGCAATGGCCTCACTGTTAAAATTTGAGTTAGGATTTCTAAAACTGCCTTAACTTGTTTTTATTTTATTAAAATTTAATTATTTAACTTAAATGATATAAGTAAAAAAAAATTAAGCCAAAGAAATTGGATTAAAAACTCAACAGTTATTTTATACCTTCTGGCCTCTTAAGCTCCTGTACTTTTCTCCCCCTTGAATGCCTGCTGTTTGTCCTTCTATGAGGTTAACTTTACTTTTCTCTGTCTTTTCTTCTAAGTTTGTGCACCTCTTATTCCTTACTTAAAAGCTCTCCACTAGCACCTTTTGTGCTCCTTCAAATTAATGAACCCTTGCGCTTTCGCCCTCTTAACTGCTGTACTTTCGTGAGCGCTTTGAACTGTTCCACCTAGAAGAACTTGCTTAGTGACTATCCACTGCTAGCTATTTTCTTACTCTTTTGTCTACTTCTATGGCCACTTGTGCCTTTTTGGAGTCTGAATGCTGCCCACCTGTCTATGTACCACTAAGTCCTTCTCTTTATCACTTTGAAGTCAGCCGCTGCCTTTCTTAAATTCCCCATTAAGGGATCGCTGTTTCTGTTACTATTTGTCACTACGACGTCAGTTATTTACTTACAGAGATGCCGGTGTCAGCTACTGCTGCTTAATGGGCTAAAAATAGTAGGAACAACTAGCATTTCCAAATGCATCCGCAAACACCCAGCTGCTTTTAATCCTGTGCAAGTGAAAAAAAGGCAAAAAAACCCTTCTAAAGGAAAAGAAAACCTTTAAAATTTCTTGCATCTCTTCTTAGCGGCAACCAAAACACAAGTTTTAAGGAGTATAATGTATTTTCAAATACCTCTCACACCACAGAAAACAACAATTCTCAGTCGCTTCTATGGATATAAAGAATGGGTAGAACGGATATAAAGAACTTCTCTAAACTTTCCAGGAAAATAATAATGAGTTAAAATCATAAATCATGTCAAAAGCAGCCTATCCCTAAACACAAGGTACAGGCTCATGGCCTGCACATGCCAAATAGTTGAGCAAATGCTTTAAAATCCAACAATATCATCAAAGGGAGAGAGGAAAACTGTAACAAAAACCTCTAGCCCATTAAAACAAAACAAAGTTCATTTAAAATATAAAGATTTGTTTTGAATTCAAACATCATACAAAGGAAATACAGACAGGAGTAAAGAAACAGTGGTAACGGAAAGGACTGGACAAACCTAATAGCAAACAAGTCCAGAGGAGAATCCTAAAACAGCACCCTGTTATGAAAACCAGAAGGCATAAACCACAGAACCCAATAACAAAATGCAAAATCAAAAGCCAGAGAGCAGGAGATAAATGGAGTGCTGAAGAAACCATCGCATGGGCTGCTCCTTCTTGAACAGCTTTGGAGGGATGGTCTCAGGCTGCACGAACAGGTGGGCCGACCCCCTTAGGCTCAACATACAGAACACAAGAAAGTTAATTTAGGTTACTATGCACAACAAAGCCAAATAAAGAAACACAAATTAATTAATAATAATATAAATATTAATCATTACATATAAGGTTAAAAAGAAAAGTAAAACAGAATTAATATTATTTATAAAATTATACATAGAAGATGACAAAAAGATAAAAGCAAACTCACTGAAGGAAGGGAATGGAACTCTGCCTGTAACAGATCAGGGTCAAGAGAGTGAGTGGTGGCCAGTCGTGGTACCTACACGTGGTGACCACAGACAGCTGTATAAATGGGGGGATACAGTTTAATGCTCAGGCTCTATAATGCACCAGTGAGACTCCGCATCTTGAGTATTGTGTGCAGTTCTCATCAGCATGCTACAAGAAAGCCACAGCAGCACTTGAAGCTGCTCAGAAGAGAATAACCAAATGCATCCCAAGACTTAAGGACATGTCCTACCCCGATAGACTCCGGGAATTTAATGTGATTTGTCTCAAGCAGAGGAGAATGCGTGGGGAAAACTAATCCAGGTCTTCAAAATAACTGCAAGCCATTGATAAAGCAGAGGTGGCAGAACTCTTTGAACACACTTGAACACACCTGTGGAAATTAAAGGGAAGTGAATTTAGGACTGAAACCAAGAAGCACTTGTTTCTGTAAAGATTTGTGGGAATCTGGAACCAACTGCTGAGATAGACGACTCAAGCAGAAACCTTAACAATCTTTAAGAAGGATCTGGATGAGATACTGAGACTGCTTATCCAGGTCCGGGACAAGGCTGAGGCAAACGAAGCACTTGCCTCGGGTGAACAATGGGAAAGGGCACCAAATTAATGAAAAATGAAAATGAATAAATTGCAAAATAAAAAAAAAGAAAAAAGCCAAATGTATGTTGCAATGTTCTTCTGCCGATTTGCATTAGACGCTCTCGCTCAATACACTTGTTTCCTCGTATGATATAAGGAGCAATAGATATTTTAATATCACAGCTTAGATGGAGATATGAAAAACTATATGGGATTTTGTCTGATTTCGAATTTTTAACAGGTGAAAAATTGAAGTCGATGGATACAGAAAATTTTAAAAAAGCAGCTTGTGATTTATCCGTTAAATATCCAAATGATATAAATTCTGTAGAATTCTTATCAGAAATCATCAGTTTCAAAAATCAGGCAATGACATTTATTGCAGACCTTAAAACAGCTACAAGTTTAGATTTTAATATAGTTTAGTTCAGTCCTATCCAAATTTAGAAGTTGCAATATTCCTAACACTACCTGTTAGTGGAGCTTCTGGTGAAAGACGCTTTAGTCAACTAAAAATGATCAAAACATATTTAAGATCAGGGCGGCATGGTGGTGCAGTGGGTAGCGCTGCTGCCTCGCAGTTGGGAGATCTGGGGACCTGGGTTCGATTCCCGGGTCCTCCCTGCGTGGAGTTTGCATGTTCTCCCCGTGTCTGCGTGGGTTTCCTCCGGGGGCTCCGGTTTCCTCCCACAGTCCAAAGACATGCAGGTTAGGTGGATTGGCGATTCTAAATTGGCCCTAGTGTGTGCTTGGTGTGTGGGTGTGTTTGTGTGTGTCCTGCGGTGGGTTGACACCCTGCCCAGGATTGTTTCCTGCCTTGTGCCCTGTGTTGGCTGGGATTGGCTCCAGCAGACCCCCGTGACCCTGTGTTCGGATTCAGTGGGTTGGACAATGGATGGATGGATATTTAAGATCATCACTTGCTCAGGAAAAATGGTGAAATATGGCAGTTTTATCAATTGAATAGGAATTAACAAAACAAATTAACTTTAATAAAATAATTGATGAATTTGTTTCACTAAAAGCAAGAAAAGGAAAACTTAAAATTGGGCATTTATTTCATTATTTATTCAGTCAGTCATTCTCCAACCCGCTATATCCTAAAACAGGGTCACGGGGGTCTGCTGGAGCCAATCCCAGCCAACACAGAGCAGGAACAAATCCTGGGCAGGGCACCAGCCCACCTCAGGGCACACACACATACACCAAACACACACTAGAGATGATTTAGGATTGCCAATGCACCTAACCTGCATGTCTTTGGACTGTGGGAGGAAACCAGAGCAACCAGAGGAAACCCACGCAGACACGGGGAGAACATGCAAACTCCACGCAATGAGGACCCAAGAAGCGAACCCAGGTCTCCTAACTGCAAGGCAGCAGCATAACCACTGTGCTGCCCTTATTAAATTATATTACTGAAAAATGTGTAATATTCTAATTCATCTCATGTGTAATACTTATTTTGTTTTTCTTTTGTTAAGGTTGGTGTGACTTTATTTTTAATATGTGAAATGTTATGTTCCTATTACTATTGTACTATTGCTGGGTTCTGTGATTTTTTTATTTAATAATTAATACATTTATTTTGCTCTCAAAATCATTTATTTATTTTTATTTAATACTTAGTAGTAATAAACAACTATATACTGTATATACATAGGGGCACAAATTTATCCTCCTGCCTCTAGGCCCGGCTCTGAGCTTAGCTATTAGCTAAGTGAAGAGGCCTGATGGACTGAATGGTCTCCTCTCATTGTCACATTTCTTATGTTCTAATGTTTCATGGAGAAGAGAAAAACTAAACAGCACTTACTCCGCTCACATGAGTGGGGAAACCAAATAGCTAAACAGCAGCTCGGTAGTTACAATCCCTTTGTTACGAGCATATGGTCCTTGAGGCCGGTTGTTCCTACCTTTACAAGTAAAGAGTAAGATTTACTATTCACTTCTAAAATGTGCTGGAAGCCATTGAAGTGATATAAGGACTGAAGTCCTGAGATTGCATTGACTTGTTTCTTTGTTAGCTCCTTGTTGCCATGCTCTAATTCACCAGGAAGACAGAAAGAGCGAGGACATACTTTTCAGTAGAGTCTGGCAGATTATCTCACCTCAGCTCTTGTGTAAGTCCTGCTCCTCCTATAGGTGTGTGGCTGTAATTGCATGTGCCCAGTGCTGCCATTCTTTTCAAGGATCATTACTTGGTTGTGGCCTCATGGCTGGTGGTGTTGTTATCTGGGCTGCACGTGCTGGTCACTGTTCATCTCCTGCTGACGGAGAGGCCCATTGCTGTGGCGACATATCAGCAGCAGTGATGAACGACTCCTGCCCCCACATTCAATTGACGTGGCACTTTTTTCAAATGAATATGCTGATTGCTACTTCTCTTTGAGAGTTAAACGTCCCAGAGGAGCTTCTGCTCGTACTGATAGGCTATGAAGGATGTCACATTGTGAGCGGATGTGATGCTCGTCTGGAGAGATTAGCTCATTAGAATAGGGGATCGGCAGTCATAAAAAGAGTGAGCCTTAAATCATGATCTCAGTGATGGGCATGATGAAGAACCGCTATTAAAATTTAAATTGAAAGAAAAAAAAAATTGTAGTAATAATAATAATAATAAAAATTTATTGACTCTATAAGCTAGGCCCAGGAAAACCTGGAAAGGAACTTTCAGCCAACGCAAGAAGCAAAATGAGAAGGCACAGCGAGCCTCCATTAGCCTGACCAAAGTGTGAGAGTGTCTGCAGCTGTGAAAATCTCAAAATGCAGCAGGCCGCCCTGGCAACAGCATTCACTTGGCATGCGCTACGGAAGAGTGGCGCTGACATTTGGGGCTCCAGCGACTCCTTAGTTCCGCTCATACGTACACTGCTTCTGACTGATTGACTCTCTTCGGGCGTGACATTATTTTCCTGCAGAGCTTTTACTTCTTGTCTTGAAAATGAAGGAACAAAAGCTGCCTCTATATAGTAGTTAGGAGAAATAAAATGCAAAACTGGGAACAAATCATCTGATTACAGGAAACTTGGACGGGGGGGATCATGGTAGAAAAGAGTGTTAGTAACCTGAACAAGATTTTGAAATTTGTTATTTCTCAATGAGGAATTAATCACACATTACTAATCATCTATCTATCTATCTATCTATCTATCTATCTATCTATCTATCTATCTATCTATCTATCTATCTATCTATCTATCTATCTATCTATCTATCTATCTATCTATCTATCTATCTATCTATCTATCTATCTATGTTATTTATATGTAGTCCTTTGTAACATTTCATTTTAGGACTGTAGGCTGGCTGTAAGTTTCAATAATATGTATATATTTGTGTTTATATATATATATATATATATATATATATATATATATATATATATATATATATATTTATATATATATAAAATAATAATAATAATTCATTACATTTATATAGCGCTTTTCTCAGTACTCAAAGCGCTATCCACACAGGGAGGAACCGGGAAGCGAACCCACAATCTTCCACAGTCTCCTTACTGCAAAGCAGCAGCACTACCACTGCGCCACCTGCAATATATATATATTGTGGGATATGGCCCTGACACAGACAGGTAGACACCGTTGGTTCCAAAACCAGCACACATTTATTCATATTTACAGTGAAACACAGCACACAACCCACTTTCACCCCCAAAGTCCAGGCCTCTCACAATGCCTTTCTCTCTTCAGGTCCGCCTCCACTCTTCTCCTCCCGAGCTCTGTCTTTCTGCCTTCCGACTTCAGCCATCGAATGGAGGGAGGCGGCCCCTTTTAAACCCACCCGGATATGCTCCAGGTGCCTCCCAATGAGCGCCTGCTGGCACACCCTGATGTGGCTAAAGTGCCGGCTCTGCACCCAAAAGCACTCCGGGTGTCCCTGGTCTTCTTCCCCCCAGCACTTCTGGGTGTGGCAGAAGTCCTAAGGGCCAGGGCTCCTCAGGCATCGGGGTGCCCCCTGGAGGTGACCACAGGCCCTCATAGGGTTGAGCTTCTAAGTGGTCCCCAAAGCCACCAGGGCGGTCGCCCCCTTATGGTCTGGAGGAGGCGTAATCCCTCCTCCAGTCCTTCCGGGCATCCCGGATGGGTACCACCCCCAACCACTCGCCACAATATATATATATATATACATATATATATGCCTTGCAGTTAGGAGACCCAGATTTGCTTCCCGGGTCCTCCCTGCATGGAGTTTGCATGTTCTCCCCGTGTCTGCGTGGGTTTCCTCCCACAGTTCAAAGACATGCAGGTTATGTGCATTGGCAATCCTAAATTGTTCCTAGTGTGTGCTTGGTGTGTGTGTTCACACCCTGTGGTGGGCTGGCGCCCTGCCCGAGGTTTGTTTCCTGCCTTGTGCCCTGTGTTGGCTGGGATTGGCTCCAGTAGACACCTGTGACCCTGTAGTTAGGATATGGCAGGTTGGATAATAGATGGATGGATGTTCAAAAAGTTTCCGCACTTTTATATTTTTGGTTAAGGCGGGAGGAATGGTAATTGGGCATTAAAAAGTTTGTACAAGACTGGGAAAATTGCATTGCAAAGGAAGGGAACTACTGTATGTACTGTAGAAAGCAGATGTAATTTGTTTTTGAAATTCTTAATAAACAGAGTTTATCATCCCTATATATATATATATATATATATATATATATATATATATATATATATATATATATATATATATATATATATATATATAATACATCATTCCAGAAATTTCATTATAATGAATATGGGAAAAATATGTACAGTATTGTGACCGGGGTCAGTAGCGATTTGCCATCTGTAATGGTAGCCGTGACAAGCATATATATCAGAATAAGAATTAGAAAAACATTTATTAGCCAAGTATGCTGGCATACAAGGAATATGACTCCAGTTACATGACAGGCAAACTGTACATGACACACACAACATATATATTATCATTGACTGAGGGAGAACACTCTCAGGAAATGTTGGAGCACCAACCAGGTCACCCATTTTATTATTTAAAATGACCAAAAAATAGACAGACGCTCGATGGCGTGTCAAATGAAAGCTAACAAAACGCATTGTGATATGAAGAATAAACAGGAGGATTCCGCATTCTTTTAGGTGCATCAGAATTCATGAGGGAGCTCCGCTCTTCGGTCTGCTGTTTCCTGAATGAGACGAGCCATGCCAGAAGCACCTCAGCTTTAAAGCAGAGGGACCAGAATGGGGGGAGTCAAATGCCCTCCGTGTGTGGTTTGTCGGGGCTGTGGGAGAGAAAGGAGATGTTACTGTCAGTGACAGCGCCCTCTCGTGCTCCAGAGTGGTAATGCTTACCTCTGATGAGCCCTGAAGATGAACCTGAGATGCGCACGTGTAACAAATACATATGGAGAGCGAGAGAGAGAGTAGTATAAAAGGGACAAGACACAGTAAAGTGTTGGTGTCACCCTAAGATCCCTGTTTATTAAAAACAAGACTCATAGTGGAAATAAAATGAAATCGCCAAAAAAAAGGTACATTCATTTGTAGGCTGTGACTCAGTCAAGTTTGCCGCACTTCTCTGGGATATTCAGGATCCATCAGTCATGGGACTCACAAAATATGTTTGTGAAAGTCTGACACCAGAAAGGCCAAAACTTGGCACCATTGGTCTTAATAGTGGTCCTCTGTCACTCTCAGGCTAGAAGAGCTCCCCCAGCCTTGACTCTCTAAGAAGACAAGGAAAAACTCCCCAAAAAAAAACCCTTGTAGGGAAAAAATAGAAGAAACCTTGGGAAAGGCAGTTCATAGAGAGACCCCTTTCCTGGTAGGTTGGGCGTGCAGTGGGTGTCAAAAGGAAGGGGGTCAATGTAATACAATACAATGCACAGAACAGAACACAAAGCAATCCTCAATACATAATAATAGTAAAATAATAAAATAAAAAATACTAGAAGTACAGAGCAGAATTTAACAGTAGATGATATCACATAACATGATTTGGATTTGTTCAGAGTTCTGGACACGTCGGCCATCAAGCTGCCTCCCCCAGTTGGCCATTTCACAGTTGAGTCAGCACTGGGCCAGCCAAACCAATGACGATTCCAGTGATCCTCCATCAAATATGACTTTACCTTAGGCAGGCAAAACAACTTGGCAGGTGGGCAGTGGCCACCTTTGAGTACCGAGAAGAAAAGCAGAATAGGTGAGGGTTAGTAACAAATTCTAACTATCATATTACTTGTTTTACTGCTAATGACCAAGAACAGAGATGCAGTCTGTACAGTAAATCAGCAGCTCTAGTCATGTCCCTCTCATATCAAGACCCTGGGGTCACCACAATATTAAATTGGTATCACTTTGCACTAAATGCCACTTAAGCCAATAAATGTCATTTCTGGCTGACCAAGTTACACTTTTTTTATTTTTATAGAATTGACTAAGGCGACGGGTCAGCTTTACGTCACAACGCTGGTAGCTTTCTTTTAGCTGACTCGACCGACTTGTAGATCCGGAATTCGTCTGGCGTTCACGTGGAATTTCTGATTCGGAAATTCGTAATATTTACAGTAAAACCAGCACGGAATGAAAGTCTGCGTTCATTTTTAAAGCAGCATCCAAGCATAACAGTCCTAACTTTTTGGAAGCACCAACAGCAGGCTGAGAAAACCACGATTACGACCCTACGGGCTTAAGCTTTGTTTATTTTCACTTTCCCAGCCGCTACTGACACCAACACTTTAGTTTATTCTTCTGGCCCATATTTCAAACAGTTCTGAGTTCTATAAACTGAATTCAGTTCGTATAGCTTATTCTTGTGTTTTATAGAATGTACCTCGTGATATTGGACATTCTTTGTAACATCGCAGGATGTTGGTCCTTTTAGAGATTAGCGTCCTGAGAGGGGACGACACCTGCTAGCGCTTTCTGCTTCTGCATATCGACAGTATGTACTGTCAATTGGACGCCTGACAATGGCCGACCTACTTCCGATTTCAGACCATTTTTGGGGGATCTTAAGATGCGTGTAGCGTGCGGCAGTGAGAAGCTTTGCATTATCGGCACATTGCGCACTGCAGGTAAAGCAGGACGGTGCCATCTGTCTATACGGTGAATGTCTGCGCCACTTGTTACCCCGGGGGCTTCGCCTTCTTTAACAACTGTCACGCATCCCTTAGCAGCTCGATCCACATGTTCGAGGGCACCTGAAACGGGATTTTAATCCTTGACAGACATGCTGGTCATAGAATAGCTTGCTTTACAACACAATTTTGTACTGCGGCTAATCCCCTTTCAGTTTTTTTTTAGCAGAAAGCAATGCCGGGCACTCTTTGAAGCAGCGACGGCAACGGCAGCAGAAACGAGAGAAGCTCCAGACGCTCATGCAAAATACAAAGCTGCTGCGGCAGCCTCTATTTGCAAACTGCGAGGTCATTTATTCTCGGAGCAATTTGCCAAAGGAAAGAGAGGATTTCACATTCATTTCAGAGGCCATTACAGGGGACGAGGAACATTTGCAATTGCATATTTTTCCTGCTGATAAAAGCCCCGCTGTCTGATGAAGCATTCTGGAGCAAATAGAAAGTGAAGCGAATGCCGTGTGTATAATAAATATGCATAAAGCTAACTTGTACTTAACGGCACAGCGTCGCCTATTATCTGCCGCGCGGTCCACGCCTCCGCGAGTGCGGCCCCCGCCGGGGAAACTCAGAGCTCTATCTATCTATCTATCTATCTATCTATCTATCTATCTATCTATCTATCTATCTATCTATCTATCTATCTATCTATCTATCTATCATATAGTGCCTTTCATTTCTATCTATCTATCTATCTATCTATCTATCTATCTATCTATCTATCTATCTATCTATCTATCATATAGTGCCTTTCTATCTATCTATCTATCTATCTATCTATCTATCTATCTATCTATCTATCTATCTATCTATCTATCATATAGTGCCTTTCTATCTATCTATCTATCTATCTATCTATCTATCTATCTATCTATCTATCTATCTATCTATCTATCTATCTATCATATAGTGCCTTTCATTTCTATCTATCTATCTATCTATCTATCTATCTATCTATCTATCTATCTATCTATCTATCTATCTATCTATCTATCATATAGTGCCTTTCATTTCTTTCTATCTATCTATCTATCTATCTATCTATCTATCTATCTATCTATCTATCTATCTATCTATCTATCTATCTATCTATCGTGCCTTTCATTTCTATCTATCTATCTATCTATCTATCTATCTATCTATCTATCTATCTATCTATCTATCTATCTATCTATCTATCTATCTATCTATCATATAGTGCCTTTCTATCTATCTATCTATCTATCTATCTATCTATCTATCTATCTATCTATCTATCTATCTATCTATCTATCTATCTATCTATCTATCTATCTATCTATCATATAGTGCCTTTCATTTCTATCTATCTATCTATCTATCTATCTATCTATCTATCTATCTATCTATCTATCTATCTATCTATCTATCTATCTATCTATCTATCTATCATATAGTGCCTTTCATTTCTTTCTATCTATCTATCTATCTATCTATCTATCTATCTATCTATCTATCTATCTATCTATCTATCTATCTATCTATCTATCTATCTATCGTGCCTTTCATTTCTATCTATCTATCTATCTATCTATCTATCTATCTATCTATCTATCTATCTATCTATCATATAGTGCCTTTCTATCTATCTATCTATCTATCTATCTATCTATCTATCTATCTATCTATCTATCTATCTATCTATCTATCATATAGTGCCTTTCATTTCTATCTATCTATCTATCTATCTATCTATCTATCTATCTATCTATCTATCTATCTATCTATCTATCTATCTATCTATCATATAGTGCCTTTCATTTCTTTCTATCTATCTATCTATCTATCTATCTATCTATCTATCTATCTATCTATCTATCTATCTATCTATCTATCTATCTATCTATCTATCATATAGTGCCTTTCATTTCTATATCTATCTATCTATCTATCTATCTATCTATCTATCTATCTATCTATCTATCTATCTATCTATCTATCTATCTATCATATAGTGCCTTTCATTTCTATCTATCTATCTATCTATCTATCTATCTATCTATCTATCTATCTATCTATCTATCTATCTATCTATCTATCTATCTATCTATCATATAGTGCCTTTCATTTCTATCTATCTATCTATCTATCTATCTATCTATCTATCTATCTATCTATCTATCTATCTATCTATCTATCTATCATATAGTGCCTTTCATTTCTATATCTATCTATCTATCTATCTATCTATCTATCTATCTATCTATCTATCTATCTATCTATCTATCTATCTATCTATCTATCTATCTATCTATCTATCTATCTATCTATCTATCTAAGTAGTTTGAAGCTTTAAGGTTCTGCGAGCATTTCTGAAGAGCTCCCATGGTCATCCAACACCATCTTTTTGGTAAAGAGGGTACAGCACCAGCTTTATTTTTTAGAAACTTAAGAAAGCCAGCTTGACAGAATAGCTTCTAGTGTCCATTTATTGAGAGTAGTATAATTATTATTATAATACAGCATCTTAGTGTGCTGCGATAACTGATTAGAGAGATCTCCAGGTGGTTATTGATGTGGTTCATTGGCTCTCAGTTTGCCCATCTTCACAGGGCTGCCAGTATCCTGCAGGATTCATCACATCCTAACTGGCCGTCATTGTTTTCCCTGCTGCATTCTTGCAGGCAGTCCAGGGCCATTAAAACCTGTACCCCCAGACCCAGGAATAGCTTTTTCCCTGAGCAATTATGAGCTGAATGTCGCCCCACACTGACACTCCGTCCTCTAACCCTGAATCAGATTTGAAGCTTTACTATATAAATGTACCTGTCCCACCACCAATAACTGAAAATGTGCCATTGTTGACCTGGTTGATGTGTTATGTTGTGAGAGAATCCTTTGAATTTTTAATGCCCTAAATTGTACACAGAGTGAGCATTAGCTGATTAAGTGTATATGTCTGACAGCTCGATGTTTATTTTATTTAATCTAAACTCATCTGATTTTCTTAACTGCTTTTTCTACTCTGAGTTATGGTAGCAGCAGGCCAGACAGTCAGCCCAGACTTCCCAGCTCTTTCTGGTGAATCTCCAGATGTTTCAAAGCCAGCCAAGAGACACAATCCCTCCAGCTTGTCTTGAGTCTGCTTAGTGGGGTTTGGCCAGAGAAGCTCTGGGGTGGGGGAGCTGCCCGATGGGCATCCTTAAGACATACAGAAAAAATTTCAACTGTCCCCTGTTGATCTGGAGGAGCAGCAACTCTACTCAGAGGGTCTCCTGAATTGCGGTGCTGCTTACTTCACCAACCCATGAAGATTCTGTAGTTGTGCCACTTGTGCTTGTGATGGTGGAGCTTGTGGACCTTAGTGATACTCAGAGTTTGGTCATCAGAGTGTTATACTCTTTTGAGGGTCTCCTTTGGAAAACATTCTTGGGCTGAAAGGTCAGAAAAAGAATTGTTCATGAAGGTACAAATTAAAACACTGTGTACCTGGCCCAGGATGGGGCTACTGGGACCCACTTCTGGAGACAGGCCTTGGGGAGGCATATACCTGCAAGTGCCTGGTGGATGGGCAACCCACATTATCTGATCTGGCTCAGCCTGAAATGATGGTGTGAGGTGTCTTATGGGTTCTTATGTGGTGCCAATTTAGTGGTGGGCATAGACAGCAAAGATGATGACGTTTTGTTTCTTGAAAGTGTGCGGATATGAGTGTGTGTTTTTCGTCTTTAGTATCCCTGAGACTTGTGAAGCTGTTTAGAGAGGACACACTAATTTTGTAATACTGTGTGCAAGTCATTATTACTAATTTTGTAATACTGTGTGCAAGTCATTATTATTTTTATTATTATTATTATTGTTGTTGTTATTATTATTATTAAAAGAGTTTCCCGTTGTGTCCGCATTAGTCAGCTTTGACCACGCCCCTCCACACTGCTTGTCCAATCATTCCTCCTTCTGCGCACACACATCCTCTCTGCACACCACCCTGTGACACTCTCAGTGCTGCTAACTCACCCTTCAACCCAGTTATAATGACAAGGCAGAAACGCAAATTATCTATTCAAGAACGTCGAATTTTAGATTGCGACAGAAAAAGAGCGGCAAGAGCTGATGATGAACGACGAAAAGAAGAATATGAACGAAAAAAGAGCGGCATATAATAAAAATCAAGAACAAAGAGAATCTCCCAATAAATAAAAAAGAGAAAATTACCCTGAACAATATGCGAACAGAAAGGCAAAAAAGCAACATTTATAAAATGTAAGTTACAGGATAAAGTAGTTTGACGAGGTGTTAATGTAATTTAATTTTTTATTTACTTTGTATTACGTTTAACTTTTTTACTTCTACTCTTTACTACATTTTATTACTCATTGGTATTTAAGATAGACAATTGTAGTGAAATAGGCAAGTAACTGATTTTCTGTCTGTAATAACTAAACACTATACGGTCTTCCTCCCATGCCCCGCATACTCTTCTATACACCATCTCGCTTTCTCTAACGGTGGGGCGCCCTGACGATCTTAGAGCGACTCAGTCGTGAGATAGCGGGCACCCGCCCCCGAGGGTTGGCGAGCACGGGGCAGGGTCCCTAGTTATTATAATTATTGATGATAATAATAATAATAAAAAGCTATTTATTCATCACTATGTCCATCCCGACTGAAAGAAACACCTCAGTAAAAGTAACCGAAAACTGTCAAAATATAAAGACTTTGAAATCGAAATTGAACGAATGTGGGCAATGAAAGGCACAACAATACCAATAGTAATAGGAAACCTCGCACTTATAAAGAAAGGAATGGAGACGAATACCCAACAGATCCCGGGAAACATCAAAAATACAGACAATCACACTACTGGGAGCATGTCGTATCTTAAGAAAGGCACTATTCATTAAATTGACTTCTACCTCATTCTAACCCTGCGGGCCCAAGGTGTGGACCTGGTTATTATGGCATGGCATGAACTCAAACGGACTAATAATAATAATAATTGATCAGATAGATAGATAGATAGATAGATAGATAGATAGATAGATAGATAGATAGATAGATAGATACTTTATTAATCCCACACTGAATACAGTGCGTTTCATGCACACAGATGTCAATCTTATCGTGAATATATCCATTTTACACAATGCTTTGATATCCGTATATTTATAGTTTATTTTGTGATTTATTTTGTTTTATGCAATTTATTTTTTATCATAACTCCATATTTTAACCCACTTTTCTAGGGCAGGGTCAGCAAGCATCGAGTTCAAGGCAGGAACAATACCTGGACAGCCCACCATAGTGTATTATTTATTACTTTTATAAATACCCTGTATTTTTTCTGTTTATTTTGTACGTACAATAGAAAACAGAATCATTTGTATAACGCTGTTTTATGTCCCGCTCCACGTTTCGTATCTGCGTAATAATTAATGCGTACATTTGTTTTCAGCACACTCTGTTTCATCCAGTTAGTTAATGTATGTTTATTTTCGTGTATTTTTATTTATTTATTTTTATTTGTTTTGTTATCTAGTAGCTACTTTTTCATTTAGCTTTTGGCTTATTCATTTAAAGGCTCCCTAACTGTCAAGTTCACAGACATTTGAACGCTGCAAACTTGTCAGCCGTCGCTGATTACATTTCAAAGTCGTTTTTTTGCAAGTATAATTGCATCCTAAATAACCAGGCTGCTAAATAAATTACATTTTATCAAGTCAAAGGCACAGTGGACACTTCATTACCATATGCTTTTTTTTTTCTTTCTTTGTATCTTTTTTATTTTTTAACAGCCCTGCCAGTTCCCCAGCACAAGACGAATCCATCCTGGGCGAAGCGAGCTGTTTTATAATGCTGTTATAAATCTAAATGATATTTAATTGATCTTCCAAAGTCTTTTCTTCTTCTTTTTGCTCCCCTTCTTCTTTTCTTTTATTTCGATGTTGTTAAAACTTAAAGTTGTTTGTTCGTGTGCAGCTCCGGGTCACAAGTGTGCGAGGCGACACGCCGCCGCTCGATTTTAGAAATGAATTATGAATCGGAGCGGAGCCGCGCGAGCCGACACAGTGAACTGCAGGTTAACAATCACCGGGGCCGCAGTCACCCGGCTGTCTCGGTGTCGCGTCACGTGTCTGATGACGTGGTCTGCTCCGAAGCTCCCGCACCGCCCTTTTTGTTTTCATTGAAGAGCGATGTCTTTGACAGATCTGCGTGTCATTGAGGTCATCGGAAACGTCTAGCAGGTTTGTGTAAAGCGATGCTTTGTCAGCATTTTCAGAATTCTCGGTGTTTTAGTGCGGGATGAGCCCGAGGATACTTTCACTTACCTGGGCAGACACTTCAGTTCTCGCAATGTAACGAACACAGTTTGTAACGAGTGTTTGCATTGTCCTTTAATTTTCCTTCCACACCCGTAGGCGGAAGGCAACATGGGAAACACTGCACGCCCCACGGTATTGTATGTGTTCTACCAACTGTTTCTTGCCATGAGCCACTGCTATATCAGAGGTGGTTAATGGAGAACACATAGCTCTGCTGCCTCATGTCGCTGGGGCAGAGCTAGTCATTGTGTGCACTGTGCAATTTTTCCCAGTGTGCATGTTGGTTAGGTGTTTATTAGGTTATGTCGAGACTGGAAAATATTAAGATGAGGTTAGGTCAGGTTGGTGAGCATGCACTGGTACCCACCACATGACGAAACAGCTTGGGATCTTGATTGGCAACCCCCCCAGGCGGACACACAGTTCAGTCCCACCCTCCGTAAATTACCCCCTATCTGCCGCAGCCAGGTGTTAATGTGAGCATCCCCTTTGCCTAGTCCAGCCACTCGGGTCCTCGACAATGAGGATCCTGCAGGCCGGATCACCCAAGGGGTGCCGTAGTGTCGTAACTGACGCTCCCTCACAATGCAGGTAATGTGCCTCATTCGGGACTCCATGAGCAACCACTCATTCCACATACACATACAATTTCCCATCGGGATTAATAAAGTATCTATCTATCTATCTATCTATCTATCTATCTATCTATCTATCTATCTATCTATCTATCTATCTATCTATCTATCTATCTATCTATCTATCTATCTATCTATCTATCTACTGTATAGTCAAACCAGCGGTACCCAAGGATTCTCCAAAGAGACACAGTACCAAAGGAGTCCAGTCTTTGTCTCAGGTCACTGGATAGCATCCATATCTCACAACCATATAGCAAGACATTAAGAACCGGGACTCTAAGGATCCCTCCTGATCCCAAATTCCACATTTGTTTTATAAATACAAATATACAAGAGCATCTTTAACATATAGCTGATAGCTGGTTGGCCTGACAGCCCTTCCTGAGTCATCTATATATGGTGAAGTGACTGGAATGGGGAGAGGCTTACTTTGGACATCACAGTCCGGCAGGAATGCCCTCGCTGGACATCTTCTCTGGGCTGTTGGTAAAGGAGAGGGTACCGTTTACCTCAGTTGAGCTTGTCAGGGGACCCCAAAACACACATGCATGGCAGTGTTTATGTCACAAGCCTTTATAAAGAATTTTTTTACACCAAGAATAAGCTGCAATAATTTTAAACAAATTCCAGATCTTGACACCCAAGGGGCCAGGGCCACTGAGTGAGCACTCACCTTTTATACTTTACAGTTCATTGATTAACCACTAGAGTGCCCCGAGCCATTCTACATGATTGGCAATTGATTGAAGCACAACTGACAAAGTGGGCCATTTTTAAACTGAAGAATCTTCTCAGGAAGGCAAGAGGAAGTCTGATGGAGACCTCAGAGTGAATAAAAATTAGGAGGCATAGCAGGCTGTGAGGGCACGTCTTCCTTCTCATGCAAGTGGCTTTTCGGGGTAGTGGTGGACGGGTAGAAGATAAAGAGGCTGGAGAGTACGATGGAGATGTGTCACCTCACAATAACTTCTCTTTCTTTGTTTCTTTAGCTCTCGATGCCACTAAGGATCCTTGCCTGAAAGTGAAGTGCCCGCCGCACAAGGTGTGCGTAAGCCATGACTACCTGACGGCAATCTGCATCAGCCACAAGCAGCTGGCACACAGGTATGCCTGTCTTATCTTTCCTTTAACCTTGAGTAGGAGGAAAAGGCTGATTTACATCCAGCATGTGAAACCTGTTGCCCGACACAACAGCAGCTTTTCTCTCCCTTTCTTTCTGTGTTGGTGCTTTTCTCTTTCCAGCTCTGTGCCAGTTTACAAAGTGCCTGGTCTCATTTTCAGTTGGTGCCCAGGTGGCCACTCTTATCCAGATATTCTCTGAGAGAGACCTGGCTAGATGATGAGAGTTTCATCACACTAACATTAATGTAGATAGTAAAATGGATTTTTATAATAATAATAATAATAATAATAATAATACATTTTATTCAAATAGCAGTTTTCCTATGTTATGCAAACAGGATCAGAAGCAGAGGCTTTATGACCCTCTTTGTGATTATTCATGTGAAGTTATGCTGTTCCTCACATATAGACATCTAAAGGGGTCGCTTTGAGGGTCTGCCCTTCAAGACTAATGCCAGGTTCAGCACTGCAAAGAAATCAGCTACCCCTTGGTGGAGTTGTAATCCTGGTTCAAATATATACCAATTTCTGACACACCTAATTTTGGGTAGAACTAGAAATGACCTGTGAAGGAGAAATAAAGTCTCAGGTCCAGAACATGGGAGCACTTGGAGTCAGGAAGAAAATTATGGGCAAGAGCTCAACTAGCAAAGCGCCAGGGGAGTTGTGAGAGGGGTACGGAGAGAGTCAGAGACAAAGAATGCGGGTTTAATACTATTGTGGGTGGTGGATCAGCTGCCTCACTAGTCAGACAGGAGATTAGCCTGTGCAGGTAGGCCCAGAGGGGTGGCCATTTGTTGCTTTGCCTTTGATTTGTATGTTGTGATCTCATTCTTTTCTCTAACCATCTCTTGTATTTATTGTCAATGAAGATGCATTAGTGTTTGTGTCTTTTGACCTGCTTGGTCTCATTCTGGGTTCAGGGATGTCTTAAGTGTGCCCCCAGTTGCCCATTATATTTATATATACTAATTGGACACATTATTACGAACACCTGGGCACCTCATTATTTATGGAATTATCTAATCAGTCAATAATGTGGACCAGTGCAATGCATAAAATTATATAAATATACATTAGGACCTTCAGTTAATGATCACTTCTAACACAAGAATGGCGAAAACAGTGATGTTGGTGATTTTGACCATGACTTGAGATGGGCTGGCTTGAGAATTACTGTAACTGCTGATCTGGGAATTTCACAAACTGGTGTTTACTCAGAATGGTCCATAAAAAAAAAACAAAAAGCTGCAGCAGTTATGTGGAGGGAGAGACCTTGTTGATGTCAGAGGTCAGAAGAGAATGGCTGGACTGGTTGGAACTGACAGAAAGGCTACAGTAACTCAGATAACTGCTGGGGTGAGCAGAAAAGCATCTCAGGATGCACAGCATGTCGAACCTTAAGATGGATGGATTACAACAGTAGAAGATCACATCAGGTTCCATTCCTGTCAGACAAGAATGGAAGCTGATGCTGCAGTGTGCACAGGCTCACCAAAACTGGACAGTTGGAGCCTGGTCTGATATATCACAATTTCTGCTGAGGCACACAGATGGTAGATTCAGAATTTGGCACCAACAACAGGAATCCATGCACTCAACCTGCCTTGTGTCATCAGTCCAACAGCTGGTGGCAGTGATTTAAATGTGTAGGGAATGTTTTCTTAGCCTACTTTGGGCCTGTAAATATCAGTTAATCATTGCTTGAATGCCATGACCTATCTGCAAGTTTTACTGACTGTGTACGTCCTTTCATGGCCACAATTTTCCAATCTTCTGTTGGCTACTTCCAACATGATAAAAGTACCATATTGCAACACAAAAGTCCTCTCAAACTGGATTCATGAACATGAGAATGAGTTCAGTGTTCTTCAGTCTCTGGATATGAATCAAGTAGAACCTTTCAGATGTGGAAGAACAGGAGATTCTCAGGATGAACAGAACGTGCAACAGACAAATCTACAGAAATTACGTGATGCAATCATGTCAACATGGATCACAAACTCAAAGGAATGTTTCCAGCATCTTGTGGAATCCATGCTATGAAGAACTGAGGACCTACCCAGCATTGGTGTAGTGTTCCAAAGCACTTGTCCATAAATTTGAATATAATGCTCTGTGGCGAAATTGTAAAGGAAGAGGTGCTGTTGTGATTAAATAAGCTGAAAACTAGCAAATCACCAGGGCCGGATGACATTTAACCTTGGATGCTTGAAGAGGTCATTGAGTACATATATGAACCCTTGATGTGTATTTTAGAAAGTCTTTGCACAGAAAGTCTTATCTCATTATATAAAAGGATGATAAGGCAGATCCAAATCACTATTGGCCAGTAAGCTTTATAAACATCACACATAAATTAATGGAAGTAATTATTAAGGAGAAGATTGAGCAGCATATGGCAGGAACTGGAGTTTAGAGAGCAGTCAACATGGGTTTAGATGAGGAGGTCGTGTTTTACTGTTATAGTATGCTGGAATTTTGTGTGTTATGAAACAACATGGGATTAAGTGTATTTTATGTTTTCTTCTGTTATTTTGATGGGTGGCACCCCAAGAGGAGGGCCACCCTGACATCCCCACTTCTGAGACTTCCCTCTGGCTATTTAAGTTCAGGAAAACGGGATCTCAAAAAGTGATGCATTAATGTTGTTTTTTAGTCTGGAAGTACTGTATTGTTTTTTTGTTTTGATATTCAATTTTTCAAATACTTTCTGCTTGGGTCTTTGGATTATTCTTCTGGATTGTGTATTGGGACTTGGTTACCTGGGATAGCTTTTTAGGCAATTTATTTTTGAGTTCTTTTTCTGCTATTATCGATATTTTTGTAAATTAATATATTCATTTATAAAGAATTCTCATTGCCTTTTGGTTACAAGCTGGAATTTGTACATTTTTCTTCCTCCAATTAGGCATTTTGACATTTTTGAGTGTTTTGAACTTTAAAAGTCATCTTCCTCAATTTTGGGCCTGTATTAGGCCAATGCCTCAGCTATCGGTTGGGGACTAGCTGGCTTGGGGTGAACTTCTTCTGGACTGGACAATGAAGATCCTGGCCTTCTGTGTTATTGTGGTGTTTCCCTCTACTTACCCTTTACCTCATCAGGTTCTTACCGGGTTGGTCTACTGTCACATCTTAAGATTATCACACACATACACACACATATATATATATATATATATATATATATATATATATATATATATATATATATATATATATATACACACACATACACACAGACCCTAACCACAACAGTGCCCCATGAATGACACACACACAGCTGGTTAACCTCTAGCACTTTAAACCACACAAGTGCCTTAGGAATAACACAGCCTGTCACTCTCTCAGCACTTCAAGAGACTTACTTATTATTGACATGAACAACATACAATGTTTAAAATATATCCATAAATATAACCCTAAATATTACTTCTGGTCTCCAAGAATATATTTAAACATACAAAGGCTCAGCATCCCTGACTATAGGCCATTTATCAGCCAAGAATGCCTTCCTTTACATATTGTTCCCTACTATTGGGTGGAGCTCACACCCTCAGCCTTAATAAACCTCACAGCACAAAGCATATGGCAAACCTCTGGCTGCACTAGATGTTGAAAGAAATTTATCTTATTACTTCAGTCACTCTAGACATTAAGACAAAGCATTGAAAGTTAAAAGCAGCATAGTATTTATTACAGGAATAATAATACCAGTAGAGAAAAAGCATAAAAGAAAATGTGGATAGCAAAGTCTATATATAGTCTTTAGAAAAAGCTTACGAAAAAGTAAAGATGACAAGGATGAATGTCACAGGCGGCTTGTGATCGAGCACTCAAAGTTACTCATTAGATGCTTTTCTGACGATCAGATTGAAATGGCTACATGTTGATGGCGCCCTCTTCTGATGTTGCTCTTTTCTCTCCTGACGTCGTTCTGTTCTCTTATTCTGATGTTGCTCTTCAGACGAAGCATATTTATTAAAAAATTCTACCGGGGGGTTTCACAAGATGTGATTGTTAAATATTCTGATTGGCTGGCTGTCAATATGATGAATGAATTCACTAGTTCATTTTCCCAAACAATAAAACTTTTTGATGTTGCTTAGTACCTACTGGCATGTCTTCCTTTCCCAGGCTGTAAACCCATTTAGCAACTTGTTGTCCCAGATGCCCAACCTTTCTCAGGTTATAAAGTAATTGAGAGCCTGAGGCATTGCCATGTTTTCCTCTTTTTGAATGAACAGCTATTTTAAAAGTGAGGTACAATTCGGGAAGAGGATATGCTTTGATGTGTCCTAAAATTAAGTTCATCTAGTGTTCTCTTGAGCAAAATATAATGAAAATATAGACACAAATCTGCAGATTTTGCACACCACAACACCTTCTATTGTGGCTCTTTTTGGAGACCTCACACCCTTTCAGTACGTTTGAGACTCCAGTTCACAACTCTGCCACTAAATAATCCCGATATTCTTCAGCTGTGGTTCACTATTATAAATATAAATTTAATGATGGAAGGAGGGTCTACAATTCCAGTGTTTGTTCACTTCTGAGCACATTCCATTTTTGTTCACGAGTGCATTTTCTTGAGGTGGCTTATTGGACAATATTTTAGTAAAAATACATGAGTTTGACATGACTCGATGACTTGACATGTGGATTATGCACCACAAGTAACGTGAGATTTTTTCATGGATGTTTTTTAAAATGTTTGCTGGTGTCCAGCATTTCTCACCTTAGATGCCTATTATATTAGAAACTTTGTTATCTTTATTCTCCAACAGTAAAAATTTTTTTCTTCTATCTCTACAGTCTACGAGGGTAAGTAACATATAAGAGATACCATTTTTGGGTGGAGTACTCCTTTAAACAGAGACACCACATCCCTGGCTTTACATCTGCTGCCCATGTCATTCACTGTGAGAGGACCTTTCTAATGTGGACATTCTCGCTGTCCTAAAGCCACTCTGTACGGCTCTCATAAAGTGTCTGCTCAGCAGTGGCCCCTGTTTGGACCCCTCACTCACCTTCAAATTGTAGCTCAAGCCACGTCCCTTTAGTGTACACCATGATGCATTTGTCTGAAGCCGGCTCTCCTTCACCTGACTATCCTGTCAGCCATTTCTTATAGACGCTTGTGTTCATTTTACATTCTGATGGCATACTGGGACATTTAATCGGCCTCCTTACTTTTGTGGAAGAAACCCCCCGAAGGAAGACAGGAATAGTTCAATCAATTAGATTTTTATTCAGCCACAGATGGGTAACTGGATTCTACATTGCAAGGCAGAAGAGCAAAGTTCCATTTCTCGATCAGCTTTTAATATTTTCTTCTTCCTCCTCCTTCCCCTTATTTATCAAAGAAAACCATAATATCATTTACTTAAGCATTTTATTTTATTACGCTAATGGGCCATCTGTTCTTATTTTTTTTACTTGTCAGATAGACCCTAAAGAAGGAAAGGTCGTCTTTCCTTTGTCAAATAGATGCATTCCTAAAGAAACTGGAAAATGTCCTGGGTCAGCTTACTGCATCCTGTCTTATTACAGACGCCTGTATGAATAACCTGCCATTATAGCCAAACAGCTTTCTCAGGTATTAACTCTATGTAGCTTGCAAGCAGTTAATTTTTCTTTCACACTTTGCTTTTATTTCTCTGGGTATTTTATTTTTTTCTAATAATGCACATGTAGGGCTTGTTTTTAAACATGTGCTGTCACCTGCCTGGTTATCTGGTGAGGTTTGCTCAACTCCAGTCTAGTTGTGTGCAACGTGTGATGCATCTTATTTATGAAGGGTGCGATGTGAAATACAGACAGATTAAAAGATTGATTAGAAAAATAAAAATTTCAATTCTCTTGATCAGTCACTTACTCAAAGCGTTGTTTTATGAGAGCTGAGCTGTGGAGTTATAAATTACGTTTAATTTTAATGATGGCAACTCTTAAATGTCAGGGGCAAATGAGTGATTTATTGTGATGGATCCTTGTTTCCGAGAAATAATAAAGAAGTCAACGCATGCGACAAGGGAGAGCAAGTAAGGACTCGTATGGCATGCAAGCACCTTGTGATGGTTATAGAACATAAGTCTAAATGAAGAGACAACAGCGGAGTAAGGCACAGCTTGAGACACCGATGCCTTCTTCACCAAAGAGGTCTCCAGTTTTAAAGATTTCTTCTACTGCAGACATTCATTTTTGAGATCTCCACCGCTCCAGACTTTTATTTAGGAGAATCCAACCACTATAAATCATCACCACTGCATAAATTTGCCACTAGAGTTCTCACCCACATTTAGTAATTCACCGTGTAGGACTCCACCAAAGCAGGGGTCTCATTTTTAAAGCTTTGCATGGAAACAAGAATCAGCTAGCATGCATTAAAATAACTGAAATATGCATAAGCCAAAAAAAAAACTGATTTATGAAAGCTGAGCATACATGATTTACACTTGATAAGTCACAATCGTCTTATAAATGTGTGTATGTGAATGTGCCTCAAACCCCGCCCACCATGAAATGACCATATATGGACTATGCTAACGAACCTCATACATATGCAGTCACAATGGTGCAGAACGTGGTTGGCTGGTAGAGAAGCCTCCTTCTGTCTTATGGTGTGCTCCAGAGGTGAACCTGCCAAAAGCATGTGCAGTACTGAAGCACCTCTCCTCTACATTCTGGCCTAAGCAGCCAGCGTTTGAGTGGATAGTGTGATGGGCAGCCATGGCCATTACCTGGCTGGGACGCCAACTGTATGGAAGGACCGGGTAGATAGCATTGGCAAGGCAATACCAGCAAGGCAGTACCGCAGGGTTTGCTGGGAGTTTGGCACAGCTCTGTTGGGTTCCATAGAGGCCACCAGGGGGAGCTGCAAAGCCCTTCACTGGGCTCTCACCACACTTGAGAGTGATTCCAGGTCTGATTAATGAGCCACCTGGAACACCCCTGGGGCCATCATAAAA
Source organism: Erpetoichthys calabaricus (assembly GCF_900747795.2). Lineage (NCBI taxonomy): Eukaryota > Metazoa > Chordata > Cladistia > Polypteriformes > Polypteridae > Erpetoichthys > Erpetoichthys calabaricus. The sequence continues at coordinate 40,511,871 of NC_041404.2, forward strand.
GGAGCCGCCTTACTCCATTCGAGGAGACAGAGTCGGGAGGAAGAGGACGAAAAGAGACAGAAAGAAAGGGCATTACCTTCCCTGGGGCACTAAAGGGCAGCCACCCTGGCTTGCTGTACGGCCACGGGTTTAGAGCTTGGAAGTCGCCCCCTGCTGGGGCCTGTGGCCACCACCAGAGGGCACTTGGACTATTTTGGAGCCCTGTGTTGCAGCACTTCCGCCACACCCGGAAGCCGGTCAGTGGGCACCTGGAGTACTTCTGGGTGCCTTATAAAACAAGTCAGCAGCCACTACTCCAGAGTCTAGAGTCGGGAGGAAGAGGACGAAGCTGGTGGGAGGAGGAGTGGAGGTGTGTAAAGGCAAAATAAGAAATGAACTTGGGGTTCTTTATTGAAGAGCTGTGCTGGAAGGATGGGAAGCAGGGGGAAGCTGTTCTCACACTCAAAAAACTAAAGGTGTGTTGCACCTGCACTTGTGTCCGTGTCAGTCTGTGTCGGGTAGGGTGGCTGGTACACCCTATGGTGGTCCACTATAGTCACCTGGCACGTGGAATGACATGTATAGTACAGTCAATATGAGAAACTGAGGGCTTAGTCTGTTAGCTTTCCAAAAGGTCAGCCTCCATGTACAGCGCCATCAGCAAGTCATCTGCCAACACTACTTTGCCTCAAAGTAAATTAATCAGGGGTTCATCCAGGCTGCCAAGCCACAATATTTTTCAGTCTCATCTTGGTATCACAAGTGACTTGTATGTTATTGAAATGTAACTGATTACATTTAACAAAAGCGGCTTCATTTTTGCTAGGTGACTTTATTGCAATATGAGTGCAGTTAATTGCTCCGATTATGTTGGGCAAACTGGACACTGCTGCAGATTCACTTTTTATGTTGGGCCGTACATCCACTCCATACGGAAACTGAACGCAGCACCTTGTCAGTTGGCTTATGGCTTCCAGCACAGTGGGCATGATGGAACTGAAGCTTGGCTAAGACATTTCTGACCTGTCGGCCAATTCTGTCTGATAGGTGACCATTGGAGATGAACAGGTAAGACAGCCTGTCTTTCTAATGCAGGGCCTAATTCCGCACATAGCTCCAAGACAATGGCTCCTGGGAGACTAAATAGGCTCATAAGCCAGTCATCACCATGAGCAAAAAAATCCTGCCAGCTCCTTCAACAACAGCAGCAGCAACTTTTATTTCTATAGCACATTTTTATACAAAGGATGTAGTTCAAAGTGCTTTACAATGAGTCAATGAAGTAACTACATGCAAAGGAAACACAAATTAAAATTACATAGGAAAACTAATGCATAAAAATTCAAAAAATAAATAATGCACACTGACACAATACATAATTAAGACAAATGGAGTCCTTAAATACAGAATTGTTTTTCAAAGTCTCTAAATGACGGTGCCATGATGAGTTCAGTTGGCCGGGGTGGACAGAAAACAAAGAGAAAAAACAAAATCTGTAAGTTCTATGCAGAGGTGGCCATAGGGGTGTGCGGGGCCTAGGGCTGACCAACCCCACGCGGGGCCGCTGTTACCGGTATGTGTGGATTGTATAAACTTGCACACAAATTTAATAAAAATAATGTTAACATGCACTGGATTTTCTCATTACAGTATTCAGTTAAATGTTTTGCAAGATAACACGCTGACTTTATCTGATATAATCTAATAAAAAAGTGCGCCACGATCTCTTCCACTCATGGTGTCGGCAACGATACGGCTAAACCAGTAATAAAATGTTCCACTACTAAACACTTCCCACACTGTTTCAACGAGGCCTACTGTAGCAAACTGAACCAAAGACTCGACTAAGAAACGATGTTAGGCGGTCCGGACACAAATGAGTCATAAGCGACAAGCCATCAGTTGTTCCCAAGTCAAAACGGAAGCCAACCCAGCGACTAATGGGCTATGCCCATTTTAGGAAGGGATTATACTGGCGACCCTTTTTGGGCAATGAAGGTGGACTATGGAATGTTTTCAAAGATGTACATGTACGGAATTTGACCATGAAGAGGGATTTTAAAAGGGTTCCTCTTAGAAGCATCTCATATATATATATATATATATATATATATATATATATATATATATATATATATATATATATATATATATATATATATATATATATATATATATATATATACATATATATATATATATATATACTGGAGAATATAACTTGACAAGTCTGCTCGAACGGGACATGTGGACCTCAAAAGTGGGGTCCCCTTAGGTGCAGGGCCAGGGATGGGCGCCCCACTTGCCACCCCCAAACGCTGTTGTTGGTTCCATGCCAAAGGCAACTCAGACTTCATTGGGTCATGTCTTTCTTTCTTTCTTTCTTTCTTTCTTTCTTTCTTTCTTTCTTTCTTTCTTTCTTTCTTTCTTTCTTTCTTTCTTTCTTTCTTTCTTTTTAATGCTTTGACACAGGATTTGACACAGTGGGTCTTGTCGCAGGTTGGGGTATCGGCTTTTATTCAAACATTCAGACATCTCAGATGGCTACACAGGGATTTGATCAGGTGGTGGTGAGCAGCACAGAGCACCACCACAAAAGACCTACAAGCTTATGCTCGTCATATATACCCATTTGCGTAGTCTTCAAGTGGCACAGTACAAACTGTGTTGTATCAAACCATTAGGCTATGAATTGGCTGAATAGGGCACAGGGAGTGAATCACACCCAGGTTTTTACTTATTGACAAGAAGTGATGGGGTTGGTTTCAAATCTTGAGAAATGATATAAGGAGGCTGATATTCTAGCAGCGCTACATGACTTGAGAACTTCAGCTCTCAGCAGTCCCCACTGTGGCCCTGTTTGGACGTCTGAGGAGAGGATGGGGGGCTACTGGGGATTAGACAGGTCAGCGGGAGATATAAAAGGAAGCCTGCTATATTGTAAAGGAAGACGCATTGTTTGTGTCTGAGTTCACCCGTCGCACCTGTATGGATGTGTGGATTGTCTTGCTGCCTTCCATATTGTGTAAGCAGTGAGTCGGATTTATCCTCGTACTTCATCAGAGGGAGCGCACCCAAATCTCACCATGTCATTAATACCGGTGTGACAGTCTGTACATTACTTACAACAAGCTGTTCACTGGATCGTCATTTTCTCCTTCATTTCATCCCATTTGTTGCTGCTGCAGATTGGACTGTGTTATGGACTTTGTCGTTTGTGTTTATCGTGTTTATTGGTGTTTCCTTATTGAGTTACTTTTGCGATCGCCGATCCGGTAGCTTTGGAGGGTTTGGTATAATGTTTAGTTTGACTTTTCCTTCACCCAAGGCCGGGTGTGTTCCTGGGGTCCCCACCGAAAAAATAAATAAATCACATTCTTGAAGTGGTGTGAATCTTAGCGGCATTGTACCCGCTACAATGTGAACAGAGGAAAAAAATAAAAGTTATTCAGTGCAAATACGCAGCATTGGCCAACTCAAAAGAGAACAAAAATAGTGTCAGTATATTGTACTCAACACTTTTGAGGTTTAATAATTGTCTCATCAGCACATAGTATACTAACATCTCTGTGATATGAATTATTATACATATGAGTCGTCATGTTGTTGGTTTGACTGCATTTCCCTGCTTTATCAAGGGTGCCGTCATTTCCCACTTTCTTGCCTACATTGCCTACGCATGGCTGAGATTTTCCTTAAATACACGCACCTTCCCCTGTCAGTTTTTCTTTAATAAATCCTGACTTTTTTATGGAAAGCTGCGCAAATCTCCCCCTCTATCAACTTCTACTAGGGCATGGTACTCAGCTCTGGTCCTGGAGGTCCAGGGTGGCTGCAGCTTTTCATTCCAACCAATTTCACAATAAGAAGCCAAAACTAACAGATCTTGGATGGCTTTTTAGTGCTTTCATTCTTCCAAGACAAAAATTGTATATTTTTTGTTTTCTAAGAACTTTCTTTATATTGTGGTCCTTCCCTTCTCTCTCCTTTAATCCAAAACCATGTATTAACACTTCATGACACATGTACTCAGGCTTCAATGGAAGCACATGAGCTGGAGAGCCGGTGGCTTTGATGGCTGGATAAGAAAACAGGCAACGATTAAAGCGTGAATGCAGGAAATTAAGAGTTCTGAATTGTAACAAATTAGTTAATAGAACCATTGCCCAAAAACAATATTTCTTCATTGTGAAAAAAAAAAATTAAGAAACTGCTTAAAGTGAAAACCACTGCAGACCTCCAGGAACCCTGCACTGGGGCAAATTTCCACCTCTCCAAAACTTCACCACAGACACAGCCAATGTTCATGTCTAAGCTCTTGAGTTTTTGTAAATTCACAAAAATGACACAAAGTTATTAAAAAGGTTTGGGGAAACCACCTGTATATTGTGCCTTGGCTGCAAAACGATTATATGATTGCAAGATGTTCACAGATTTGAGTCCAAAGCAGAACTCAACCAAGTAGTTAAGATGTTGGCTTTATATGCCGAGAACCGGACGTGACGTCATCAGTGGTGACGGAACTGGAAGTGACATCATCAGTGGTGCCGGAACCCTGCAGGATTTCCCGTGGATGGTCTGCAAGGGATTGAGAGAGACAGTCAGTGCACACCGCCGCCCCCTGGTCTGGCATGGAATTACAATCATTCAGTCCCTTTAGCTATCTCCCAATCGCACGTGTGTGACAACCTCTAAAATCATTTAGACCTCGTTTTGGGGGTTTTAGATGTCATCTCATCCTTTTTGGTGTCTTGTGATATGATCTTAGTGATGTTAAAAATCAGTAGCCTTCTCCTGCAATCCTGTTTTGGTTTTCTTGTGAACACCACTGTTTTGAGAAGAGTTGTGGATGGTTGCTTTGCCATTGACAGGTCAGGGTCAAGCAGAAGTGTGCCACGTCTAACATATACAGTTCAAGAGTATAAAGGTCATGTTGTGCACTTCCTGGGTGACCTTTGAATTTGCATTCCTTTGTTACTGTTAATTGAATATTTTTAATTAACCTTTTGGCTCTGCTGATGTGTGTGTTAATTGCTTTTCAGATCTGTACCCTTTTAATTTGTCTACAATTTTTGTCACACGTGTTGGACCTTGGTTATTGTTTTTTTGATGTCCCACCACTTGTTTCTTTGGTTGTGTTTCATCCATCGATTTCTCTTCTGAATAAATTCTGCTGTTTTCCTCTGCAGTCAGCACACCAAAACTGGATTTGTGCCATTACAGGCCTTCAGCACTGTAGACCACCATTAAGAAGATCTCCACCAATGTATGCCTTTAATATGGCTGACCTTTGCCACAGGAGTCCTCCCCTGTACAAAATATGGAGGCTTCCACCACTAGAGACCTCTGTTTGCAACTCTGTAGACTTCTACCGGTACAGACATCTGCTACTCCAGAACTTCACTGTTGTAGGCCGTCACCACTGAAGATCTTTACCACTGTAGCCCTTCGTAACTCCAGTAATAGAATCCAGGTTCTGTTAAGATTTCCACCACTTTTGACACTACATCAGTGCATTCATCTATCAATCTGAAACTTCACTAGATTACTCCTAGTACAGACATCTGCTCCTCCAGAACTTCACTATTGTAGACCTTCACCCCAGAATATCTTTACCAGTATAGCCATTGCTATACTTAACTGCACTACTCCTGTACTTCATAACTTAAGTAATGGAGACCAGCTTCTATAAAGATTTCTACCACTTTTGATAATCCACCAGTGCATTCATCTATCAGTATGAAGCTTCACTAGAGTTCCACTAGTACAGACATCTGCTACTCCAGAACTTCACTATTGTAGGCCATCACCACTAAGGATCTTCACCACTGTAGCTCACCATAACTCCAGTAATGTAAACCAGCTTCTGCAACGATTTCCATCACTTCTAATGCTTAACCAGTGCATTGATCATTCAGTCTGAAGCTTCACTAGACTTCTACTAGTATAGACATCTGTTACTCTGTTACTCCAGAACTTCACTATTGTAGACCTTCACCCCGGAGTATCTGTACTATTGTAGCCCTTCAGAACTTTAGAAATGTAAACCAGCTTCTGTAAAGTTTTCTACCACTTTTGACAATCCACCAGTGCATTCATCTGTCAGTCTGAAGCTTCTCTAGACTTCTGCTAGTACAGACATCTTCTACTCCAGAACTTCACTATTGTAGACCTTCACCACTGAGTATCTTTACCACTGTAGCCATTGCTATATTTAACTGCACTACTCCTTTACTTCATAACTTCACTAATGGAGACCAGCTTATGTAAAGAGTCCCACCACTTCTGACCCTTAACCAGTGCATTCATCTGTCAGTCTGAAGCTTCTGGACTTCTACCAGTACAAATATCTGCTACTCCAGAACTTCACTATCTTCACTCAAGAGTATCTTTACCAATGTAGCCCTTCAGAACTCCAGAAATGCAGACCAGCTTCTGTAAAGATTCCCACCACTTCTGACACTTCACCAGTGCAGTCATCATTCAGTCTGAAACTCCACTTTTGAATTTTCCACAACTGCGATCCTTTAGCCCTGTACAACAATAGTAATGACCTTGATCACTGGACTTTCACGACATAGACCTCCATCACTATAGGCCTTTACCATTCCAGACATCCACAAAGAAGACCTCACCAAAGAAGTCATTTGTCACTCCATCTGCAGTGCTGTTCACAGCCAACAGTTCAAGAGCAAGCCTAACATCTGCCTAGGGATCATAAACTGAGCTCAAATAGCCTGAAGCAAGTGATGGATGGCATCCTCCAAAAGGTGCCAAACAGAACTTTGTCCATCCTCAGTGAGTTCCAAACCACACCAATAGGAGATTGTCTTACTTTATTAACCTGTTTAGTCCTGAACAGGGTTGCAGGGGGTTGCTGGAGCCTATCCCAGCTAGCATAGGGCATAAGGTAGGAACAAACTCTGGACAGGGCACCAGTCCATAGCAGGACAAACACCCACACACCTAGGGGCAATTAAGTAAAGCCCATCCACCTGATCTGCATGTCTTTGGTCAGTGGGGGGAAAGCAGAGTACCCAATGGAAACCCACACAGATATGGGGATAACATGCAAACTCCACGCAGGGAGGACCTGGGATGCGAACCTTGGTCTCAAAGGAAATATAAGAAATGAAAAGGTTTTGTGGTCATAACAAGAGAGATACGCTAGTGCCTTAGCAAAATAAGAAGTTGTGGACCCCCCCAGACTGGCACTGCCAGCTTAAGCCAACACAGACAAGTGTGGGACACAAGTTCAAGTTACACAAGTTTTAATTTTTTCTTTTTCCTTGTGGGACATGCCTTCCCCATTTCCCACAGACACAACACAGTTCAACAGAAGCACAGCACACAAACAGCTCTCTTCCTTCTCTTTATCTTCTTTCTCCTTTTTTCCTCGGGTCAAGCTTTGCCGCTCCTCCTCCCGACTCTGGCTGCCCGAGTAGTGGCTGCTGGCTCCTTTTATAAGGCACCCAGAAGTGCTGTAGGTGCTTGATGACTCATTTCCGGCAGCACTTTCGGGTGTGGCAGAAGAACTGCCCATAAGGGCTCAGCAGCTCCTGCTGCAGCACCCCCTGGTGGCACCTATGGATACCAACAGGGCTGCACCAAATTCCAACTCCCATGAAGCCCTGCGAGAATACGAGGCACCACTGCAACCCTTTGGTTGCCATCTAGAATCCCGGGGAGGTAACGCTTTGGCCACACTTGCTCCCCAAGTCCTCCCAGTGTGGAGGCCTCCCGACCGGGCATAGACCCCAGCTGCATGCTACAAAGTAAAATTTAAAGGGACAGCAACACTCATCTCATGGCTGTCAAAGTGTTTTTATAGCAGCATTAAAGAACAAAGGCATTTAATAATGAAGACAAGTGAACTGTGCAAATGTCTTAGGCACCTGTGACACAATGCTGTAGAGCAGGAATGCTTTCCACAATAATGCAAACATCATTTTTAATAATCAGTAAACCTCCCAGAAAGTGCAGTAAATGTAAAGAAGCGTAAATGACATCAACGTTTGCTGCACCTGCCCTTTGCCTTCTTTTAGGCCCATTCTCTTACAGTTTCTGAAGGTCCTTGAATGCCTCCCGGAGAGCTTGCCGCAGTTGCACTGCAGACTTTGGCTGTCATCCTTGTAATCCTAGACCGGCTCATTGATATTGAGATCAATAAGGCTCAGTGGGTGCCGTATCATCTGTTCCAGGAGTCCCTACAGACAGCTTTTGGCTATGTGTTTGGGGTCATTGTCATGCTACAGAATGAAGTTGGGACTAATCAGACTTCTCCCTCGTGGTACTGCATGATAAAAAAAAGTATCTGCCTGTAATTTTCAGTAGTGAGGGGGGCCATTCATTTTCATCAGATTGGCTTTAAGCCTGCAGGGAAACTTCGCTGGGCTTTACTTTTTGCCTGCAGACATCCATCCACATTCCAGCCTTTGGTGGGAAAATGTCATTCTGTTAGAGCTGAAAATGTCAGTTTTCTACACTGCAGCCCTTGTGTTTCAGGTGTAGGTGAGTAACAGGGCTTCATTTCTACCGCAGAGGAATGGCTCTCATGGAGAACACTTCTGATAAGGCTTCTCCAGACTTAGAAGTGTGTATGAGCGTCCCAATGGTTTCTAATAGTTCTGAGATTTACATTTACTTATTTGGCTGACACCCTTATCACAGGGTGACTTACAACATTTATGATATGAATGATACAATTGGGGCGGCACAGTGGCGCAGTGGGTAGCGCTGCTGCCTCGCAGTTGGGAGATCTGGGGACCTGGGTTCGCTTCCCGGGTCCTCCCTGCGTGGAGTTTGCATGTTCTCCCCGTGTCTGCGTGGGTTTCCTCCGGGCGCTCCGGTTTCCTCCCACAGTCCAAAGACATGCAGGTTAGGTGGATTGGCGATTCTAAATTGGCCCTAGTGTGTGCTGGGTGTGTTTGTGTGTGTCCTGCGGTGGGTTGAACCCTGCCTGGGATTGGTTCCTGCTTTGTGCCCTGTGTTGGCTGGGATTGGCTCCAGCAGACCCCCGTGACCCTGTGTTCGGATTCAGCGGGTTGGAAAATGGATGGATGGATGGATGATACAATTGTTTGGACACCCACTGCACACCCAGCCTACCTGGAAAGGGGTCTCTCATTGAATTGCCTTTCCCAAGGGTTTTTTTGGGGGGAGTTTTTCCTTGTCTTCTTAGAGAGTCAAGGCTAGGGGGCTGTCAAAAGGCAGCCGATTGCGGCACGTCTTGTGTGATTTTGGGCTATACAAAAATAAATTGTATTGTATTGTATTTTATTGTAGTTCTTTTGGTTTTCCAATTGGAGCACAGATAGGTTAGGTGACTTGCTCGTGGTCACACAGTGGTGGCAGGAGTGGGATTTTGTAGCACTTCCACATGAATGTTATTCGATTTGTCTTTTTTTTCCAAATACTATTGGTGCCAAGTCAAGTCAAGTTGGGGAGCATGCACTGGTACAGTGTGTTGCCGCACCCACTACACGTCGAAACAGCTCGGGATCCCGGTTGGCAACCCCCCAGGCAGACACGCGGTCCAGTCCTACCCTCCGGAAATGACCCTCTATCTGCCACAGCCAGGTGTTACGTGGGTGACCCCTTGGCCTGGTCCAGCCACTTGGGTCCCCAACAATGAGGATCTTATGAGCCGGATCACCCTCGGGGAAATGCGCCACATGGCCGTAGTGCCGTAACTGACGCTCCCGCACAATGCAGGTAATGTGCCTCATTTGGGACTCCATGAGCAACCGCTCATTCAACACAAAGTCAAACCAATGGTACCCAAGGATTTTCCAGAGAGACACCGTACTGAAGGAGTCCAGTCTTCGTCTCAGGTCGCTGGATAGCGTCCATGTCTCGCAACCATATAGCAAGACAGGAAGTGCTAGGACTCTAAAGACTTGGACCTTCATCCTTTTGCATAGATATCGGGAGCGCCACACACCCCTTCCAGCGACCTCATGACCCCCCCATGCTCTCCCAATCCGTCTACTGACTTCACAGAAAGAGTCACCAGAGACATGAATGTCACTGCCAAGGTAAGTAAACCTCTCAACACGGTCAACACTCTCTCCTCAGGGAATATCAGGCATATTGGGCAGATGGGCACAAGGAGGACATTTGGGGGTATGTGGTCTGTTGCTGTAGCTTCCGGGGGTGGCCATGGAGAAAGGACACTAAGATAAAATCAAAAAAGGCCTCAAAAGCAAGAGGAGGGAGGGTTTTCAACGCAACAGCAAACGTAGACTATCCACGGCCAGAGAAAAAAATACTTCATCCAAAATGGGGTCCATTCCCACTTATGGAGGTGGGCACCAGTCATATTTCAGTTCTGATATTAAATAGTAGTTGTAGTTTTGATTTAATTTTATTAAATTAATTTTTATTTCATTCTAGTTTTCAGTGGAGTCAACAATTTTTATTTTTATTTAGTTCTGTGTTTAAAATTTGAGTTTTTATTTTATTTAGTTCTGGCCTTTTTACATAATATTAGTACAATTTTAATTTTTTTTTTCTGTTGAAAGACAACAAACACCAGCCTACACATATTTCAACGCAAGTTATGTTTCAGTACGTAATAATTCAATTATTACTTAACACATTGTACTTGTATATGCGATAGCTGGGCCAGGAGTGCCCCTAATCGTCACTGTCCTGTGGCTGCAGTTAGGTGGTAAAGCTTCTCACCCAAATCCAACAGAATAACCCAAGTGAGAATTTTGACAGCATGCCCCTTACCCAACAGAGTCTGATAAAATCAGATTATCCATCCATCCATTCATTATTCAACCCGCTATATCCTAACTACAGGGTCAAGGGGGTCTGCTGGAGCCAATCCCAGCCAACACAGGGTGCAAGGCAGAAACAACTCCCGGGAAGGGTGCCAGTCCACCGCAGGGCACACACACCAACCACACACTAGGGACAATTTAGGATCGCTAATGCACCTATCCTGTATATCTTTGGACTGTGGGAGGAAACCGGAGCACCCGGAAGAAACCCACGCAGACACGGGGAGAACATGCAAACTCCACACAGGGAAGCGAACAAGATCAGATTATTCCAAAGGATTTACTGTATATATCCATTCATCCATTTTCTAATCCATTTCAAGTCATGGAGAGCCTGGTGCCTGTACTGGGCTTAGTGGGTATAAAGTGGGAGAAGCTGTGTGTCCAATGCAGGAAGTAACTCCCAGTTTACATCCTCCACTTAACCTAATGGTCGCTGTTTTGGGATTAAGAGCACCCAGTGTTAAGTATAGCCATGGGACTAGTGGAGTTTTTTCTTTTCCACTCTCTAATGACCTGATGTTGTATGTCCATTGTCTTTTCTTCTCCAGCCTGAAGCCCAGACGAGCAAACCTGGCTGCCCGCAAACACTGGACAGGAGTTACCAGTCTGGCCAAATGCAAGCCTTGCCCTGCGCTTCACTCCACATCTGTGTGCGGCTCAGACGGGCACACATACTCATCTAAGGTAAGCGGCTGACCTCATGTTTGGAATGCTTCTGTTTCAAAGCTTTCAAAACTGAACGTTTGCTTCTTTAAACTAGCTGCAGCCATGTTAACATTTGTACTGGTATAAGGGTCGCAGCATTGACAGACTGAGGAAGAAACCCAAGTCCAAAGCCAGCAGTAATCCATAAGTGACGTTACATGATACAGCCTGAGGGGACAGGAGGTGTATTTTGTCATATAAGAAGTGCACATTTGTATCATTTACTTCACTTGGAATTGATACTCTGAATTACTTCATGCCAGTTAACGTAGAAAAAAATGTCCCAACAACCTGCAGAAACCATTCTGGAAGCCAGCCTAAAAATGAATCTAATGTAATTAAAATAGACAGCAGACAGAAGAAGGTTTGGGGATGGCCACAACGTATACTTGAAAAAATGAGGCAGCAATGAAAAATACATCATCACAGGCACAAGTTCAAGACCGAAGTGACTTACAGGATGAAACTGTGTCTAGAAATATGGTGGATTAGAGGAAGAGGAGGAGTCAGGGAGGCCAGAACAAGAGCCGATATGGTAGATAGATGGGTTCTGGGTATCAGAAGTGATGTCATCAGTGGGTGGACCAGTGATGATGTCACTGAGAGCCTGGTCTGCAGAGGCACAAGAGGAGAAAGAATCAGGTGACAGCGCCCACCCCTGGTCTGACTGAGAGGTAACACTATTTGAGCCTGTAAGCCAGTGGTGTCCAACTCCAGTCCTGGTGGGTCGCAGTGGCTGCAGGTTTTCATTCTAACCCTTTTCCTAATCAGCGAGCAGTTTTCACCATTAATTAACTCCTTTTCCCTTCATTTTAATAGCCCTGTTTTTAAGGATCCAGTCCTCTGAATTGATTCGTTTTTTCATTAAATGACAGCCAAACAGAAATGAGATGTGAGACGAGCCAACTGATGATCAGCTAAACTGGAACATCCAGCCAATTTCACTCCAACCAGTTTCTTAATGAGAAGCCAATTTTTGCTGTTAATTAAACCCATTATATGGCGCAGTGATAGTGCTGCTACCTCACAGTTAGGAGACCTGAGTTCGCTTCCCAGGTCCTCCCTGCGTGGAGTTTGCATGTTCTCCCCGTGTCTGCGTGGGTTTCCTCCCACAGTCCAAAGACATGCAGGTTAGGTGCATTGGCGATCCTAAATTGGCCCTAGTGTGTGCTTGATGTGTTTGTGTGTGTCCTGCGGTGGGTTGGCACCCTGCCCGGGATTGGTTCCTGCCTTGTGCCCTGTGTTGGCTAGGATTGGCTACAGCAGACCCCCGTGACCCTGTGTTTGGATTCAGCGGGTTGGAAAATGGATGGATGGATGGATGGATAAACCCTTATTGAATATCAGGACTTGTTGCTGCTCTCATTCTGCCACAGCAGACTGTTGATTTTCTGTCAAGATGTTTTGGTGACCTGAGCAGACCAACATGACCAAGACCTTCACTTTTCTTTCATTTTAACTGGTCGTGTGGTGGCTTGTTTTGTGTCTCATTATTGTTTGGCTGATCATTAAGGAAAAAGAAACAACTAAGGGGTCTAAGTCACGTCAATTAAAACTAAAGCAAAACAAGTTAATCAGCAGCAAAAACAGCTCACTAATTAAGAAGATGGTTAGAATGAAAACCTGCAGCCCCTGCAGCCCACCAGGACCAGAGTTGGACACCCCTGCCTTAAACCAACTCCAATGCACATGTGTGTGATGCTAGGATAACTATTAAAGTTACAGTTCAAGCAGCCACTTTCCTAACAAATGTATAAACATTTTAGGGCACCTAAAGAGGAGTGTTGCAGATAATTGTTTGGTTTCACATTTTGGTTTTGCAGCTGTGTGACCTTTTTTGAATTCCTGACTATGTCTCTACTTCTGATCACATCTCAAAACTTTTCTTGTTAGTGTTACTAGCATAACATCTTGGCAAGAAAACCCCAGACTAGATGTAAAGTTAGGTTGATGAGTTTGAAGAAAACTCCAGAAAAATTAATAGAAAAATGACAACAGAAAGGGGTGGGGCCTCCATCTCGGACTTATCATCAGGTGCTGCTGCTAATCTGGTGCAGTCACCTGACGGCAAATACAAGAGGGGACGACACCCTGAGCTCTTTAAGGAGAAACTGCCTCGTCACCCGTTCAAGTGACAAACTCGTCTAAGGTTTTCCCCTCTGTGCTCTCTGCTGTCACTTTTGGATTTTATTAATCAGGTTTGTAGTACTAGGGTGTTGTACCATGTTAGCCATTATGAATGTAGTGAGAAGTCAAGCAAAATGACAACTTTTATTGGCTAACTAAAAAAGATTACAATATGCAAGCTTTTCTACATCTTACCTGAAGAAGGGGCCTGAGTTGCCTTCAAAAGCTTGCATATTGTAATCTTTTTAGTTAGCCAATAAAAGGTGTCATTTTGCTCGACTTCTCACTACATTAATCAGATTTAAAATTTTGAGCTTCACTTTTATTGTTTAAGCTCTTCAGATTCCAAATTTAGGTTTTTCTGTTTCTGGTCTTGCTCTCCTGCTTTGTTCTTACTGTTTCTATCTTTGGCCTTTTGATGTTATTTTGTCCTACTTTTCTTAGTTCTTATTTGCTTTAACTAGAATGTGTGTTCTTCTGTTCTTTTCTAGTGTTAGGTTTCTTTCCAGTTTTCCCATTTGTTCATTTTTTTAACTAGATTTTGAGAATTCACTGCAAAGTTATTTGTTCTTTTGTTTCTGGATTTCTTATTTCAGTCTTCTTTAGCATTTTCTTTATGTTTCTTGTCATTTAATTAATGATCTCATCATTTACTTGCGACATGATAAATTACTGCTTCTATGGTTTTAAGAGAGTTGAGTTTTTGTATTTTTTTGTTCCCAGTGAGCAGCTGACAGTAAAATTATTACAATGTGGAATTCACAGATTCATCTACATGTTCTTCTTCTTCTGTTTCCATATTGGGTTTGTCAAATAGTAGCTGTCCCCCACAGCTCTGCCAACATAGTAGTGAAACAAGACAAACTTTAAAAATCAATACAAAAATAAAAAAGATGTAATTCTGGCCAAGTGGATGGTAGGTACGCTCCAACGTCTAATGTTGGCACTGTATCTGATCGTATTCAGCTCTGACGGGAAAGCGTCCCCAGCCTGGGGACAAGAGCACATGAATGTGACATCTGTGGCAATCAGCAGCTACCCTCTCACACACACATAGTTCTGATCTCTCTCTCAAAATCGTCAAATGTTATTCCTTAACAATCTCTAGATGATAATGTCTGCTGAACAAACAGTTATCACTAGCTAAGCGGAGGCAAGGTACACTCCAACACGTGGCGAGAGGTAGAGCGACTCGAACGGAGGCTGGCACATGAGTGAGGAGGGCCCTGCCCGGCTCTCCACTCCTGAGGTCCCGCCTCCCCCTTGCAAAATCAATCGGAATGTTCAAGCAAATTATAGCAAAAAACCCAATCTAAATCCGTTAAGTAGTTCTCTCATGAAAAGCAGACAAACAAACGGAATTTAAATATAAATATATATATATATATATATATATATATATATATAGATTATAAAACTGTGCATGTTCTAGCTGTGCTACCCATGTGAAATGGGTTGAAATATGAATAATCAATGTGGTCCACAGCATTGTTTCCAGTGCACCATTTATAGGAATGTGCAGTATTTTAGAATTCACAAAATAATAGAATTAAATAATAATTAAATAAATTATTATGTTAAAAATGTTTTCCGTCATGTCCATGTTATTCAGCCTTGACCACGCCCCTCCACGTTGCTGGCCAAATCATTACTCCTCTCTCTCTGTAGCACCCCATGACACTCTCAGTGCTTCTAACTCACACTTCAACACAAGGCAGAAAAGCAGATTGTCTATTCAAGAACGTCAAACTTTAGATCGCTATAGAAAAAGAGCAGCAAGACCTGAGAATGTGAACGTCAAAAAAAAGAAAATTAACAAACAAGAACTGCATGTAATAAACATCAAGAACAAAGAGAATCGCCCAATAAACAAGAAAGAGAGAAATATCCTGAACCATATGCAAACAGGGCGGCACGGTGGCGCAGTGGCAGCGCTGCTGCCTCACAGTTAAGAGACCTGGGTTCGCTTCCTGGGTCCTCCCTGTGTGGAGTTTGCATGTTCTCCCCGTGTCTGCGTGGGTTTCCTCCGGGCGCTCCGGTTTCCTCCCACAGTCCAAAGACATGCAGGTTAGGTGGATTGGCGATTCTAAATTGGCCCTAGTGTGTGCTTGTTGTTTGTGTGTGTCCTGTGGTGGGTTGGCACCCTGCCCGGTATTGGTTCCGGCCTTGTGCCCTGTGTTGGCTGGGATTGGCTCCAGCAGACCCCCGTAACCCTGTATTTGGATTCAGCAGGTTGAAAAATGGATGGATGGATATGCAAACAGAAAGGCAAAAAAGCAACATTTATAGAATGTAAGTCAGAGGATAAAGTAGTTCATAATATTACAAGGTGTTAACATAATTTAATTTTTTATTTACTTTTTATTACATTTTACTTTTTTACTTTTACTTTTTACTACATTTTATTATTCATTGGTATTTAAAATAGACAGTTATAGTAAAATACTTCCTAAAATTCCTCTTGTGCCCCAAATTCTCTTCTATATACCATCTCTTTAATTAGAATCAAACTCTCTAAGAGAGGAGCGCCCCAAAGTCCCATGAGATAGCAGGTGACCAGTGTCCGTGGTGGGGGTTGGCAAGTGAAGGGAGAAGGAGGTGAAGCCCTCTAGTAAAACAAAATTATAATAAATAAAAAAATAATAAAACAAAATGACATTTGTCATTCCAACAGATGGAGCATCACAAACATTTGTTGTGATAAAATGCATTACTACAAATATGTGTGTGATGAACCACCTGTTGGAATGAAAAATGCAGTGCATCTTATTCAAATGTTTATGATATGCCATCTGTTGGAATGACAGAGACATAACAACCTGGCGGACCCACAGATGCTCAGATGCTCAGACGCACAGACCCTCATCCTTTTATTAAGGTGGACTCTAAACTGTCTCCACTATTAGAACATTAGAATATTAGGAAACTCTAGAAGAGAGCAGACCATTCAGCCCAACAAAGCTCGCCAGTCCAATCCACTTGTTTCTTCCAAAAAAACATCAAGTCAAGTTTTGAAAGTCTCTAAAGTCTTACTGTCTACCACCCTACTTGGTAGCTTATTCCAAGTGTCTATCGTTCTTTGTGTAAAGAAAAACTTCCTAATGTTTGTGTGAAATTTACCCTTAACAAGTTTCCAACTGTGTCCCCGTGTTCTTGATGAACTCATTTTAAAATAACAGTCTTGATCCACTGGACTAATTCCCTTCATAATTTTAAACACTTCAATCATGTCATCTTTTAATCTTCTTTTGCCTAAACTGTAAAGGCTCAGCTCTTTTAATCTTTCCTCATAACTGATCCCCTGTAGCCCTGGAATCAGCCTAGTTGCTCTTCTCTGGACCTTTTCTAGTGCTGTTTTGTCCTTTTTGTGGCCTGGAGACCAGAACTGCACACAGGACTCCAGATGAGGCCTCACCAGTGTGTTATAAAGCTTGAGCAGAACCTCCTGTGACTTGTACTCCACATATCAGGGCGCTACATAACCTAACATTCTGTTTGCCTTCTTAATGGCTTCTGCACACTGTCGGGAAGTCGATAGCTCAGAGTCCACTATGACTCCTAAATCCTTCTCATAAGGATGAGTGAGTGCATTCTTTTCAAGGCTGACCATGAGAGCTGATTTCACGTCTGTGCTTTGGTTGTGTTGTAGAATGTAGGTTCAAAAAATGAATTTAATGCATAGCTGGATGAGCACATTGGAATATGGCAGTTCAGT
Source organism: Erpetoichthys calabaricus (assembly GCF_900747795.2). Taxonomy (NCBI): domain Eukaryota; kingdom Metazoa; phylum Chordata; class Cladistia; order Polypteriformes; family Polypteridae; genus Erpetoichthys; species Erpetoichthys calabaricus. Next base: position 40,529,190 of record NC_041404.2, read on the forward strand.
GACAGCTGTTGTAAGACCATGGGTTTAAATTGCAGCAGCTTCACTGTCTGTTTGTTTTCTCCCAGTGACCTCAAGGGTTTCTTCTCAAAGCAAAGTGGACTGGTGACCCTAAAGTAGACAGGCTTTACAGTGTCCTGTTATAGAAGTGGTCCCATTGAGGGTTGATTCATTCCTCACACAACACCCTGTTCTGGAACATCTGAATTCAAAGCATGAATAAATGCTTAGTGTTTTTAACAAGACTTAAAACATTCATGGTGCCGTGCAACATTTAAGTCTAACCAGTATCATTTATACATGCTTGTGAAGGTTTTTTCAAAAGCTTGACCATTTCTACCGTCTGATATTGACTAAAACTAAATTTCAAGGTCTTTGTCCATAACTCCAGGCTAATTTGTGAGTGCACCTTTAGCCAGGCCTCCACAGTCAGATTTATAAGGCACAAACAGAGACTTGAAATACAGTGTGTGTATGCAGCTTTCCACGCAGATGTCGAGATTTATAAAAGAAAACTTGATGGGAAAACATGCCTATATTTAAAGCAACTCTGACCCAAGCGCAATCAACATTTCAGAGAAACTGGGAAAAGATGACACCCTTCATCAAGTAGGGAAATGCAGCCAAACCAGCCAAATGACAACTCACGTGAAAATTCAATCATATCACCGAGCCGTTATTAGAATGTGTGCTGATGTGACAAACACTACCCCTCAAAAGTGATGAATATGATGCACAGACTCTAAGTAGTTGCCTGTTAAGAGGGCCAGTGCTGCATATTTGCACTGAAGAGCTTCTTTATCTTTTCTGTTAATTTATATCGGCTACTTATTGTCACTTCTCAGTGAATTGGCCGACAGGTCAGGGATATCTTAACCAGGCTTCACTCCATCAAGTCCATGGTGCTGGAAGCCATTAACAGACTGGTGAGATGTTACATCCAGTTTTCATATGGTGTTGGTGTACATACTGCACATGCAACATAAAATGTTTTTGCCAACATATAAAAGCAATTTGTACCGGTGTCCGGTTCTCCTAATGTAATTGGAGCAATTTATTGCACTCTTTGCCAGTGTGACGATGCCGGTCCCCTCCAGACTCTCTCTTCCCACAAGGGAGTCTGTTGAACCAACACCGTCGATAGTTATGACCGAGATGAGCTGACAAATGAGGACAAATCTCATTGAAGCCAGGGGATGGTGGAAAGTGCTCGAGTGCTTTTATTAAAAACAGTCCAAAGTAAAACCAAAAGTGTTCACTGAGTAGTTTTCTTAAAAAAATACAGTACACAAATAAATCCATAAAGCCAGTGAAAATTGGGAATAAAATCCATAATAATTAAATCCATTAAAACAGAGGTTAAAAGTACAGTCTCTCTCTTCATGCGATCTCAGCTCACCTCCTTCCGTCTCCCAGGCTCACCCACCACTCGTGTTGCCGGCGGAGACTCAGCAGCACAAACTCTTTTCTGCTGACCCCCATCTTGGCCCCATCCACACTGTGCAGCCAGACCGTCTGAGGTCAGCACACCTCCTGTCTTCCTTTGCGCTTACACATTCGCCCCGCAGATCTATTGGGAGGTGTTCCGTCCTGCTCACCCCACTCTACACGATTATTCAGTGGGGCGAACCAACCCCTAGAGCTCCTCAGCCTTTGCTCCCTCACGGAGCCCCAGCTCATGCTGCCTTCTCCATGCAGATGTCCGGATTGTCCACCCTTGACTGCCTTTCACGTCTTCTAACCTCCATCTTCTGATCCATTCTTTCTTTTTTTTTTTTCTTTCCCCTTGTGCCGGCCCGTACCTATATGTCTCTGTGGGTGCAGTGCCTTAATCACACACCGCAGAAAGCCGATGAAGCAATTGAGAACGATCACACTTGCACATGCAGGTGCGACTCGCCCCAGTTACCTCATTAACTCCCCGCAGTTGTTCAATTGTGCCTACAGAGACTGACATGTCTTTCCGGTTTTAAAAACTGGCCAAATTTTTTTGAAATCACGGACCCGCTATACCACAGTCAGTACAACAGCAGCTATCTTGTAGGAGAAAATTAAGGTCAGGTCAGATTGGAGAGCATGCACTGGTATAGCAGACCCACCACACGACGAAACAGCTCAGGATCCCAGTTATCAACCCCCCTGGATGATGTGCGGTCTAGTCTCACCCTCCAGAAATGACCCTCTATCTGCCACAGCCAGATACAACGTGGGCATCCCTGGTCCAGCCACTTGGGTCCTCATCAATCTTGAGCACTGGCAAAAAAAAAGAAAAAGGAAAATGAGTATGCAGTGGTGCAACCTAATTAGCCATAACAATTGGCTTCCTAGTCTCTGGGCCTTCTCAAATAAATAGACTCCTGTATTATTGTGATATTTACTCTCTACTCTACTTACCTCTACTTACCCTTTACCTAGGGGGTAAGTGTACTCATCAGATTCGTTACTGGGTTGATCTACTGTCGCACCTTAAGATTAACACACACATACACACAGACCCTAACCACAACAGAGCCCCATAAATGACAAAGACACAGCTGGTTAACCACTAGCACTTTAAACCACACAAGTGCCTTAGGAATAACACAGCCTGTCACTCTCTCAGCACTTCAAGAGACTTACTTATTATTGGCATGAACAACATACAATGTTTAAAATATATCCCTAAATATTACTTTTGGTCTCCAAGAAAACGTTTAAACATACAAAGGCTCAGCATCCTTGGCTACAGGCCATTTATCAGCCAAGAGTGCCTTACTTTACATACTGTTTCCTATTATTGGGTGGAGCTCACACCCTCAGCCTTAATAAACCTCACAGCACAAAGCGTATGGCAAACCTCCGGCTGAACCAGGTGCTCAAAGAAATGTACTTTATTACTACAATCACTCTAGACATTAAGACAAAGCATAGAAAGTTGAAAGCAGCATAGTATTTATTGCAGGAATAATAATACCAGTAGAACAAAGAATAATAGATAATAGGACTAATAGTAAACTCTGAATATATATAGTCTTTAGAAAAAGCTTACGAAAAGTAAAGATGACAATAATGAATGTCACAGGTGGCTTGTGATCGAGCACTCGTAGCTGTTCATGAGATGCTTTTCTGACGATCAGATGTTAACGGCCGCATGTTGCCAGCGCCCTCTTCTGATGTCTCTCTGTTCTGTTCTCCTGATGTCTTCATCCCTTCTTCTTAATCCTTCCTATGTCGCTCCTCAGATGAGGCATATTTATTATAAAATTCTGCCGGGGGGTTTTATAAGATGTGATTGTTAGATATTCTGATTGGCTGGCTGTCAATATGATGAATGAATTCACTGTCCGTTTTTCCAAACAATAAAACTTTTTTGATGTTGCCTGAGGTATCGGCATGTCTTCTTTTCCCAGGCTCTAAGATAATTTAGCTACTTTTGTATCAGATGCCTAGGTTATAAACTAATCAATAGCCTTAGGCGCCAGCATGTCTTCCTTTCTTTGTTGGAACAGCTGTTTTAAAAGTGAGGTACAACTAGGAAGAGGTTATGCTTTGATGTGTCCTGAATTTTGTTCATCTGTTGTTTTGTCTTGAACAAAATATAATGGTAATATAAACTAAAATGAACAGATTTTGTATCCCACAACAACTCTCTTGAACAGATATGAGGCAGGGAGCTCTATCATGCAGGACTTTGTTCCTCAGACTGAGAAGGCATCTTCTGGGAGCACTTAAATTTATATTGTCCTGACTGTAAGAGGTGTGGTTTAGCTAATGGAGGGCGGGACTTATGTGCAGTCAATGGATGGCTATTTAGAGCTATGGAGGAAACATGAGATGGTATTGTTAGCGTTAACCTCCCTCTCTTGGCCCGGTGGGGTATTGCATACCTTATCTTAGCCTGGAAGGTGGTCCTCGTGCGTGACAATATACAAATCTTTGAGATGAGGGAAGAAACCAGAACAACCAGAGTAAAACTCACACAGAAATGGTGGAGATCATGTAAATAACCAAGAGATGCAGGATTCTGAGACTGTGCAGGAGCATCACTAGCCATTACACCAACCTGCCATCGAGAAATGACTTATTCATCTAATGAGCCATTTTCCTTTTCCTTATTTAAAATGGTCTATTTATGTTTGTTCTGCTGAGAATACTGAGATTTAAACTTTCACTTGTCACCATTTTAAAAGGGCAGCAATGCTCACCTGCACTTAGAGAATCTTCTCCATTGTATTTGAGCCCCGCACTAATGCTCGTCACAACTATAAAAAGGCACTATATACAACGAGACTGACTCCCTTTGTTGGGCCAGAGTCAGAACTGAAAAGGTTAAATCTCGCGTTTAATCTAGCTTAACGGAACGCCACAGAGAAAATGAGCGTGCCACTTGTGATGGATAGTGCATGCAATGAACTTTGACCAGGATTACTATTGGATTCCTGGCTTTTATGCCTGAGGACAGCTGTAATGCACTCCAGCGAGCTCAATTACAGCGGGCCACTTGAAGGCCAGCCCCGTGAACCTGCTGAATCCTGCACAAACATGCTCTTTAATGGCTAAATAAGTTTTCAATAACTTTCACACCATCATCTCAAATGCCTTCTGAAAGTGAAATTATTCTCGGGAGCACGCCGTTCTTGTAGAAAATTGATTTGCACTGTCTCCTAGGATCACTTGCCATTTTTGGTCCTTGCCGATGCACTTGGCTCAATTCTCACTTTTTGATTACGTTTCCCTTCATTATCTTGTCACGGCTTGTTACTTAAAGTGCTTGATTAGTCGGAGAAGGTTTTCCATGTTCTCCAGGAGCTGCATTTGATGGCTGTCCCCATCTCCTCTGCGTCTGACGTGATTGATGTGTACAATGTGCGTAATTGGTGCAGGCTCGAAACAATCTTCACACGATGGATATGAAAACATAAATGTTGGTGGTGATGCGAGGTGCGATAGGGAGTGACTTTCGCACTTAAAATGCTCAGCAGGAGGATCCCTGCCTGACACTCATTCTGTGGACTTTCTTTCTTATTTAAAATGTGGCCCTTAGGCACTTACAGTGCCTTCAGAAAGTATTCAGACACTTCACTTTTTCACATTTTGTTATGTTACAACTGTAAGGGACAGCCGGGACGCCTCTAAGATGGAAGGATGGGGGAAAACAGCCTTTCTAGGACACTGCCTCCCCCAAGACACTAGATGGCAGTGTAGAAGAAGAATGTTCTCCTCAGCACCATGTATTTCTTTGTGTTTAGTAAATTAGAATTTTTACTATAACTATTTTGTAACTTGCCAGTGAGAGACGCTTTGGCTTATGAACTAACAAAAATATGTTATTCCAGGGTTCAGGAAAAATAGTGTCCAGATGAATAAAATGTAAGCTGTTTCTTGTTTTTCCCTTTCTCAGAGTGAATGTTTCAGGGACAAGGTCACAAGGCTGCAGAAAGTACATGTAGTTATGCAAAGGCGTCTCTCCTGTGCTTAGCTTCCAAAACACAGATAATGCTTAGCTCAACAGACATATTGTTTAACTTTACTGTTTTGATAAGGATGTTCTTTCTGTCTTATTAATCATGACGTGCTGAAGTATAAAAAACCCCTCCTGGCTTTTGATCAGGGTTCAATTGAGCTTTGCGGCAATAAGTTATACTCTTTTGAATCTCTACTTACTGCGACTCCGAATGAATAAATAAAGTGAATTGAGAACATATTATCTGTCTGCTTTCCAGTGTGCCTTTTTCGTCCACAGCAGCTTCCCTGGAATGTAGCAGCAATTTTTTGAAAAAATTAATAAGTGAAATATGACGCTGACGTACTGTAAGTATTAAGACTTTCTGCTATGACCACGGTTTTCAAACTTTTTTGAACACTACCACTCCGCGAGGACCAGTAAACTGAAGTACCACTGTCAATGAATCGTTAATTTACGCCCGTGTTGTTTTGAAGAAAAAGTCACTATAATCACTATAATGACTATAATTAAGACGTTAAAGTGATATTAAACTAATTAAGGAAATGGGTGCCCGCGCTAATAAAAGCCGGCTTGGAGTCTTCCACGCATTTACAGTTGTATACTCCATCCATCCATCCATCCATTTTCCAACCCGCTGAATCCAAACACAGGGTCACGGGGGTCACGGAGCCAATCCCAGCCACCACAGGGCACAAGGCAGGAAACAATCCTGGGCAGGGTGCCAACCCACCGCAGGACACACACAAACACACCCACACACCAAGCACACACTAGGGCCAATTTAGAATCGCCAATCCACCTAACCTGCATGTCTTTGGACTGTGGGAGGAAACCGGAGCGCCCGGAGGAAACCCACACAGACACGGGGAGAACATGCAAACTCCACGCAGGGAGGATGCGGGAAGCGAACCCAGGTCCCCAGATCTCCCAACTGCGAGGCAGCAGCACTACCCACTGCGCCACTGTGCCGCCCAGTATACTTATCCTATATATGATTATATGCAACATATTGGCATTCTAGCAACATCAATTTGTGGAAAATAAAGGACCACACGAGTACCACTTGGCATGACTTGAAGTACCATCAGTGGTACGCGTACCACAGTTTGAAAACCGTGGTGCTATGACACTTGATATTTGTCTGAGGTGCACCCCTTTCTATTGATTATGGCTGAGATGTTACTGCACCTTCTTTGGAGTTTACCTGTGATAAGTTCAACTGATTGGCACATACCTGTCTACAGAAGGTCCCACATTTGAACCAAAACCAAACCATGAGGTCGAAGGAATTGCCAGCGTAACTCAGGATTGTGTCGAAGCACAGGTCTGGGGAAGGCTACAAATAATTCCTGCATCTTTGAAGGTTACAAAGAGCACAGTGGCCTGTATAATTCTTAAACAGAACAAGTTTGGAAGAAGCATGTCTTCCTGGAGCTGGCCACCCGGCCAAACTGAGCAATCAAAGGAGAAATGACATTGTAGAAGAGGTGACCAGGAAACCAAAGGTCTACAAGTTTACAAAAAATTAAATCCCTACAGCATTGTAGGATTCCAAGAGCACAGCGACCTCCATAATTCTTAACTGAAATAAGTCTGGAATAACCACAAGTCTTCCTTGAGGTGGCTGCCTGACTGAACTAAGCAACTAGGGGCAAAGAGCTTTGATAAGAGAGTGGACAGATGGCACATGGAAGTCAGCTAGGCACTACTTAAAGGGTGCTTGGGTTTTTTTTTAATAAATTTACAAAAAAATAAAGTATAAAAATCTTGTTTTTGCATATTCATTCCTGATGAGGATGAAAATGAATTTAAATGATTTTAGCACAAGGCTGCAACATGTGTAGAAAATGAAGACGCGGTAGACATTGGCCTAACCTTCGTCTGTTGTGTTCTGCGAACTTTCAGAGCCTGCAGTGACACTTCCGAGCTGTCGATACTATGGATCCGTGAATGTCACACCTCATCTGCAAGGAGAGATAAGATTAGGTTCATCTTTTTGGCAACAATATGGGAGGTCCATTCTGAGGTTGTTTCTTTAACATTTTCCTGTCACAGCAGCAAAAAGGCAGGAGCCAACCTCAGAGCGTCTACTGGTCTATCATGGAGCAGACATCTTCTCATTCAGAGCCACTTTATAGTTACCAGTTAACCAATTCTGTGTATCTTTGGGTTGTGAGTAAAATCTGTAGACTGTTTTTCTGGTCTTCTATGTTAATCCTGCATATTTTTTCAACTGATTCAGATTTTCTAATTGTTGCATCTAAAATCTGTAATTATGTGGTGTTTGTTTCAATCCTTTGCTTCTGCTTTGCAGTCAGTTTTGGTTTGCTCTGACTATTAATAAGTAAATCAAAGAAGATTTGTTTTGCATATGATTAGTATATTCTGTAGTCAATTTCACAACTGTGAAATGCAAAGCTCCCTAAAATTTCTGGGGTGGTAAATAAGGAATGTTGTTCTCCAGGAGAATATTGATCTCTAAGGGTTATTCCGCAACCGAAACTGAATTCGGCTTTACTCAATCAGCTGCCGTCCAGCACCAGCCAGATGTTTCAGTGCACCTTCCATGCCGTTCCAGATGCCCTCACCCGGCTTGTGTAATTCTTTCCTGTACATTCAAGCTCCTGGGTGAGCCTCCCACCGCTCCCTGGGCCAGAGGTAACACTATCTATGCTCTGCTTCCCCAAATTCTCAAACCGATCCCACTCACCGACCCGCCCATACCCAGGCAAATAGATTTTTGCAGTGGAGTGGTGCTTGCTGGGATGCGTTCTTCAGCTGCACGTCCCTACTTTCAGTGCTCTTGACTGTAATAAATTGTGCTACATCAAGAAAAAGCTTGTAGATGAGATGAAAATATGTGGGCTAATGGTGCGGATTTCGCTTGTGGCAAAATACAGAATGGTTTTGTGAAGCCAAAGCTGAAAACTCAGTGTCATATAAATCACTTTGCTAATCACTAGCCGGGACCCAGACAGCGTATGCTGTGTAGCCTACTATGCACTTCAGAACAAGTCATCCACCTGAAGCTAAGCAGGTTCAACCTTGGCCAATACTTGTATGGGAGACCATCTAGGAAAAGCTTGGGTTGTAGCTGGTAGAGATGTAGGTGAGACCAGCAGGGGGTGCTTACCCTGTGGTCTGAATGTGGAACTCAATTCCCCAGTGCAGTAATGGGGAAACTGTGCTGTAAAAATGATGTTGTCCTTTGGACGAGGCTTAAAATTGAGGTCCTGACTCTCTGTGCTCATTAAAGATCCCTGAGCATCCTTCGGGTTATATCCCAGTGTCCCAGCTAAACTACCCACCATGGCCAGATTGTTCTGGCCCCCTAATAATCCTCTCTCTAATTAGCTAACTATCTCTCAACCCTTCCCCACATGAGAGCTAATTTGTGGTGAGCACACTGATGCAAAATGGCTGCAATTGCATCATCCTGGTGGATGCTGCACATTAGTGGTGGTTGAAGTGGCTCCCCATTCACTGTGTAAACAGCTTTTGAGTAGTGAGAGAAGCACTATATAAAAGTTAAGAAACAAAAAATTAAAATAACCCGACCTGCTGTAACTTAAGAAAGTCAGGGTTAATAGAATCAATATTGGAGGAGTACAGAGAAAGTTTTACTTTTTCGAGCTAATCAATGTGCAACATGTCACCATTATCCTTCACCGCGATTAGTGAATATTAGTAACTTACCTCGAAACTTCTGACTTCCTCACATCTAAACTTCTCTGTTTGTCATTTGAAATAACTTAGCTAAAATGTTTGCCTTGTTGAGCTCATACCTTGTATGTTGAGTTCCAGACTGAACTGTTTTAGTGGTGGAAAAGATATGATGTCATCTGGGGCCGTTAATGGGAAATGATGTTATCTCTTGGTGCAGAAACCAGAAGTGATGTCATTATTGATGCCAGAAACGGAAGTGACGTTGTTGTTGTTAAATCAGGTAGGTTTTTCTGTATCTGGCCTGAAGAGACAACGGAGGAAGGTTAAGCGCACCCTGCCACCCCCTGGCCTGGTGGATAATTACCTCCACTTGGTTCACTCAGCTTCCTCCTAGTCGCACGTAATGATGCAAAATGGCTGCAATCGCATCATCCTGGTGGATGCTGCACATTAGTGGTGGTTGAAGTGGCTCCCCATTCACTGTGTAAACAGCTTTTGAGTAGTGAGAGAAGCACTATATAAAAGTTAAGAAATAAAAAAATTAAAATAACCGACATGCTGTAACATGAGAAAGTCAGGGTTAATAGAATCAATATTGGAGGAGTACAGAGAAAGTTTTACTTTTTCGAGCCAATCAATATGCAACATGTCACCATTATCCTTCACCACGATTAGTGAATATTAGTAACTTACCTCGAAATTTCTGACTTCCTCACATCTAAACTTCTCTGTTCGTCATTTGAAATAACTTAGCTAGAACGTTTGCCTTGTTGAGCTCATACCCAGGAAAACTCAGAATTGTTCTGGTAGCTAACTGGGAAGCAAAGTTCTTACAGCATGTAACAAATATTCAGTGTGGGTACATTAAAGGTAAGATTTTCCCACCTTGAACTGTGTTTTTGAGGAACCAGTGAGTTCCTGTACAGTGTACTGTGGGTACTTCACAGGTGGCGCAGTGGTAGTGCTGCTGCTTTGCAGTAAGGAGACTGTGGAAGATTGTGGGTTTGCTTCCTGGTTCCTCCCTGTGTGGATAGCGCTTTGAGTACTGAGAAAAGCGCTATATAAATGTAATGAATTATTATTATTATTATTACTGGTACACTTTCATGTGTTGGATTCCCACTGCTCAACAGGAACTGTAACCTTTATGCAAAAAGAAGAGTGATGCAGTGTGAAGTGAGGTGCATTCTGGAGTAGACCGTTGACCCCCCCCACACACACTTATTACTTCATTATGGTATATGGCAGCTATGAAGAGTGATGCGGTGTGAAGTGTGTCACGATCAGGAGTTCACGGGGGTCTCCCCAACCTTATTGCTTTGAAGAGACCACAAATTCATGGAGGAGACTTTTGCTGTGATACGGTGAGTGGTGCAAAGAGTGGCGCTTCATCTTCACCGATAACTCTCCTAAGTCCAAACTACTAACAGATTTGGAAGATGGCACTAGTGCTTATGGTTAACCAATCAGCACAATTCCTTCACCAATCCTCACCTACAATAATTCCAGGTTGAACGAAAAGTACATACCCTGGAGTAGAAGCTAAAAAGAAGTACCAGAATTACAAATTGCCCAAGTTCCTGATCTGGGAAAGCTACAAAAGTTCCTGAGTTTCTAAAACATCATTGATTCCTGAAGAAAAGTTCCTGCAGTGGATTCTTACTTTACTCTGTACTTTCCTGGGGTCATCGTGAGTTTTGGATCCATTAATCCAGGAAATTAATGCAGGAAACTCTAGACCAGTGCTTCCCAAACTCGGTCCTGAGGACCCTCTGCGGCTGCAGATTTTTGTTCCAACCAGCTTCTGATTTTAATTGGACTCCTGGGCTAATTAAGTGAACTGTTATTTCCCAAGTTCTGTGTTTTGGGAACAATACAGAAGTTACAAAACTAAGTTTGGTAAATATATACAGTATATATATATTATATAAAAAATCCTGGGATGAGATGTGACTTTTTCAGAGAGACACTTTCATGTCCCGCAAGACAAGACTTTCTGCCAAAAGATTTAACCACGCCCGGGGCAAGAAATAAAAGACAAAGAGTAGATGACATTGTATAATGTTGTAAAAGAATTTAAAAACGTTGGCGCGGTACACATGCAGAACAGGTTAGAGATAATGAAAGTACTAAAATTCAAAATCTCAAAAAAATGATAGTAAAGATCGCATTAGTGCAGGGGTAGGCAACGTCAGTCCTGGAGAGCCGCAGTGGTTGCAAGTTTTTGTTCCAACCCAGTTTCTTAATGAGCAATCAATTATTGCTGATGAAACACTTATTGCTTAAGTGATAGTTTGATGCTTCATTTTAGTGGTCTCGCTTGTTAAGTCTCCCCGCCCTTAATTGCTTATTTCAATCTTAAACAGCTAGATGGAGAACTTCTGGCTGCTTTGTCTTTTACATCTTATTACTAAATAAGGAGCCATTAACACACTGAATGCAGCTGTTTAAGATTGAAATAAGCAATTAAGGGCGGGGAGACTTAACAAGCGAGACCACTAAAATGAAGCATCAAACTATCACTTAAGCAATAAGTGTTTCATCAGCAATAATTGATTGCTCATTAAGAAACTGGGTTGGAACAAAAACCTGCAACCACTGCGGCTCTCCAGGACTGACGTTGCCTACCCCTGAATTAGTGCAAACAAACGGAAATCATTACTCAGTGAAATAATGGAACAGCGAAAAGAGATTGAATATATTTCTCGGATTTAAACTTTAAGTCAGAGACTTGTAGATCATCTCATTTGTGTTGCCATCAAAGAAAAGTAGTGTTTCTTCCCAATGAAGAGGCGTATCCGCGAGATTTAAAAAATTTGTTGTTTGGTGAAAGTGAAATCCACACGAGACGCGAAGTGGTTGGCACGTAGCACAGGCCTTGTGAGCAAGCAGGGGGCAAAGCCCCCTTGTATACAGTATATATATTACAATGTACCAAGCAGTTATATGGGAATAATGTAATTTTTTTCTTTTTAACAATATTTTCATCTTGATGTTCATTCTACTTCTTCTGGCGTTCTAATTGTTTAATTAATCCAGCGTTTCTCAACCTTTAAGTATTTGTGACCCGAGTTTTTATAACAGTTTTAATCGTGCCCCCCTAATGTTTTTTTTGAAAGGAGCCCACTAATACCAATTTGTTCTTTTTTAATTAATGATATATCATAGATGCATAGTTTATTATACCTACTTAACTTTTATCGACATTTATCTAACTCTATAATTATTTTTCTTGTATCAGAATGTAGTTTAAGTTAATTTGTTTTGGTTTCAATAGATATATTTTTCATATTTTCGATTCTTGTTTTCTTTTTATCCCCTAGGGGGGCCCGCCCCACAGATTGAGAACCACTGAATTAATCCATTATTTACTAAATAGCAGCTCTGACGCTAAAGTAGTTGCAGCCTTTCATGATTCAGTGTAGCCTGGGTGTCTGCTCTGCTCATTTTTAATTGTCATTATTAAGATACAATGAAGGGGGAAAACTGCAGAGAAAGGGCAAAATATAATGAAAGCAACAAAAGTGAGTTAAGCATTTAAATCTACAGCAAAAGCAGAAATATTTCTAAATGTCTTCTAAATGTAAAAATCATGCTGCTGTGCTTTTCTGAATGTAGAATAACTGAAAAGAAAATACCAGCTAATTAACTAAGATCAGTGCTATTAGGTGTTGTCACTGATTAGGACTCTGGTTGGAACAAAAACCTGCAGCCACAGGGAGCCCCCAGGACCGAGTCTGGGAAGCATTGGTGTAGATGGTTAAAAAAAGATGAGTACAGGAAGTGTTCCAAGAAAGGAAGAAGTGCTGAGACAAGTGTATTGCATCTCAAGGGGAGCATTTTGAAGATGACTAATAGAAAATCGCTGTAAGTTGTATTTTTTTTTTGTCACAATTCTGGTAATTTTCAAGCCCCATTATATAATTCTAAATGGTGGTCTGGAGGCTCTGTGTTTTGAGTAAACAGGCAGAGAATGGTCCTCTCCTCATACTTCGTCTTAAGGGGACTGACTGCAAATTAGCATAATAATATAAAATTGGAAATACTGTACATATATAACAAATGAAAAGACAAAATATTACAAAAACATAATATACACAAGAATGGGGTTTAAGGACTAACAAAAAGATTGTAACACATGACGTTACATTTAAGGATTGTTTGTAATAGATCTGAACATTCTTGTCATGATGGAGGGGTGGGCAGTCATCTGAAAGCAAATCCCACTGATGTTTTTCAGTCAGTTAGCATTTAGGGGATAACACTTGAATTTTTATTTTCTGAATTTTTTATTTTTGAATTGAGTGCATTTGGGATGACAGTCAGCACCTCCGAATCTGAGGTCATAATTCTTTCCTGGAAATAAGCGTTTAACTTCCTGTAGGTAAGGGGTGAGAAAATACCCCAAGTGGAGGAGACCAATCACCCCATGGTCTTGTTAATAAATTAGTGTAGATTAAGTCAGGTTGCTGACCAGGGTATCGGTGCAGGAGCAACAGTGTCTTGAATGTTGTATTGGACCATGGTGGTGAATCAAGATCTGAGGCTAATGTGGCCGATCTATCAGTCAGTATTGACTGAACGAATGAGACCATGAGTAAAAGAGACCACCATAAGGTTTATGCACAGGGTTTCTGGGCAAACTTGCCAGTAAAAGTCAAAGAGATCAACAATATGGATGTTATGGGTCTGCTGCTTGTCCTTCTTCTTCTTCATAATAATAATAATAATAATACATTTTATTTATATAGCTTCTTCATGTTCCTTATTCTCTGTATAAGTTCCTTTTTATTTCTTCTTCGTTTGATTTCAAGTATTTTCTCTATGTCTATTATATTTCTTTATGTAATGTGTATACGTTTTCATGTCCCTATGTGTGGTCATGTGTTCCCATGGGTCCTCTGTGTTTTGTGGGCGGTCCCACAAGAGGTGGAGCCATCTGTCTGTCTTTATGTTTGAGCCGGCCCTCCAGTCCTATAAAGACTTCTCCACTTGGTACTGGGGAGTCCTCCTGTGTTTTGCACTATTGCATTCTTGATTTATTGATTAGTGAATTTCTGACCTCAGCTCTGTAAATGATCATGATTTGTGCCATTTGTGTTCTTTTGAGCATTTATGGATTACAGAAAACTGAAATGAATCTTCAGTTTTATAAAGATTCTTTGTTTGCCTCTTATACACTTCCAAAGGTTGACAGTTGCCCTGTCTCTGTTGGGGGCATTTGCTACAGTATTTTTGGATGTGTATTTGTGTAGCCAGTTACCCTTTTTGAGGGCATGTTGCCCCTGAAGCCCCTGAAGACCTGGCTGGATGAAGTGTGCCACACTTGCAGGGTGTACCAGTGAGGATATTGGCATGTGATTAAAACACCACCAGGTTCGATTCATGAAAAGACATACCTGGCACAGCCCTGTGCAAGAAGACCAGAAGGTAGATGCAAAACATTTGGGAGGGGATTATATCTCATGAATGTCCTGAGAGCATCTAGGATGTTCCCCTGTGGCTGGATGAACTTTCTGGGGAAGAGAAGGCCTGGTTAGCCTAACTCAGTGCATTACTAATGAAACCTGGAAAAGTGTAATGATAGTGATAACACTAGTAATGGTGATTGTATTCCTTATTTATAATATAAATGCAAGGAATTATTATTATTATTATTATTATTATTATAATAGGTGCATCAAGATTGTGTTGTGATTCCTGCCACTCTAAAAGACTGAAAAGGAGTTCAAGGCTTGGAAAACAACCAAAAGCCCAACCTTCCATCTCCGCAAAGGTCTGAGTCCACTAAGCAGGCCTCACCCCAGATAGCACAGCCCCAAACTGAAATGGCAGACTTCTGCCTGCACAAGCTCAACAATGGGACTAAGATTTTAAAACATCAGACGACCTTCTGTTCCAAAGGAGAAACAAAAACAAAGTTCCTTTATAGTTAAAGAGTTCATTTGAGGCATAAAAAAGAAAGTAAGGCAAAAAATAGTTTTTGCCCAAAAGGCAAAAATCTAAAGCAAACAAATCCAATGAAATCAAAAGACAGAGAGCAGTACCAGGGGTCAAATTCAGTTAATAAAAATAGAGCAGAAAACAAAATCACAAAAACAGGAATCTAAATCAAAGTGCAAGGCTGAAGCTGCTAAATCATGAGCAGCTTTGGATTAAACTCTGCCCATCCATACAATAGCAACTTAACTAGGGGAGCCCGACTCCTTACACTCCATATACAGAAGGCAGGGCAGATAGTAAATGTCACTAGATATTCATAACATAAACCGCAGAAGAAAAACGAATAAACAACGCAATATTACACAAAACAGACAGAACAAGGTCGAAAACAAAATGAAACCTAACCAAAAATTCAGTATACTGAAAAGGAATTAAATCAATGAACACAAAAGAACCAATTTATCAAGGTATATGGTCGAGTGGCACTTCGCTCAGTTCCTCCTGATGCTATGCTTGTTTAAGCTTCATGATATATTCTCTTCAATAATTGTTGAATAAATTTAGGACTGATCGCTTCATTCAGTGGGCTTGCACTGTTTTTCCAATTGTTATATTTACTTTGTATCTATTTTCTGATTGTTTTTTTTTGTCATATTTATACTCATGTCATAGATATTTTACCCTGTATGCTTTGGGGTTGGTTTTTCTTGGCACCTGTTAAACTTTAAATTGTTTGTTTGTTGAGTTTGTAATGTTTTGTTGTAAGAAACGTGGGGTAATTGAAAGTTGATATTAAATTATTTCATGGCAACATTCTACATTTTTATACAAGGTGTGATAAAAAAATACAGGGAATCTTCTTATACAATACTCTACCGTGGCTGTCCGTTTGTCTGTCCAGGATTTTAAAGCACCTGTAGCTCGCAAACCGTTTGAACTATTGACCTGAAATTTGGTACACATATACTACGTGACCTCTACTGTCCGCATTCAGGGTAATGATTTTTATTACTCTTTTTATTTTGATTTTATTTTATTGTAGGATCAATTCTTGCTAGTGGGTTGCAGGGCGGACGTGCGCCGCATGTGTATGGGCGCCATTCTTATCCCTACCACCTTCACTGTCACTTCATCTACCTCTTCATATCTTAAATCATTCTTGAGGCAGATTGATTGAACAGTTAAGTGCCAGTGTAAGTGAAAAATTAAGAAGTAATTGCAACACAAAAACTGATTTAGTCAGATTTAATGCAAAAAGATGCTGATGAAAGAAGAGAAGAAGCAGGCCGCTACAGTGAAGAAAACAAGAGCTGCTCATGAATCAGCATGCGCATCACCCTCTGAGCAAACCAATGCTAAATGTACAGAGAAAGAGGATGAAAACTGTAAGTCAAGCGCATTCAACACACGTTATTGTGCAGTCTGCCGTTACTGGGGCCTCATGCATAATGCCGTGCGTAGAATTCACACTAAAACATGGCGCACGGACAAAAGTGGAAATGTGCGTACGCACAAAAAAATCCAGATGCATAAATCTGTTGTGTACGCCAACTTCCACGTTCTTCCGCTACATAAATCCCAGTCAGAGTGAAAAGTAACACACGTGCACGTGCCTGCTGCCACTCCCCAACTCCTCCCAGAATTACATCTCTTTGAATACGCAAATCAATATAAATAACCATTAAGCTAAGCTTTCTGTGAAAAGGCAATGGCAAAAGTATGGGGGAAATAGAAGAATTTCAGCGAATACCAACTGGAGGGAAGGAAACACATACTATTTGTTAGTTTAAACAGTGATATAAACAACAAAAGATAGATAGATAGATACTTTGTTAATCCCCAAGGGGAAATTCACATACTCCAGCAGCAGCATACTGATAAAAAACAATATTAAATTAAATAGTAATAAAAATGCAGGTATAACAGACAGTAACTTTGTATAATGTTAACATTTACTTCCCCGGGTGGAATTGAAGAGTCGCATTGTGTGGGGGAGGAATGATCTCCTCAGGATGCCAGCCTTCTAAGAAAGTATAGTCAGCTCTGTCATTTTTTGCACAGAGCATCAGTATTGGCAGTCCAGTCCAATTTATCATCCAACTGCACTTCCAGGTATTTATAGGTCTTTAAAATTTAAAAAAATTTAAAAGGAAGTTGATCGAGTGACATAGCGTGTCGAAGAAACTCGAAAGCTCAAGTTCACAAAGTTGCACAGTGCCCAAAATAAAAAAAGAAGTTGTCAGATATCAAAGTCGCCGTGAAAAGGTGAGTCGTAGCCCACCGTCTGAGCATCATATGAAAGTTTATTAGGGTACAGAGGAAAAAAAAAAATAGTGTCACAGTGGGAAAAGTTCGAAATGTCAAGTTTAATCTCGAAATTTCCACTTTAATCATGTAGTTTATTTTGTCATTAAAGTAGAACATCATAAACTTCATCTTTAAATTGTTCAATTTACTAGTTTCTCAAATCCCATCGTAACTAAAGTAGCACGTTAAATTCTTTGTTTTGTATGTATTCTGCTATGTGCTCTGTGTGTGAATCACTATGTGCTTCTTAAACGGGCATTCTCTTCCTCCGACAGAAGACATAATCCATTACATTCATGATATTATAGCTCTCTGAATAATTTAAATACTGAGATGTATACTTGATATCATTTTCATGATGATAGGAATTAAAGCATGTTATTAAACATGGGAGCACGGTGGCGCAGTGATAGTGATGAGCTGGTGCTCCATCCAGAGATTGTTCCTGCCTCACACAAGATGCTTGCTGCACCATACGAGACCTTCAATTAAATAATTTATTGCAGCAGTACTGTCTCTTTCAAATGTACTAACCTCCAATTCCTGTTCTTCCTTTTCTTTCTTCAAGTAACCAATCGCCAAACACAATCAGCTCTGTAATAGACGTTAAGCCATCTGTAAGCTGAGAACGCCAATTCTTCAAAACTTTTAAGGAACATTGAAATATCTTCGCAGTACATGCATAATTATTTCATCCATCTATCCTTCCAGTGTCAAGCTAGCCCCAGCAAGAACACAGTGCGAGGCAGGAACAATCTCTGAACTGCACCAGATTGTCACTAGTTCTTTGACACCGTGTCCTCACATGTTTAATTATTAACAATATAGATTATTTAAATGAAGTTAAAGTTTTGTCTGTATAATGCAATAAACATATTTTGCTGTATTTCATCTTCAAAAAATGATATCGTCATCATATGTAAATACTGTACACTCTTTATAAAGTGGCTCAGGTTGTGCAATATTATAACTGTATCACAAGTTTACTGTGAGATAATTGTACTAATAAGTAAAAACAGTTCTACAAGGAGCACTTGATGGACTTATTGAGTGCATTTATAGTTCTTGTGATGAAACTGTTTCTGAACCGCAGGGTACGTACAGGAAAGGTTCTGAAGAGTTTTCCGTTTGAGAGCAGTTCAGTAGACTGTGTTTGATGCTGTATACCGATAATTCTTTATCCGATCAGCTGCTGTAGAACTATGATTCCACACTCCGATACAGTGGAATAAATACTATGAGCTCGTGCAGTGAGAGTAACAACGCTAAAGCAGCTATGGTATTTGGAATAGTTTGGCCATTCTGTGGAGCATTATATTGTTACAGGTTAATTATAATCAGATGCTTTAAACTAATAAACAATATGTGGTTAATTTCAGTGTATATGATAAAGCCATGTCAGGGATGTGGATCTAAATAAGAAAGGGAAACAACACAGTAACAGTAGCACTGCTTTGACATTGGGTGCCGCCAGTTTGTAAAACCGAGCGGAGAACTTGCGTACGCCAAGCATTTAGCTAGCATGAAAATGTGCGTGGCTTTATGGCAAGTTTAGGTTTTATAAATCTCAATGTGAGAGTGGAAATGGGTTTACGCAACATTTTTGTGCGTACGCACCGTTTATACATGAGGCCCCAGGTGTTTAAATAAAAAACAATTTATTACAGTAAAGGACACAGTGCTATTAATCCCCTTCAAAATACTCCCCATCGCTTCAAACGCACTTATCCCACCATTCTTGTCACTTTGTGAAGGAGTTCTGGAAGACTTCAGCTGTGAGTGTCTTTAGTTGCGCTGTCATGACCACCTCAATGTCTTGAGTCAATTCAAAATGTTCACCTTTCATGGGTCATTTTGACTTTGGGGAATAGTCAGAAGTCGTACGGTGCCAGATCCTGTGAAAAAGATAAATGAGGATACACCGTAATGTTTATATTTGACAGAAAATGCCGTATCAGAAGCAATGTGTGACATGGGGCATTGTCATGATGGAGATAAAACCGTTTGCCCATTTCTCTGGTCGTTTCCTACGTGCGTCCTTTCTTAAATGCTCTAATAATCCCTTATAATATTCAGAGTTCACCATAGTATTCCTGGGTGCAAACCCATCTCATACAGTTCCATCAAGATCAGAAAACATAATCATCATCACCACCTTGATGCTGGATCTTGATTGACTCGTAAGACATCAAGGTAGCCACAATGACACAGATAAAGACACTCACGAAAGAGGACTGCTTCAGAAAGTGCTGGCAAGAATGATGAGATAAGTGAGTTTGAAGTGAGGGGAGTATTTTGAATGGGATTAACGGCAATGCGTCTTTTACTGTAATCAGTTTTATTTAATTTAAATATTCACTATATTTTAGATCACACCTCATACAGTATATAAGTGTAGATTGTGAATTGATTTTACTTATGTGTTTTTCATTGTAATTCTATTTGAGTTGTTCATTTGGGTTTTGCTTTTGAGATGTATAATGCAAAGATTGTTCTTTCATCCATCCATCCATCCATCCATTATCCAACCCGGTACATCCTAACTACATTGTCACGGGGGTCTGCTGGAGCCAATCTCAGCCAACACAGGGCGCAAGGCAGGTAACAAACCCCAGGCAGGGTGCCAGCCCACCGCAGGAGATTGTTCTTCCCTTATTATAAATAATATACATAGAGTGTAATTATATACTTTGATAAACTGGTTCTTTTGCATTCTTTCGTTTACAGTATATATGTAGAATTTTGGTTAGGTTTCTGTCAATGGTGATGCCATTAATGGTGGCTTCTGTTTGATGCTTTCCAACACCTGCGGCTAATGACCTCTTGGTCGTGATGCTTTATTAACACAGACACAGTGAGCTGGTTGATGCAGCAAAGGTGCAAATAGTGCCCACTTCCAGAAGCCAGCTTGCATTGCACCCTGTCCTTACTGAGTCCAGTGTCATACTGCAGTTTAAGATGTTTGATTTGATACCCCGGACATCCACTTGCTGGCCACATCCTGCAGTAAACGCTTCTCTGTCTGTCTGTCTGTCTGTAAGCAGCCCCTGCAGGCACACCTCCAGCTCGGGCGGACTCACAAGAGAAGCTCAACACCTGTTGTTGATCACACCATTGGATGAGTCCTGTGTTCTTCCTGTCTTGAAGACGCAGCGCACTCGGCCATTCGCTTAGTTAAATGAGTCTGTCACCTCTTACAAGCCACAGGTTCCAGCGTAGATCTCCAGCTGTCTCTCTGCCATCTCATCATGGATGAATGATCATTATGCATAATTCAACCTTTCAAAGTCAGATATCCTGAATTTAACTTCTGACTCTCCGCCCTGAGATTTGTCTCTAAGCGTCGTGCTTGAAGGTTCCTCCCTTTCAAAATTAATCATGGTCAGGAATTTTGGGGTCACTTTGGACTCCTCGCTTTCATTTATCACACATATACCTATATATGTATAAAATCCAACATCTGTCTGTCTGTCTACTTTTCCTGAGAGAACTACTTTACAGATTTAGATTGGGTTTTTTTCTATAATTTGCTTGAACATTGCGGTTGATTTTGTGACATCTCTCATTGCGCTATGTATCATAGTTCGCTTGCAGGAGTGATTTATTTGTGTGAATTCGAGAGACATGGGGTGGTGACCTCCTCACTCACGTGCCATCCTGCTGCTTAGCTAGTGAATGAGCGAACTACTTAATGGATTTAGATCGTTTTTTTTCTATAATTTGCTTGAACATTCCGGTTGATTTTGCAACTTCTCTTATTACGCTAAGAACCATAGTCCGCTTGCAGGAGTGATATATTCCCACTAATCCGAGAAAGAGGCTGCGGGCCGAGGGGAGGAGGATACGTGATGTCAGGAGTGGGGAGCTGGGCAGGGCTGTCCTTGCTGTCCTGTTTCACTACTATGCCGGTGGAGTAGATCGGGAGGCTAGTCTTTAATAAGCCTGTCCTGTTGTTCCATCTCATGCTGAAATAAATGATCAGCACTTGTAACTTAACCGTTCAAAGTATTTTCCTTCTGGTTTTCCTCTCTCAGATCCTTTGTTGATGTCACATTTTCACAATCACTCACTGAAATCTTGGCGTGTCTCTGGACTCCTCACTTTCATTCATTGAATGTATTTTTTTAATGACCCAATTCTGTTATTTATTACTTCATAATATTCAGAGGATTCGACCCTTCCTCTTTAATTAGTGCACACGACGTCTAGTTCAAATACTGGTTCTCTCTCGGCTAGACTATTACAATTCTCTCTTGTAGTAGCTTTGTTCAATTGCTGTACAACCTGTCCAGAATGCATCTGCTTGACCGGTGTTCTCTGTCCTTCATTTTACTCTTACTACTCCTTTGCTTTATTCTCTCTGTTGCAGCTGGGATCCACTCCAAAATTTGTGTCTTGATCTATGGTTCCCAGAATGGTCCTGTCCCTCAGTACTACCAATATTTAGCCTGTCCATATGTTCCTTCAAGAAATATCTGTTCTCTAGATACCTGCTGCCCAGGGCTGGATTAACCATTAAGCAAAATAAACACATGCTTAGGGCATAAAAGGAAGAGGGTAACCCCAGGGATTTTCCATTGCCAGATTTACCATGGACCATATGGAGCAAAACTGCAAACGGTGCAGCTGAACACAGTTCAACAAAAAGGGCCTCCTACATTAAATGAAAAAATGACATATATATACAATAATAAAAAATAGTAATAAAATAGCAATGATAGAGATTGATGATATATATTAATCTTAGGAATACAACAGAATTAGAATCTGGTAACTGCCACACGGCCCACCAAGACTCACGTGATTGTTCTTGTCTTGATCATGTCGGCTTTCCTGTTCTGTCATCCACTGAGAGCGAGTGCAGTACAGCGTTGGCAGACATACGACAATTAATGTACATGTACGATAATTTTATGCCATATACGATAATACATAGCATACCATAATCATGCACAATTTGTTTCATAATTTGAAAAAAAATAATTTTGTACAATAATTTTATATGGAAACAAAATAATTTTTTTAAAGCCATGTGTTTC
Source organism: Erpetoichthys calabaricus (assembly GCF_900747795.2). NCBI lineage: Eukaryota > Metazoa > Chordata > Cladistia > Polypteriformes > Polypteridae > Erpetoichthys > Erpetoichthys calabaricus. The sequence goes on from NC_041404.2 coordinate 40,551,588, forward strand.
GAATCTACACACAAACATTCCCCATATTACTATACATGTATGTGGTGCTTAGATATAAAATTGTGCTTATGAGTTTACATACCCTGGCAGAATTTGTGAAATATTGGCTATTGTTTGAAAAATATAAGTAATCATGGCCTCATTTTAATCAGGGAGTGTGGTCCAGCGAGGCAATTTATTATCACACAATTGTGTGTGCCCATTTTAAATCATAATGATAACTGAAATCACCCCAATGGGTCTGATCGAAAGTTTACATACCCTTGAATGTAGAGGCTGATAATAAACACACAGGTTGACACACACAGGTTCAAATTAAGAGAGAGTGTCGAAACCTGTAACCCCTTGTATTGTAGTTAGTGTGTGTACAGAAATAGTCAATTTAAATTCATGCAGAGCTGCACTGACTTTGCTGGATACCAAGCCATGGGGAAAGCAAAAGAACTGTGAAGCACGGAGGTGGATCTCGCCTGCATTTCGGCTGAAGTGGCTTGTGGGTTTTTCTTTGTATCTCGAAAAATGAACCTGGAAATTGTTGCCTGAAATCTTGGTTGGTCTATCTAATCAACTAACTTTCCACTTTTTTTTATCAGAGTTTGAACACTACTGACAAGCATATTCAGATCTCGGGATATCTCTTGATATCCTTTTCCTGATTTATACAAGTCAACAACCTTTTCTCACTGGTTCTTTGACAGTTCTTTTGCTTTCCCCATGGCTCTGTTTCCAGCCAGGGCAGCTCTGCAAGAATTTGTATTGACGATTTATACACAGACACTGATTACAATCAAAGAAGTACGGGAAAGAGTCAAAATTATGTTAACACTAATCGATTATTTTTATCTCGACCACACCTTTCCAGGTCGATGGATAGGTCATGGTGGACCATTGCCATGGCCTCCATACTCTCCTGATTTGACACCCTGTGATTTCTGGTTATGGGGTATGGTGAAGGGGCATGTGTATAGCAGGAAAGTTCGTAATATCAATAACCTGAAGGACAGAATACGGACTGTGGTATCATCTATTCCCCGCAGAATGTGCGTCCGGGCTTCAAATGGTACTGTTACTCGTTGTTTTTTGTGTGTTGAACATGATGGCGAACAGGTTGAGACGTTCCTGTAAATCATCTTGCACATATGAAGTATGTTTAGTGAATAAATTGTTTCCGTCATTCAAATGTTACCATAATTTTGACTCACCCTGTAATAGGTATGGAGACTCTCCCTTAATTACCCTTCATTTGAACCTGTGTCTGTCAACTTGTGTGTCTATTGTGAGCCCCAACATTCAAGGGTATGTAAACTTTTGATCAGGCCCATTTGGTTGACTTCACTTGTCATTATGATTTAAAAAGGGCAGACGTAACTATGTGATCATAAATGTGAGACCGTGAGTCTCATGGAGACATGGGTAATGAGCCGTGGATATGGTGGTGATAGAAGCCAGTGTATGCTTTGGGGATGTGCATTTACTTGTTTTGCTAGAAGAGGTTTATAAGAAAGGGAAGGAAAAAAAAGAAAAGAAAAAGAGAGCGAAGAGTTTTATTAAACGTGCCGTCACGGAGGGCTTTGTGCACATCATGCTCGTTCTGTTTTTTTTCCATTCTGTTGGCTGGGATTTGCTGTGCATTTGGGTGGTGGAAACAGGTGTGCGCAGAGCCATCATCAGTTTTAAATGTGGCGCACTCTCTGTACTGTAACGCGAGACTGTGTGGGTAGGTAGAAGATCGAGTATTGGGGGGGGGGGGCAGGCCCAGTCTTAGGTATTATGGGGCCCTAGGCGAAAGGGGGGTCCAGGGGCCCCCCTGGAAGCTCTGCGAAATGCGTGAAAATTAGACCAAGGAGACGTTTTCTTGTAACGTTACGAGGTCATCACCCTGCGTCCCTTTTTCGCCCGGAGCCGCCCACGCGGACACGCCCCCGCTGGCCCACGTGATTTAAACATGCAAGGGGAGGGGCGGGCCAGGGGCCTGGCCGCCGTCGATCCGGGGCCCCCCGGACGCCGGGGCCCTAGGCGGTCGCCTATTTCGCCTATGCCTAAGGCCGGGCCTGGGGGGGTTTGTCGTGAGTGTCAGGTTTGTTTTAATGGGAAAGTTTGGGTTTATTGATGAAGTCTTGTGATTTGAAGGTTGTTAATATAATAAAAGTATCTGTTAAGGGTGCTAACGTCAGTTTTGATTTTGTTTTTGTCACGTATCATTAGATGGGCTGGTTTTAGGTTATTTTATGCTGAATAGACAGGAGGAGGGGGTTGAAAGTGGACTGCAGAGAAGTGGTAGATGATAACAGAATAAGATACAGAGAACAGAAAGATATGGAAGAAGATGATCTGCTGTGGTGACCCCTAACGGGAGCAGCCGAAAGAAGAAGAAGAAGAGAAGTGGTAGATGAGAGTGTTGGAAAAACTGAGAGGACAGTAGAGAGTGATTTTGTGGCTCAGTGACTGGTGGGTTCTGGATATTCTTCAAAAAATGACAACCCCAGTAAGCCAGTGTTGACCCCTGATTTGTTGTTTTTCTTTTTTGAGGGAGTCTCATTAGTTTTGTTTAGATGTTGGGCTACAACAAAGCCTATATATATTTTTTTTTGGCCTTTATATTTTTACTTTTTTTTGCCCTGTTTTCGCTGTATATATGATTGCACCCTAAGAGCGGTTTGAAAAGGATTGCATGCAATAAATGGCAACTTTTTTAGTTTTAACATCTTGGCATCTTTGTATGATTTTTCTTTTCTTTTCAACTACGGTCCAGATTACAAGCAGCACACCTGCAGTTGCTGGTGTATTGTGATCATAAATTACTTCATCTGAGCACACTCCTTTACTCTTTGAGGGCTGAATATTTTTTCCAAAAAACGCAGTTTTTCTGAAAAGCACTCAAGGCAAATGTCTCGCAACATAAATCAACATAAAATATCAGTTCCTGGGTGTTGTAGCTAACAGTTCACAGTCCCTTGTGGCTCGAGCTGCTCACGGGTGGCATGATGGCTGGCAGAAATGTGTGGCAGGCTGGCAGCCAGGCTGTCTTTGCGTGACGGGGGATGAGGATGGCAGCAGCAGTTGCAGTCGTAGTGTATCGCAATCTGGTTTGTACCTGATCATTATGAGTGGCGGTCTTCATCTACACAAACGTGTTCGGCACCACGATTAGCTGGAAAACAATCAGCTGATGCCGGTGCCTTACTTTGTTTTTTCGATATCGATCTCCAGATCACTCTGACAAGTCAGAGTCCAATTCAGCGATAACATGCAAAACATCGTCCAAGAAGTATATTGCTTTGTGCATTCCATGTCGATGCCATTTTTGTCGTTGTTTGCTCTTCACTACTCCCACAAGTGCAGGGAATCTCGGACAAACCAACAAAGCTAACTTTCCCTCTAGCAAAGAAAGTCGAACTAAAACATAACGGCGAGTTTTCTCACTGTTTGCAGTAACTTACTGCTCTCCACCCCTCCTGTTGACAGAAGTCGACATCCGCCCTGAAAGAGTTAATTAAAAGGAAAACTTTCTGCACGATTATTTATGTTTTCCAGACACTGTCCAATATTTTAGATATTCTGCCAGGGTATGTAAACTTATGAGCACAACTGTATAAGTGCTGAGGGTCTCTAAAGTTCTTAATGCGGCCCTGCTGCTGACCATCTCTTCTCTTTCCAGACAAGGCTTCACTCTTCTTGCACAAAAGCTGTGGAATGACCTCCCTTCGGCTATTTGAACTATTCCCAATTTGCTCACATTTAGGGATCTTTTCATTAAATATTCTGGAACCGTTTAGTGTCTCTTCTACAAGATGTCTGCCGTTGCACTCCAAAAGAGTTTAGAATTCTGTTTATCGTAGTCTAGCTGGAGGTATAATTATATAGTAGTACCACTACAACTCCCTCTTGCTTTGTTCTTTTTTCTTGTTCTCTTTTGCTTTTGATGTTTGCACCTTGTAATCATTCTTTTATGTATTATAGCTTGTTTTGTGAGTCTCTTTGAGTAAAGGCATCGGCTAAAAAAACAAATAAAAAAATAAATAATCATGTTTGAAATGAAGAAGTATAAATGAATACACCTGAGACCTGACTAACTGCCATTGCACATTACTGACAAAGTTGTTTTCTTTTCTGTTTGTATTTTTTGCAGTGCAAAATGGAATTCCAGGCTTGTTCATCTGGGAAGAGCATCTCTGTCAAGTGTGATGGACCTTGCCCCTGTCTGCCTGGACAAGAAACGGTCAAGCCAAAGGCCAACAAGAACGGTATTTAAAAGTATTTCCTTTGTGTGGCTGGAGTTCTTTGGGAGGTGATTCTGGGAAATGTCATTAAGGATAAAGCACTGGGACTCCCTGGTAGTGACATTTTGTCCTAAAGTGACATTTCTCTCATAGACACATCAGAAGGAGGAGAATATTTTAACATAATGATCACAAATAAAAGGTCAGAGCAGAAAAGCACAGGGTGGCTGAATGATGTAAAGACAACTATGGAGCTGTCAAAGAGGCAACAGCACTCATAGGGCATGGGTGGGCCAGAACCGCTCCACTAACCATTGTGGCTCAAGACACCGACTGGAAGGGACAGCAACTATATTACATATAGGCCATTAAAGGGGGCAAATCTAATGGGAATGTTGTGACAACTGGGGCCACCGAGAGGCTAGATGATATCAATCTGTTTAGGGTACTACTGATCACCTCAAGTGACCAATCGTGTGATCTCAGCTTAGAACATTAGAATATCAGAACAACTGTGTCAAGAACAGGCCTTTCAGCCCAACAAGCTTGTCTATCATATTCAAGTAGGGAATAAAATCACGTCAGATGTTGGAGGTCCCTAATATCCTACTCTCCACCACACTGCCTTGGAACCATGTCTATCATTCTTTGCATGAAGATGGGGAAATTACCAACATTAATTCTTACAAGTCCATGGCTCCGGTTCCTTATGGCAAAATGATAGGCAAATAAAGTGACATGGCAGGAAGAAAGACAACTAATGACATCTGTTGAGCATCAAACAAATCACATAGCCTAAGGACGTGATGAAGAACACCATAATAGGAAGAAGAAGAAGAAGAAATGCAACAACATTGGCTGAGCATCAAGTGCAAGATGCAGAATTCAAAAACCACGATGGAGAAATGCATGCAACAGGGGGGGTCAACGTGTAATTACTGGGGCTAGACCGCTGAGCAAGAAATGTGGGATGCACAATTCAAGGACAACACAGATGGAGAAATTCATGCAACTGGAGGTCTGCGTGTTTCATTAGGCAATATTATTATGACCTTTCCTGCATTGTATATACCACTTCATAGTACTATCAAACAGCGTGACCTTCATGCCTATGTACCTATCATATATAATGATTTTATATTTATCACATAACTCCATTCACGTACCCCATATAGTTCCTATCTCCTATTTTCCTATCTTTTCCAAATTTTATGTGGCGATAATATTTTATAGTTTTCGGCCTGACATATATGGCCAGATGCTATTCCTTATGCCAACATTCCCCATTTTTCTGGGCTTGGGACAAACCAAAATGGAGGCCATACTTAACATTCTTATTATGTTTCATCACTATGTGTCTGAAATGTCTTTCAGATGTTTAATATATACCATCTGTCCAATCTCTTTATCATATATGCAGTATATCAATCATCTGTATCAGCTTTCATTTCTATCTGTCTATTATATAGTGTCTTTAATCTATCTATCTATCTATCTATCTATCTATCTATCTATCTATCTATCTATCTATCTATCTATCTATCTATCTATCTATCTATCTATCTATCTATCTATCTATCCATTATGTAGTGCCTTTCATTTCTATCTATCTATCTATCTATCTATCTATCTATCTATCTATCTATCTATCTATCTATCTATCTATCTATCTATCTATCTATCTATCTATCTATCTATCTATCTATCTATCTATCTATCTATCTATCTATCTATCTATCTATCTATCTATCTCATGTAGTGCCTTTAATATTTCTCCTATTTAAATGCCTTCACGTCTTTCTTTCCTGTTACACACTTACTTATCTTGCCATTCTGCCCGGTCAGCCTGTTGAGGAGTGCCACAGGATAAGTGAGTCTGTCTATCTCGTACATCGAGGGTGAAGACACACATGTGGACATTTGAATGCATATCCAATCCTGCATTGCAGCATATCTCCTGTATCTTTTAAAGGTTTACTTGCTCAGAATATTGAGCAGTTTGTTTTCGAGTCTGAAGAATGTCAGGCGATGGATGTGATAGCGAAGGCCTCAAGGTGAACTGGCACTTCTGAGAGAATTGCTTATGTTCTGCAGATGCTGCCTGCTCATGAGAGGTGGAGGCCAAGTCTGAAGCACCAGGCCTTGCTCTTGATAATGTCTTGTGAAGGAGAAGCTGTGCTGTTCTTGAATGTGATGGTGATATTTGCCCTTACTTTAATGTGCCAGTTCTTCATTATGATTATCGAATTGCTGAGGTTTCATTCCTTTTAAGTGGTCAGTGCTCGAGAAGCAGGTTCGATGGCAGAGCACTCATCTGTGCTCAGAGATGCAGCTTTCCACTCTACAAGCAACCTCAAATGCATGAGAACGAGGAGGCCAGCTAAAAGCAGGAATCCGCTCCGCTCTGATTAAAAAGCTTTTTGACGGTGAGGGCATTGAGGGTCTGCAGCACGGATCTGTATGCTGCTTCTGTGGTTCTGTACAGTCACGCCGAGAAGTAATCAAAAAGTAAAGGCTGCAGGGATAGGCAGGTGTGCTCAGTTGGAATGAAATCCACATGGGACCAGAGGAGCCTCGCTGTACTGAGCTGCACTCTTTCTTTTGTTATAACTTACATGAGGTATTTTATCATCTTTTTTCCCAGCAAAAAAAGAGCTACAATAAAAAAAATTCTAACAGAACCAGCATACCCTTTACTGAGGGGATCTTTGGGATGTGGGGGATGCAGTGCAGATACAGCTGGATGTAAAGAGCACATCACATAATTCATGAGTTATCTAAGCAGGCCTGACGGCTGTCTGACTAATATCCAGTTTGTAATTTATAGCATCTCTTCAATTTGCTCTGCTGTCAGGACGCCTGATTCTAATCTATTTCAGGACTGTGGTATCGTCCGATATTGAGTGGCGCCCCGCAGTAAAGCAATATGGATTATAGTGCATGAGGCACGGCGCCGGCCCCTAATCAAATCACATACGCCACTTGAGCTGTGAGTGTGCCCTGCATGTTATTAGCGTGACGAGCAAAGAGAGAGTTTTCATTGGTGTTCCAATGGCTGCATGATGGCAGGGTGGTTGGCGCTTTGTGGCTTTAGAGTCTTCAGTTCAGGTGGGCTTTACTCATAATGCTACGGGGGTCCTGCCAAATCCCCTAAAGATAAGCTTGCTACTTTGGATTCAGAAAGTATTCCGACCCCTTCACTTTCTACATAATTTACTATGTTGTAGATTTAATTTTAAATGAAAAAAATTAGCATTTGTTGCCAATTAACAAACACTCAATAGCCCATTTTAACATGTTTTCAGAAAGGTTTGCAAGTTTATTACAAATCAATAACTGAAATCTATCAATCGGGTAAGTATACAGAACCTTAATTCAGAAGTTTGTAGAAGCCACTTTGGCAGCAGTTACAGCTTTGACTCTTCTTGACTTACTGTAAGTCCAAACAAGCTTTGCACACCTGGATTTGGGCAGTTTATCCCATTCTTCCTGACAGATCCTCTCAAATTCCATTAGATTGGATAGAGGGAAGTGTCTGTAAACTGCCATCTTCACGTCACTCCACAGATTCTCTATGAGGTTTAAGTCTGGGTCTTGGCAGGCCGTTCAAAGACAGTCTGAGACTTGTCCTGAAGCCCCTCCAGTGTTGTCCTGGCTGTAAGCTTTGAGTCATCGTCGTGCTGGAATGTTATCTGTAGTCCCAGTCTGAGGTCGTGTGTACTCTGGAGCAGGTTTTCTTCATGGAACTCTCAGTGTGTGGCCACATTCCTCCTTTGCTCAGTTCTGCCCAGCCTCCCTTTCCTTGCTGCTGAGAAGCACCCCAATAACATGATGGTGCCACCTCCATTCTTCACCGTAGGCAAGTGATGAGTAGTGTCTGGTCTTTGATAGACAGACTGCTTAGAGTTCAGTTTTTGTCTCATCAGACCAGAGAATGTTTTCCCTCATGCTCTCAGAGTTTCGTCCTATGTCTTTAACTCAAGAATGTCTTCTGTCTGTCCACTCTACCATACATGTTTGATTGATGGAGTTCTGCACAGATGGCCACCCTTCTGACAAGTACCTCCATCTCAGCAGATGACTACTGTTAGAGTGACCATTGGGTTCTTGGTCACCTCTTTGATGGAGGCTTTTCTTGCCCTGGTTACTTTGTTTGGACAGATGGCTAACTCTAGGAAGACTTCTGTTGGTTCCAAACTCCTTCCTTTTCACAATTATTGACGTCACTGCCCTCCTGGAAACACTTAGAGCTTTAGAAATGGTTTTTATTCTCTTGCCCTGATCTGTGTCTCCCCACAGTTTGATCGCAGGGGACTACAGAGAGTTCCTTGGACTCACCTGTGGTGAAATAGCATTTATTTTGAGAATATTTTTGGCTTGGCTTCGGATTCAATTTCCAGCAAATCACTTCGCTCATCTCTAGTGATCGGCAGCAGGTGAAGTGGACTAATTAGATTTCTCAGGAGAGTCAGAGATGGGAGCTGAACCTGGAACCTGTTATACCTCACCCACAGGCAATGACTTGGCTGTAATGGAGTATGAATCCCTAGAGCTGTTTAGACTGCTCTGTTGCTACTATAAATAAATATATATCCATCCATCCATTTTCCAACCCACTGAATCCAAATACAGGGTCACGGGGGTCTGCTGGAGCCAATCCCAGCCAACACAGGGCACAAGGCAGGAACCAATCCCGGGCAGGGTGCCAACCCACCGCAGGACACACACAAACACACCAAGCACACATTAGGGCCAATTTCAGAATCGCCAATCCACCTAACCTGCATGTCTTTGGACTGTGGGAGGAAACCGGAGTGCCCGGAGGAAACCCATACAGACACGGGGAGAACATGCAAACTCCACGCAGGGAGAACCCGGGAAGCGAACCCAGGTCTCCTAACTGCGAGGCAGCAGCACTACCACTGCGCCACCGTGCCACCCAGGCATCACTTGTGTAGAAGTGAAACAGGACAGTGAGGAGGGCCCTGCCCAGCTCCCCACTCCTTACGTCACACTTCCCCCTCCCCTCGGCCCACTGCCTCTGTCTCAGATTAGCGTGAATAAATCGCTCCTGCAAGAGAACTATGATACTTAGTGCGATGAGAGAAGTGGAAAAATCAACCAGAATGATCAAGCAAATTCTAGAAAAAAGCCCAATCTAAATCTGTTAAGTAGTTCTCTTGTTCGCTAGCTAAGCGGATTTAAGATACGCCCCTGGGGCTGGTGCATAGGTACGAAACATCCTGCCCCCCTCAGTCCACTGCGTCTCTTTCAGATTTGCACAAATAAATTGGTACCGCAAGCAAACTATGATACATAGAGCAATGAGGTAAGTCACAAAATCAACCGGAATGTTCAAGGAAATTATAGAAAAAAACCCGATCTAAATCTGTTATGTAGTTCTCTCGTGAAAATCAGACAGACAGACGTTGGATTTTATATATACAGTATATATATACTAGCCACGTGCGCCCAACTATGTTGCGCGTGTTAAAGTTGTCTGTGAAGGGCTCCCTGTTTAAACGCGGCTGCCAGTCGTGAACTGAGCCCTTTGTCACACAGCATTATGATTTTTTATAAGGAAAACAAAATTACAAAAGAAAACCCTTGGACATTGATTCGATAGGAGCGGCCTACTCGGAATCACTGTCTGAATAGTAATTATGTGGTGGTGCAGGAGCATTTCTGCTTCTCTTCATTCACAGTCCGTCTCGTTTTCACAACGCTGTCGTTTCCTCTCACGATCTCTTCTCAACCTTTCTCCAATCTCGCAGGTTGCTTTGTGGCAATCCAAAGAGTAAGGCAATATACACGGAGCAATGGTTATAAAAGGGGGACACATAGGTATCCAGGCTCTTTAAAGCATAAATAGGGATCACTTCACTGACATGTGAGCAAGCCACGGTACAACTGTGAGACACGCAGCACTCGCCGGCTACAACGTAACAATAATTTCCGGACCGTGCTGTTACGTTGTCATTCATTTTACCCACTGTCTTTCTTTCATTCATATGTTACGTAGACACGTACCTTTTATCTTCGGCAATCTCATTCTCTAACCAGGCCTCAGGAGCTAACCAGCGTAACACTGTCCACCACCCCTTTCGTTATTCCGGCACATTGTTGACATCCGTGAGTAACAACAACGTACTAAACTGGAAGGTGGTCTACGCATGTGTGGAATTCGCAGACAAACAAAGATCAAGATCCAAATGAAGATTATATATAAAGATAAGTTAATTTAAAGCACAACAATTTGTTTAGTTTGAATGTCTGTGTTTTGAGGTGTGACTGGAGTACTACAGTCTTCAGTAGTATAAGCCTGGAGGAGATTCTTAATGCAATGCCTATGTTTTAGCAGTCTCTCTACTGCCATCTAGTGCTTCTTCTTCTAATTCATTCGCGGACAAACAAAGATCAAGATCCAAATGAAGATTATATATAGAGATGTGTGTGTGTGTGTGTGTGTGTGTGTGTGTGTGTGTGTGTGTGTGTGTGTGTGTGTGTGTATAAAGAAAGAACTGTAGTCATATTTGATAGCTCTTGTTTCTTACAATGTAGTTTTCTGATTTTTATAGTGATATGTGTAATATTTATGAATCTGAATTTGTGAGATCCTCTGAGCCACTTTATCCAGCAGAGTGGTATATTGGAATAAAGTGAGCTGAACTGTTCTTTAAGATATAACTGAACAGTATATGATTTGACCCACTCACTTTAAGCCATGGGAGCTCTATATATATACACTAGCTGTTCCCCATGGCTCCGCCCGTGTAGTGGTGAAACAGGACAAACTTTAACAAGCAATAAAAAAAAAAATGTAATAATTTGTATTGAGAAGAATTTATATTTATAGGCTTCATATCCAAGGGCCTCTTGACATGCAATAGCTTTGGTTTTGCTATCGGGGCGAGAATGTAGCTGTGATCTCTTTGGGAAAATGTAAAAAGTTGGCAAGGTATTTTTGGTCAAACGGAAGGTAGGTACATTGCAATGTCAAACATTGGCTCTGTATCTGATCGTGTTCAGCTCTGATGGGAGAGCGTCTCCCGCGCTGGGAGAAGAGCACATGATATCTCTACCAATGAGCAGGTACCCTATAAAACACATGTAGCTCTGATCTCTCTCTCTCTCAAAAACATCAAACATTACTCCTTAACAATCTCTAGATGATAATGTCTGCTGAAAAAAACAGCTATCGCTAGCTAAGCGGAGGCAAGGTACACTCCAACACGTGGTGAGAGGTAGAGCGACTCGAACGGAGGCTGGCACATGACTGAGGAGGGCCCCGCCCACTCTCCCCTCTCCTCGGCCCGCAACCTCTCTTGGATTCGCGCAAATAAATTGGTACCGCAAGCCAACCATAATACTTAGCATGATGAGAAAAGTCACAAAATCAACCGGAATGTTCAAGCAAATTATAGAAAAAAACCCGTTCTAAATCCGTGAAGTAGTTCTCTCATAAAAAGCGGACAGACATACAGACAGACAGAAGTTGTATTTTATATATATATATATATATGTGTGTGTCTGTGTGTATATAAAGAAGTATACTGTAGTGATATTTGATGGCTCTTGTTTCTTACAATGTAGTTTTCTGATTTTTCTAATGATATATTTAATATTTATGAATTTGAATTTGTGGGATCCTCTGAGCCACTTTAGCCGGCAGACCGGTATATTGGCATAAAGTGAACTGAATTGTTCTTTAAACATAAGTGATATGACTGAACAGTATATGATTTGACACACTCACTTTAAGCCATGGGAGCTCTTGACATTCAAGCTCTGAATGATAAAAATATAAATTGTCACCAGCAGCTTCCCTGTGGAGATCACTCAGTGCTATCCATGTTGATCATTTCTTCACACTGAAAAATGTTGACTTCATCTGCAGCATCCATTACTTACAAATCAAGTAACATGTAAACGGAGTGGAATGGTGGCAGAATGGGGAAGGCAGCTCCAAGAGCCTGGGCGTTAACTGGGTCTCGATCATAGTCTGTACTTTGACCTCATGTCTTCCTGAGTTGTTCTCCAGATACTCCAGTTTTTCTTCTCTTTCCAAAAATGTACACCTAGGCCTGTTCCTGCAGCGACCATCCTGGACCCCTCACTTGCTAGGAGGAGAAGGCCCATGGACAGCTACAGCTTACTTCCATTTTCTGAACATCAATAAATTCAATGTCTGTCTTTTGACAGTGTCTGAGGGGATGCACTATAGCTTTTTTCCTTCTCACAACTATGGGTTATAGAAACTTTCAAAATCTCCACCACCATCACTCCCCCCTTCTGCATCTGGCTCCTTTATTTGCCCTGTCATAGCTCTGTTGGAGTCCTTGGCCTCGAGCTCAGTCAGTTTAAAGCACACATGAGTGCCTCGTATCTCACGCTGCCAGGACAGGCACCGTTTGATCATTACAAACATGGCTTTCATCGGCTCAGTTCTTCCCAAAATCCAAAGAAGGCTCTTACTGTAGGAGGGGTGCTGTTAACTGGTGCTCTTGCTGTTCTTTCCTTCTTTGCCAACCAGCCATATGTTTAGTGAGGCTGATTTCAGAGGAGGCTGATGTTAGTGACTTATCTGTATAGTTCCCTGATGATACAGCTGTTGTGGCGTGTATAAGTAATGGGCAGGAATGGGAATAAAGGGATCTGATTGGAGCTTCCAGTGACTGGAGCAATATGAACTGTCTGGTTCTGAACCCAATGAAGACCAAGGAGATGATTGTGGATTTCTGCAGGTCTAAGCTCCCCCTTCACTATCTTAACACCCAAGGGAGGACATTAAGGTGGCGCAGTTTGCATATCAGGAGAAGGTGGGAGCTGAGGATGCCATCATCTACATGCTACACCGATCCCTCTCCCACTTAGACAGAGGCAGTGGTGCTGTAAGAATTATGTTTCTAGACTTCTCTAGCGCTTTCAACACAATCCAACCGCTGCTCCTTAGGGACAAGCTGACAGAGTTGGGAGTTGATTCATACCTGGTGGCATGGATCGTGGACTATCTTAAAGACAGACCTCAGTATGTGCGTCTTGGGAACTGCATGTCTGACATTGTGGTCAGCAACACAGGAGCGCCACAGGGGACTGTACTTTCTCCGGTCCTGTTCAGCCTATATACATCGGACTTCCAATACAACTCGGAGTCCTGTGAGGAGTCCTGAGGAGTTGTGAAAGGCGCTATATAGCGCCCGACCCGGCACCGACTGAGACAGAGGCACGTACTTCAATAAACACTTTTTTATTTCTCTTCAGCCGTGGGGCACGCCTTCCCCGTGTCCCACAGGCCCAACACTGTCCCAAAACACTCACAAATACTCCTTCAGGCACCTCCACTCCTCCTCAGGCTTAGTCTTCCTCCTCCCGACTCTGGCTGTCTTGAGTGGTGGTGGCTGGCCTTTTTTATACCCCACCCAGAAGCGTTCCAGGTGCTTGATTACCTAGGTCCTAATTGAACTTCCTGGTGGGGCTGACAAGTCGACCAGCTGGGCTGCAGACGTCATGCAGCTCCCCCTAGCGGCCACCCAAGCCCCCAACCAGGCTGTGGAGGACTCCATCTCCCATGGAGCCCTGCGCCAGGTTGGGGAATCATCGTCCACCAGGGAGGCTGCCACCAAGCGTCCCGGGGGAGGTATTGAGCTGCCCATGGTGGCTCCCCCGGAACAGATGCAGCAGGGGCGTCCCTGCAAGGCATGGGACCCGGCTGTCCTTCACAGAGTATAGGGACCTAATCAATGACTTTGTTAAATGGTGCGACTCAAACCACCTACAACTGAACACCAGCAAAACCAAGGAGCTGGTGGTGGATTTTAGGAGGCCCAGACCCCTCATGGACCCCGTCATCATCAAAGGTGACTGTGTGCAGATGGTGCAGACCTATAAATACCTGGGAGTGCAGCTGGATGATAAATTAGACTGGACTGCCAATACTGATGCTCTGTGCAAGAAAGGACAGAGCCGACTATACTTCCTTAGAAGGCTGGCGTCCTTCAACATCTGCAATTAGATGCTGCAGATGTTCTATCAGACAGTTGTGGCGAGTGCCATCTTCTATGCGGTGGTGTGCTGGGGAGGCAGCATTAAGAAGAAAGACGCCTCACACCTGGACAAACTGGTGAGGAAGGCAGGCTCTATTGTTGGCATGGAGCTGGACAGTTTAACATCTGTGGCAGAGCGACGGGCACTGAGCAGGCTCCTATCAATTATGGAGAATCCACTGCATCTACTAAATAGTATCATCTCCAGACAGAAGAGCAGCTTCAGCGACAGACTGCTGTCACTGTCCTGCTCCACTGACAGATTGAGGAGATCATTCCTCCCTCACACTATGTGACTCTTCAATTCCACCCGGGGGGGTAAACATTACCTTTTAACATTATACAGAGTTATTGTCTGTTTTTTACCTGCATTATTATCAGTCTTTAATTTAATATTATTTATTGTATCAGTATGCTGCTGCTGGAGTATGTGAATTTCCCATTGGGATTAATAAAGTATCTATCTATCTAGGCACCATAAGTAACCATCAACAGAAGGCAGCCGATTTGTGGAACACCACTGTTTTCCTAACTCTCGCTGCATACAATCACACAGGCTAAGTTCAGGTTTCCTCAATTTGTTGTATCCTGTTAGGTGGCCTACCAGACATTACAGATGTCTGCCTTCTCCACAAAGACCCAACTGCTTATGCCATGAACCCTTCTTGGAGTGAAGTGGCTCTTTGTCTAGCAATGACTCTATGAAGAACCACACAGCCCAGTTAAGTGCCATTTTACACCCAGTATTTTTAAAAGTGTTTGATGCTTAATAGGCTTTAAGATTTTTTTATTATGGCAAGTCTTTGACAAAAAGGGATTTCTTTGTTTAATTTTTTTTTTTTTAGATAACTAGGTTTTGAGAGAGGTGGAAAGGACTGGCTATGATCTTCATTGAAGTTGTACTGGCAGAAAGTTTAAATTATGAGGATTTAATAGGAGAGTGCGCTGAAGTGAAAATTAGGAAAGTAAAAATGTGAAACTAATCAGCTGTGATTCATGCCTTGTAAGCCTTACATTGTGCTTATTTTAATATTTTAATGACTTATGCAGACAGCATTTCATCTTCTAATGTGTTGCATGGATGAAAAAAGTAGCTTTTCTTGGTATGTAATACATAAAGGTGACAATTTCCAATTATTTATACTCGAGAAGTGGACGTCTGTCTGTCTGAAAATAAAATTGACACCTTTAAGCACTTTGTTTTTTATGACTTATACTTCACACACACACACACACACACGCACACGCACACGCACACGCACACACACACACACACATATATAGTGTGCTTATTAAAAGTCACTTTAGAACAAACATCTTCTAAATCACAAATATGTCTGTATGGGCTTTATGATATAAAGCCACAAATTCCTATAGATAGGCATTAAATAATAGACAGATATGTAGGTAGATGTAATAGGCCCTATATAATTTAGAGATTTACAGATGTGAAAGGTGCTATAAAATAGAAAGATATATATAAAAGGCCCTTTAAAATAGAGAGATAGATATAAAAGGCACTATATAATAGAGAGATAGATATAAAAGGCACTATATAATAGACAGAGTGATATAAAAGGCACTATGTAATAGATAGATGTGAAAGGCACTATATAATAGAGAGATAGATGTAAAAGGCACTATATAATAGATGTTAAAGGCACTATATAATAGAGATAGATATAAAAGGCCCTATGTAATAGATAGATGTGAAAGGCAGTATATAATAGATAGATGTGAAAGGCACTATGTAATAGATGGATGTGAAAGGCACTATATAATAGGTAGATGTGAAAGGCACTATATAATAGATAGATGTAAAAGGCACTATATAATAGAGAGATAGATGTAAAAGGCACTATATAATAGATAGATGTGAAAGGCACTATATAATTGAGATAGATATAAAAGGCACTATGTAATAGATAGATGTGAAAGGCACTATGTAATAGATAGATGTGAAAGGCACTATTTAATAGATGGATGTGAAAGGCACTATATAATAGATAGATGTAAAAGGCACTATATAATAGATAGATGTGAAAGGCACTATATAATAGATAGATGTGAAAGGCACTATATAATAGAGATAGATATAAAAGGCACTATATAATAGATAGACAGATGTGAAAGGCACTATATAATAGAGAGTGTGATGGAAATCAGGGGCGTCAGTGAGCCCCAAACCCCAACACAAACACACAAAGAGTCCCAGGATCAAATAATGGAAGGTTTATTAAATTCACCTCCACAAACTAACAAAAGCACAAAGTCAGGTTGTCTTTCTGCACAAATCACAATTCCTCATCCCAGTTCCTTTGCCCACTGCACTGTCCTCCTCCGGTCGAGTGTTGCTTCATGTCCTCCCAGCTCCGGCTCGCCTGGATAAGGGAGTGCGGTCCCTTTTATTAAGGACCCAGGAGTACTTCCGGTGCCAGGGCCACTGTCCAATGGAAGTTCTTCCGGGTCATATGAAAGTCCCACTTATTAGGGCGCTCATCTCCCTGCAGTGCCCCCTTTTTTGGCGCAAAAAGAATCCAGTGAGCAGCAGTCCTCCAGACCAAAATAACTTGTTGATGACAGAGGTCCAACGAGAGTGGTTTGAACTGATAGGAAGGCTACGGCATTACAGATAGATAACCACTCTGTACAGCTGGGGAGAGTAGAAGAACAGCTCAGAATGCACAACATGTCGAACTTTAACTTTGAGGTGGTTGGGCTACAACAGCATTAGACCCTGTCAGCCAAGAATGGAAAGTTGAGGCTGCAGTGGGCACAGACTCACCAACACTGGACAGCTGCAGTCTGGTCTGATGAATCTCAATTTCTGCTGAAGCTCACAGATGGTAGGATCAGAATTTGGCACTCGCAGCACGAATCACTGCACCCAACCTGCCTTGTGTCAACTCTCCAGGCTGGTGGTGGTGGTGCTGTTTTCTTAACACACTTTGGGCTCGTTAACGCCAACCTATCATGCCACAGCCTAACTGGGTATTCTTGCTGACCAGGTGCCCATCTTTTAATGGCTCCTTCTAGCATGACAACGCCCCAGGTCACCAAGCAAAAGTCGTCTCAAACGGGTGTCACAAACATGACAATGAGCTCAGTGTTCTTCACCGGGTCTGAGTCCAACACATTTAGGATGTAATAGGATGGCAGATTTGCAGCATGAAGGTGCAGATGACAAATCTACAGAAACTGGGTGATGCTATCTATCGTGTCAAACATAGACCAGAATCTCAAAAAAATGGTTCCACCATCTTTTAGAAATAACAAATAACTGATGCTGTTATGAGAGCAAAAGGAAGCCCTTCCCAGTGTTACTATGGTCAGTCAGTCATTTTCTAACCAGCTTAGTCCTGAACAGGGTTGTGGGGGTCTGCTGGAGTCTATCTCAGCAAGCATAGGGTGCTAGGCAGAGAACAAACCCTGGACGAGGTGCCAATCCATCACAGGGCACACCCACTCACACCAAGCACACACTAGTGCCAATTTAGTGTCACCCACCCACCTAACCTGCATGTGGGAGGAAACTGGAGAACCCGGAGGAAGCCCACGCAGACATGAGGAGAACACACAAACTCCACACAGATAAGATCCGGGACATGAACCCTGGACTTCTTACTGCAAGGCAGCAGTGTTACCACTTAGCCCCCCCGTGCCACTCTGTTACTATAGTACTCTTGTAATCATTTGCTCAGCTAGCGTAGGTGGCCATAATTGAAGAGGAACCCACAGTGATTCAGTTGCCCTGAACCCCATGGCCTTCTTAGTGACACACTTGTAAATCTGCTAAGCTACACTGACCCTGTCTGAGTCTGTGTGCCGCCCATTTAGTGGGTTACAAATAGGAGCGGGTGTGTATCTAGAAGTGGTGCAGTGCCCCCTCATGGGCAGGTCTGAAAGGACTCTTTTCACTTCTACATGCCAAAATGTCGATGGCAGAGATCCGAGAGGTGCACTACGGGTGACTCTGCTGGTTCCAGCTTACTGGCAGGACTGCTTGGTGATGGTGTTCATGATGCAGACAGAGTCTTCCTCCTGCCCTTCTGTTCACTCCTTCTTCTTCTTCTTTTGGCTGCTCCCATTGATGCCACAGTGGATCATCTTCTTCCATATCTTCCTGTCCTCGTCATCTTGCTCTGTCACCCCCATCACCTCTCTCACCACATCCATAAACCTTCTCTTAGGCCTTCCTCTTCTCCTCTTACCTCGTCGCTCTATCCTTAACATCCTTCTCCCAATATACCCAGCATCTCTCCTCTGCACATGTCCAAACCAATGTAATCTCACTTCTCTGACTTTGTCTCCCAATTGTCCCACCTGAGCTGACCCTCTAATGTCCTCATTTCTAATCCTGTCCATCCTCATCACACACAATCCAAACCTTAGCATCCCCTTCTGTTCACTCCTCGCCATTCATTACTCTTTTTTCTCCTCATTCCCTTTTTCTATAAGCTGTTACATTTAATTAAATACTGTATAGCATCTTGCAAAGGATTTAAGGCAGACCCTCGCTAGGAACATAATAGGAGAGGCGACATCACGCGTGCCCTCTGCTTTATTTCTGGGATTGCCAGCATGAATTTTCTGCCCACAGACTAAATTGAGGCAGCCTCCCGTGGACTATCAGTCTTTTAATGGAGCTCAGCCCAGGCCTAGGCGGGGGGCGCGTCTGCTCATCCCCCTGCTTCTTACCCGCTCGTTTCTCCAGCTCATAAGCTAATTACAAATCGGAGTGACTCGAGCAAGGCTGGCGTACCATGAAACCTCCATTTATTCCAACTGTCATGAAAGCGAATGACTGAATGAGATGGACGCAGCTAATTAGCGGAAGCGCACTTGTCATCGGCGTCTTCTTGACGTTCTCGTCTCCACATAGCGAGGCGCTGAGTGGAGGGGCGGAGGAGGGTGTCTTAACATGGCTGGAGAAACGTCAGCGCCGAGCCCACAAAGCAATGGACTCCACAGATATAGTGGGGAGGGAAATGACTGGATCGGCCATCGGACAATTGCAAAATCCTCCAGCATGGAATGACGGCCGAGCTCGGTGAAGGTTTCTTTTAAACGGGGCCTCCTCCCCAGAAGTTCGAAGTGTAAAACGTAAAATCCTGGACGGGCATCAGAGCAGATACTGACAGAGAAGCACAAGTAGAGCAGTAAAGAGTCAGAAAATGATGATGGGAGGAAATCCCTTAATATTTTAAAGTGCGGCTAGGGAGAAGTCGGACTTTAGCCTTGAAGACAGCAGTACGACACAGCGATCTTTATCTAGCGAGATTGAGCTTGTTAGTGTTAGGGGGCAGCAGAGAGCCACCCAAGTGAAATACACAAGCTGATCTAATGAGGCTGAATCTTCTCACTCGCTTAGTCAATCGAATTTTTGACATACAGTATAATTACACATAAAGGGATGGACATGTGGGCGGCACGGTGGCGCAGTGGTAGCGCTGCTGCCTTGCAGTTAGGAGACCCGGGTTCGCTTCCCGGGTCCTCCCTGTGTGGAGTTTGCATGTTCTCCCCGTGTCTGCGTGGGTTTCCTCCGGGCGCTCCGGTTTTCTCCCACAGTCCAAAGACATGCAGGTTAGGTGGATTGGCGATTCTAAATTGGCCCTAGTGTGTGCTGGGTGTGTTTGTGTGTGTCCTGCGGTGGGTTGGCACCCTGCCCGGGATTGGTTCCTGCCTTCTGCCTTGTGTTGGCTGGGATTGGCTCCAGCAGACCCCCGTGACCCTGTGTTCAGATTCAGCGGGTTGGAAAATGGATGGATGGGATGGACATGGTCATCAACAAAACTTTAAATGATGCTCACTTGGTACTGAGGGGCTCAAAGTGTGTCAAGAAAATATCCCTCACACCATTACACCATCACCAGCATCCTGAACTGTTGATACAAGGCAGGATGGATCCATACTTTCATGTTGTTGATACCAAATTCTGACCCCACCATCCGATTATGGCAGCAGAAATTGAGACTCATCAGACCAGGCAACATTTTTCCACTCTTCTATTGTCCAATTTTGGTGAGCCGTGTGAATTGCAGCCTCAGTTGCCTGTTCTTAGCTGACAGGAGTTGCACCCAGTGTGGTCTCCTGTTGCTGTAGCCCATCTGCTTCAGGGTCTGTTGTGTTGTGCTTTCAGAGATGCTCTTCAGCATACCTCGGTTGCAGCGAGTGGTTATTTGAGTTCCTGTTGCTTTTCTATCAGCTCGAACCAGTCTGGCTATTCTCTTCTGACCTCTGGCATCAACAAGGCATTTAAGCTCAGAGGACTGCCGCTCACTGGATATTCTCGCTTTTTCAAACCATTCTCAGTAAACCCTAGAGATGGCTGTGTGTGAAAATCCCAGTAGATGAACAGTTTCTGAAATACTCAGACCAGCTCGCCTGGCACCAACAACCATGCCACCTTCAAAGTCACTTCAGTCACCTGGCTTCTCCATTCTGATGGTCGGTTTGAAGTTCAGCAGGTCGTCTTGACAAGGTCTACAGGCTCAAATGCATTGATTTGCTACCATGTGATTGGATGATTAGATATTTGCGTTAACAAGCAATTGAACAGGTGTACCTAATAAAGTGGCCTGTGTTATGTTCTGGGTGTTTTGTGGGTGGTCCCACAGGAGGAGGGGGCACCAGGCCATAATTATAAGGGTCTGGCCTCAGCCCTCCAAAGGCAGGGACAACCCACAGTTCCTTGCAGTTCATTTGAATGCGCATGGAGATGGTGAATTTTCTTCTGTGATCTTCTGTGCTTTTGATTATTTTGTGAATTCCTGGACAGTTGAACTTCTGCTCTGTTTTTTATGACTTTGCCACTTCGCTTTCAAATGAGCACTTTCTTTGCTTGTGTTATTTTCTTTTGCAGGCATTGTCTCTATGCCTGGTGTGCTCTTCTGAACTTCACAAAGTAAAAGGGCCTTTTTTTTTGTGAAATCAATCTTTTATTTATAAAGATTCGACATCGTCCTCTGTGTAACAAGCCAGGGTTTTTGATGGTGTTACCCCCTCTAGTGGATGTTCTTGGAACAGTTTGAGACTTATGTGCTCAGAAACTCAAGAGATTCACAACATTCAGGGGCTTTTTTATTAAACCAATTCTGACACCCCTTTTTAGGTGACCCATATGTCAAATTTTACACCCCAAATCTATTTTATACTGATTGACCATCTTGAGGTATATGATCTCAACTTTTAGAACATTACCCATATTTTTCAATCGTCTCAGAGTAGGAAAACAGTCCTAACTGGCTCAAAAATCTCACAGTGATGCAAATCTGGTCCTACTCTTAGACTTTGCAGTAAAAACATTTTACCAATTTTCCTAATTTTGAAAACTACTCTTAACTTCACCCAGATTTAGAAGTGCTTGTGAACTGTTGGAACTCACTAAGAGCTGCCAGAAGGTGGCACTCGGGTAGAGATTGGTACGTATATTCTGGAAAAGGTAGAAAACACTGAACAACAATGAACTCATAAAAAGATATTGGTCAGACAGACATGGAATAATATTTGTAACAAAGCTTGTGTGTTACTTGATCCCTCCATTTGCAAGGAGAAGTCACGTGCTATTAGCTGGAAGTGTCAATAATGTTAATTAGAAAATGTGACTTTGCAATAATGATGATTGGAGTATGTCACAGCCAGCCATCTCTCTAGTTTTGCACCAATCTCTGAGCGCCCTTACAGTGCATGAGGTAATACACTGATTTATACATTTCCCCACGACTCCACTTGATGTAATATCAAAGCAAACAACATTCATGCAAAGTGGCACACATATAAAAATCATTACTTCAAGTGTGGATGAGCATGCATAGGAGAATCACAAGTGCTTTCACAGTATCAACACACTTCTGATCTTAGGTGCAAACTGTTTTGTCATAGCCAGCATGTTATCCTGAAGATAGATGGGGTTGGATGGATGATTGACAGAGAAACGTCACACAAGCACGCAGAGCTCTGCATTGCATGAACACCTGGACCATTCGCTTTACACCTAACTATTCAGGAAGCTGTAAGAAGAGTGACAGGGACTCCCGGGGCACTGGATAAACAAAGGCTGGCAGAAGTTAATGGGGGGGGGGGGGGGGGGGGGGTCATGGAGAGAGACATGCCATGTGATATTCTGGAACACATTTGGGAACACTCGAAGAGTGAACATGTCTTGAGAAGCAGCACATGAATACTTGTTACTTTACAAGATGTTTCCAGTGGCCACCACAGCGGGAATGAGATTCTTCTGAAAGTACGGCTGTGGATCATTCAATGTTAACTTATATGCCTGATATTGGGCTTTACTGTCATTTGGTGTGTCTGTTAGGATATAGTGGGTTGGAAGATGACTGACTGACTGACTGCCATGTCCTTCTACCTCAGTGCTAGTTATAGTATTATTCTGGATGTTCTTGCAATGTGACAATAATTTAATGCAGCTTAGAGCTATCCAGTGACCTGAGGTGAAGACTGGTCTCTTTGGAGAATTCTTGGGTACCGCTGGTTTGACTTTGTATCGAATGAGCGGATGGTCCCGGAGTCCCAAATGAGGCACATTACCTGCATTGTGAGGAAGCATCAGTTACAGCACTGCGGCCATGTGGCGCGATTCCCCAAGGGTGATCCAGCTCACATGATTGTCATTGTTGAAGACCCGAGTGTCTAGACCAGGCCAAGAGGACGCCAACATAACACCTGATAGACAGTCATTTCTGGAAGGTGGGACTGGACCACGTGTCTGCTTGGGGGGTTGCCAACCGGGCTCCTGAACTGTTTCGTCGTGTGAAGGGTGCGGCAACACGCTGTACCAGTGCATGCTCCCCAACCTGACCTGACCTGACTTTAGAGCAGTATTGTTCCTTATTATGTTTTCTTTCTTCTCCTGCTGCTTTAATTTATTTATTCATCGTCTTTGTGTTAATGAAGAACAGGAATGAATGAATGAATGAATGAATGAATGAATGAATGAATTTGTGCTGAAAGTCAATCTCACATCACTAGACGTCTCCAGCGGTGCCCTACAGCAGCTGCATTCAAAGAACATCGACATTTGGTGACAGTGGGCACAGCAGTGAAGCTCTCAGCCACACCACACCAGCATGCCGCTTACTCATCGCAGCTATGGCGGAAGCACCAAACTGCATGGAGTCCAGACATTTCATTTTAATTTTACTCTTAATTGTATTTTCCTTTTTGAATATTTTATAAGTTACAAAATTATTATTATTATTATTATTGCAGTGAAGATGTAACGTTAGTATCAGAAAACTATGAAACAGCGTCATGATTTCCATAAGAAACTACAAAATGCCTTCATGAGTGCCAGTAGCTGCGGTGGGTTGGCACCCTGCCCAGGATTGGTTCCTGCCATGTGCCCTGTGTTGGCTGGGATTGGCTCCAGCAGACCCCCGTGACCCTGTGTTCAGATTCAGCGGGTTGGAAAATGGATGGATGGATGGAGTGCCAGTAGTAAAGTGCCAATGCAGAACCATTGTCTTAGACTGTGTGATGGTGTTTACCATGAAAGGCTTGATGTATTACAAAGAAACAGTCTATAAATAACTGTAACTAATAAAATATTCAAAAAGGAAAATACAATTAAGAGTAAAATTAAAATGAAATGTCTGGACTCCATGCAGTTTGGTGCTTCCGCCATAGCTGCGATGAGTAAGCGGCATGCTGGTGTGGTGTGGCTGAGAGCTTCACCGCTGTGCCCGCTGTCACCAAATGTCGAAGTTCTTTGAATGCAGCTGGTGTAGGGCACCGCTGGAGACGTCTAGTGATGTGAGATTGACTTTCAGCACAAATTCATTCATTCATTCATTCTTGTTCTTCATTAACACAAAGACGATGAATAAATACCACTGGCACAATGCCAGTCACGGGGCGAGCAAGAAATTGAATGAAATGAAATTTACCCGGGAAGTGTCATCACTCATCTCTACCAAGCCTACACCTCCCGTTCAGTTTTAATCACAACAGTTTAAAACGCATAAAGCCTTCCTGAAATAACGGGCTTCAGTTAGACGCCGGGCAGCTTCAAATACAAGCCTTCCATAATGAAAGGAAAGCCGTCTGCTTTGTGTGTGTGCCTGAGGCCATTCCAGCGGCCAGAGTTATTATGCTAATGAAGACTGAGTGTAAACACTGCGACGTGCTCGTTATATCAACCACTGAATCGACTTGGCTGACATTATTTAATTTACCTTTTTAAAATAAAATTGGACTTTAATAAAGTCAGAATCACTGGACTTCACATTATAAAAATATTTCACAAGGCAGCCCAAATTGCCTTTGCAAAAAGCCTGGAATGGCTACGGTCTGAAGAAGGATGTTAAACTACAAAGAAATTGATTAGTAGTCTCTACACCTGTCTACTCCAATACCTTTAGTCGACTAAATAAAGAGATTAATAACTCAGTTTAGCTCTGACTTCACAAAACTATATTGTGACAAGAAACTCATCTGTTTCGCTCACCAAAGCCTATCATTTTGTAATGTCGTACAGGGTGATTCTAATGGGCGGAGCCACAAGTTATGATGGATTACTGTCTGAATAATGAAGCAATCCAAACAAAATAAAGATCACAGTACTCCTGGATAAATGTACGAACATCTTTGACTTATTTGTGAATTAACTGGGTGACGGTGAGAACAGTGTAGGTTATTTCCAGCAAGATGAAGCAACCTGTCACACGTCAGCTCGTAGCATGGCACAATTTGGATAGTTTGTTGGCAATCTGGTCATTTCTAAGGGACTATGGCCACCACGTGCGCCCTACCTGTCACCTTCAGATTTCTTCCTTTGGGGAGCACTGAACGGAAAAGTGTACAAGAAGAAACCTTGTACATTGGAGCAATTACTTCGAAACATTGAACAGGAAATTGCTGTCATAATCCCCACAATGCTCGAGGATACCATTGCCAATATGGAGCGATCTGTGTTTGCGAGAAGAAGGCGACCATTTTCAACACCGAATGTGATTGGATTGTTTCCACATCTATGAAGATATGCACTGTATTTACTTTGTTTCTATCATTTCATTCTTATGTGAGTAAGACATTATAACTTAAGACACTGGCCATTAGACTCTCCCAATATTTTATATAACCAAAGCCAGCAAGTTGGGGGCCTGACCTGTGTTGGCCAAACGTGCAAATAGAAATTTCATTGTACTGTGCGGACATAGCAATAACTCTGAAACCAAATGATGACACATCAACGCAAAACCTTACATGTCTGAAAAAATCACATGACATATCATTACCAAGTGTGATATTAATAAGCCACGATGAAACAAAATTAACAGAATGACATTTTTTTTAAACAGAATAGAACAGAATAAAATTTTTTATCACATGCCGAGTTGCTGTTCAGAATATCAATGACGATGGTCTTCAGTAACATTTACTCTTTTTGGATGGTTGACATGTCCCTAAGTCATATCATCTTCATGGCATTACTGAATACCACAATACAGAGACCTGCAGCAATGTCTGTGAGCTCCAAACCGCCAGCCTTACCCCTCCCCCAACACGGCCCCCCCATTCCACCCCACCACCAATGCACAGTTGTAGATGTGGTCCATGGATTCAGGTATCTCACAAGCTATCCGATTTATTAATGTGCAATTAAACATCTACTTGTGACACCACAATAAACGTGGAAACACAAGGAAGTAGCGTCCATGGATAAAAACCCAACAAAGAATTACCATAATACTTGAGTCCAATCCTATGCAGAAAGAAAAAATTGTTAACTAGGGAGAGCAGACAAATTTGATAGAAAGGTTGTGTAAATGACGGATGGGACACTTGCATTTCAACCAGCAATGACAAAAGTGCCAACACTTAAAACACACATACATATTTGCTTTCTTACCCTATCTTAATCCATTCCATTATAAAGATATACCCCGCAGTGCCGGGTGCTTCAGTTACACTCCCAGAAATGAAGGTGCTAAAGTGTTTTTTTTTAGAGATACACCAAGGAAGGTTCTAGAAAGAAAATGTATTTAGTAAGCTTCATAACAGATTCCATAAAAAGCCATCACAGATTTCTGCAATGTCAACGGGTTCATGCAAAGGGTGCTCACTGCCTACAGTAACACAGGCTAAGTTCAGGATTTCTCGATCTTTCAGATTTCTGCCAGGTTGCCTACCACCCTTTGCAGTTTTCTGTTTTGTCCACACATTAGGAACTTTTTCAAAGCCCAAATAGCAAACGTCACATGCAAAAAAACCCTTCCCAGAATGAAACGGGTCCTTGTCAAGCAATAGTTCTGTAAGAAACCATATAAGCCAGTAAAGTGCTAGCAAGGAACGAGTATATTTAAGAGTGTAGAATACTTTCCACAGTACTTTGTGATTGTTTTCACAAAGGAAGGCACTCTATAAAGGTAAAGGTTATCTCTCCACTGAAAAGGAAAGAAGGATAAGGACACAACATTTCAGCTGTGTAGCCTTTATCAGGTTTGCAACTCGAATGGAAAGAGTGGCTAACATTCTGTATATAGGAGGGAACAGAGGTGAAAGGAGATGGGGACGGCAGTCAAGAAAACACTGCCATTAGAGAAGATGAAGGGAGAGATGAAAAAGTCAGCTGGTCATCAAGACCTGGAGAATCATGTGGTCTGTCTAAGAATGAGGTGTTTTTCATTGAAAAGTGTCTTTGAAGCCCTACAAAAGAATACAAACAGGGACATCAATGTGGCGATGATGAAGGGATGTGAAGTGTTCTACAATTGGCTTTATAAGGTCTTTGGTTTTAATGGCTCCCTGAAATGGTCTGCTGGCCATCTCTCACCAATGTAGATGGCTGGACACTTTTTTTTTTACAAGAAAAGCAGTAGATACAAATTTTAGACTGGCAAGAAGCCTGCTGTCCAGAGGGGCTGGACAGAGGGGGCATCATTGGTGACATATTTCCAAGTGACACGGTAGCTCCTGTTACAGTTTAAAATGCCTGATGAGGAATATGTCTCTCCTCTGTGAAGTGAGCTGCAGACGAGAAGCTTGTACAAGTTAGGTTGTCCATAAAGAGAGATAATTGAGAGTATTTTTGGTAGTCTGGGAAACTCTTACCTGTAAAAAAAAGTTTCACACAATTAACCTTTTTGTATTTAGCAAATTTGTGTCCAAGCCTTTGTGTCTGGAGTTTGGGGACCTGGAGCACCCCACTGGAGACCACATATATATATTATGATGTCTGTCTTGTATGTTCCCTATACAGTTCTACATGTACACTTTGACTTAGCTGGACCAAATTTGGCATAGTTGCTTTTTAGGATGATAAGGTGACAAGGTGGACTACTTTGGAACCCAAAATTTGAACCCTGGAGTTTCCAGTCTTTTTTATTTTTTTTCTCTGTGCTACAGTTTGCACACGAGTGCCACCTGCTGGCTCAGAACAAGTGAAACAGCCAAACAGACTAGCAGACAAAATGACCAGAACATAACGTTACTTGCCTGGGCAACACGGCCTGCTGCTTCTATCTTCTGTAATATAAAAGGGATATCCCGGTGAGGCTAAGTGCAATAAAACATAAAGGGAAATCAAAGGGTTGTTGTTTAACTCCTGCTTTGTCTGCTTTTCTTTATAATTTAAGCACTATAAACTGTCCACCTTGAACTAAGAGTATGAGTCAAACATGATATCATTCATGGTTACAAACCAGCAAGGAGTTACCACAATTCTGGAATCCAATTAAAAAGACGAACAAATTTTTGACTAACAAGAACAGAGACATTGATAAGCAGTGTGGATGACAGAAGGGACAGCTGGCAAAAAACAAAGGGGTCTCCATTTAGAAATAAAAAAATCTTTGCTAAACACATAAACGTACTTGTAATATGCAACCAGCCACCTTCCAAACCTGCCTTATCCTGAACAGGGACACAGGGCATCTGGAGCCTATCCCTGCAGGCATAAACTGCAATACAGTTTACAATACAATACAGTTTATTTTTGTATAGCCCAAAATCACACAGGAAGTGCCGCAATGGGCTTTAACAGGCCCTGTCTCTTGACAGCCCCCCAGCCTTGACTCTCTAAGAAGACAAGACAAAAACCCTTGTAGGGAATAAATGGAAGAAACCTTGGGAAAGGCAGTTCAAAGAGAGACCCATTTCCAGGTAGGTTGGGCAGGAAGAATCCCTTGACCGGACACTAGTCCATAACAGGGTGAATCCACACAGACATACACACACACACCCACACACACACACACACACACACACTCACAAACAAGGGCATATTTAGCTTCACCACTTTACCTAACCTGCATGTCCTTAGACTGTTGGGGGAAAGTGGACCACTCAGATGAATACATACATGTTATGAATAAGAAGTCCCAAAAATATTTTCCAAAATTGTTCAATGGGGGAAACTTTACTATTAAACCTCACCTATATATCTGGGTAAACACCAGGTCTTCATAAAACACAAAGTTTATGTTCACATTCAGTTCAGACTTGTGCCACAGAGTATTAGCCGTGTACCGTTCATCAGGTGTCTAACACACCCCAGGGAGCGAGCAGGGTCATCTTAACACGTGGGCACGCAGGGCAGTTGACCAGGGGCCCCATGCTAATCTATGTATGTGTGACTTGCTGAGTGGTTGTGTAGGTAGGGGTCCCAGTGCACTGCTTTGCCTGGGGGCCTATGATGCAGTGTTAAAATCCTGTTTTTCCAGTTGAGGCGGCTGCCAAACATCAAGCCTGTTTTTTGTCTAAAAGCAACCTTGAAAGAGTGATACATGCTTTTATAACCTCTCGTCTAGACTACTGCAATGCACTTCTTTTTGGAATTAGCCAGGCCTCCATTGCTCGCCTACAGCTGGTGCAAAATGCTCGATTTTTAACTGGTACAAGCAAGCATGAGCATGTTACTCCGGTTTTGGCTTCCCTTTTCTGGCTTCCAATTCATTTTTTAATCCATTTTAAGATTCTTGTATTTGTTTTTAAATCCTTTAATGGTTGTGCGCCATTTTATCTGTCAGAACTTCTGCTCCCTTATGTACCGTCTCGCTCTCTCAGGTCAGCAGACCAGATGCTTTTACGTGTTTCTCAGACACAATGCAAACTCAGAGGTGATCGGACTTTTTCAGTTGATGCTCCAAAATCGGGAACGATTTGCCATTACACGTTAGGCAGGCTCCTTCACTTGCTGTCTTTAAATCGAATTTAAAAACACACTTTTACTCCCTGGCCTTTAACCCAGTGGGATATATTGACTATCTGTGTACTTTTTATTATGAATTTCTTCAGCATTTATGTGTTTCTGTTTCTTTTACCCTTTGGTTATTGTGTGTCTGATATGTTGGGTTTTATTGTACAGCACTTTGGTCAGCCTTGATGTTGTTTTTAAAGTGCTTTATAAATAAATAGATCTCTCTATTATAAAAACAAAATCTTGGAAGGTTGGAAGGAGATGAGACGTGATTTTCTCAGAGAGATGCTTTCACAGCATGCGAGACGAGACTTTGTGCCAAGAGATTTAACCAGGCCCAGGGCCGGAAGTAAAAGACAAAGAGTAGATGACAAAGTAGAACATTGTAAAGAATTCAAAAACATTGGTGCGATACACGTGCAGAGCAGCTTAGAGATAATGGAAGTATAAAAAATGATACTAAAGATCACACTAGCGCAAACAAATGGAAAATATTACTCGGTGAAATAACCGAACAATGAAAAGAGATCGAATATATTGTTAGGATTTAAACTTTAAGTCGGAGACTTGTAGATTGTCTAATTTATGTTGCCATCAGGGAAAAAAAAAAAGTAGTGTTTCTTCCCAATGAAGAGGCGTATCGCGAGAATTAAAAGATTTGTTGTTTGCTGAAAGTGAAATCCTGCGAGAGAAAATTTCAAGCATGGACACGGTTCAATCATTTCTCATTTGTGTGAATGCTATTGTCAGATACATTTCTTGCAGAGAGACAGAAAAATGGTATTCACTCATGGGCAGGTATACTTTGTGTTGTCACGATGTAATTCCAAACACGGAATCAAAATTCAATGAGATATTGACGAAAATGTAAAAGCGAAAAGAGATCAAATATATGGACATAGGTGATGTGACAGAAGTGCATCTCACGCGGCACGGCAGCAGCAGCAATCCAGCAGCTGATCGAGCAAAGAGGAGGTAAAAAAAAAACTGTATTTGTTTCCCATTGTATCACCGTTTAAGAGGGGGTGTCGGAGGAGTGACTGCGTCTCCTTGGGGTGCGTTCAGCCTCCTCTTCACTACGCGAGCGGCAGAGACGCGAAGTGGCTGGCGTGTAGTACAGGCCGCTTTGGGCGAGCAAAGCAAGCAGGGGGAAAAGCCCCATAATAAATAAATAAATAAATAATGCTGTTAAGATGGCCCTGTCAGGGAGCCCTCAGTTTTGAGGCATGACATTCTGTCTTCCACTTTGTTTTCATGGCGGGAAGAACCCTTTTCAATTTTTCTTTTTGTCTAAATGGTATACAGGAAGCGTGCCTGTAGTGTTTCTGTATAAATATTCAGAATGTGCTTCCATTTTCTTCAGTCCAGCTATTG